>NC_066314.1:62128996-62432026 GCF_022539315.1 Serinus canaria | reverse complement strand
TACTCATTGGTATATATGCCAGTGCTTGAATTGATTCTGGGTGAATCTGGGGCAGATTTTTCAGCTTCTGATGAAATTCAGTTTTCTTGTTTCATTGCCATGTGTAAAATTATACACTTGCCCACATTCTTAAGGGTATAAAATTTACTTTCATCAAAGTATGCCTTAAGTCATTCTCAGATACTAAAACACACTAGTTTGCAGATACCTGTAAAAGTCTCTAACTTCCTTAAGAGTTGAATCCCAGTGCTTGAACTCTGGCCCTCCAGGAATACTGAGCCATCACTGAAGACCACCCTCTTTTCTCCTGAAACACCTGGACTACAAAAATGTGCCATGAGCAAAGCTGTAGTGATTCTTTTTCTCCTGTGTCCATATACAAGTCATTCTTGGAATATAAAGTGTGTCTCTTGCATACCCAGACACCATGGTCTCCAGCCACCCAAGATCTCTGGAAATCTCCATCCAGTTCACCTTTAAGCAGCAGTTCAAGCTAAGATAACTAAAGAAACAGAGAAGGTGAGAGATGTGAAATAAGGTTGAGCTCATCACACTGCCCAGCAGGCAGTTGACTGTCTCACAGGAAGCACATCCCACATCTGTAACAGCTGGTTCCAGTAGAACAGCCAAGGACATGGCTGTAGTGGAGACTCTGTGTCCCTCTCAGTGCCATCTTCTACAGAAGATGGGGGAGGTCTGATGCCACTGGGGACCCTTGCCTTTTTCCCAACCAAGTTATTATCCATATGGATGCAAACGTGCCAAGGAACTTTCACACACGGGAAGCAACTCAAGATGCTTTTAAATTAACATTAATTTTTTCTTGACTTTTCCATCTTTCTCAGACTCGCCTGTGGGCTCCCAGACAAAATATTTCCTCTGTATAGGCCTGCTCTGATCCTATCTTTGCTGTGTGTAAAGTGCATACTTTGTTGCTTCTTGACTTCACTTAAGTTAAAGGAGTCCCAAACAGACTTGGAGACTCCACCTGCCTGCAAGAACAGTCACTGATTTTCAGAGGCACAGGCAAGGTTGGGAGCCAGAGGCCATGGCATGCTGAGAGTGAAAGGTCTCTCTGCTGCTGCCTTTGCTTCCTTCTCTCTGCTGCTGCCTTTGCATCCCCTGAGTCAGGAGAGTGGTTGTCTCACACAGACCAATGATCCCACTGCAGCAGCAGGTTTTTGCCTCTCTGAGGCACTGTCTTCCAGCTACCAATGGTCTCTGTCTGTCCTGCCTAACCACAGGCTAGAAGAGCACTGAAAGGTTGTTGACCCTCATCTGTCCCAATCCTTTGCCCTGAAGGCAGTGTCAGCTACACAACCATTCAGAGATTAATAGACTTATATGCACAGCAACACTATCATGGCTGTACAGCAGTCTGCTCACAGCTGATTTTATTTATTTATGTACATATTTGAGGCAAAGATTAGTTTAAATTTATAAAACAGTAGGATATCCACACTGCATAGCTGTGGGTTGACTCTTAGCATAAGGATGAAAGCCTGGATAAAGAGAGGGCAAATGCTGCTTTGCTTGCTTGTGTTCATAGCTGGGTGTTTCTTACTCCTTCCCCCTACCAGTAGGAAAGGAGTAGGAAACTCGAAGTGTTCTGAGTCTTCAAGCTGCATATTGTATTTTTCCTGTTTGTGCTATAGTGTTAAAAATGTTTCTTTAAACAGGTGTTCTCTAACACATTGATCTCTGAGGCTTGTTGTTGCCTACAGTGGAATCAGAAAGGCTTCTTCCCAAAGGCTTGGAGATATCTCTGTCTTCACTTTGGACATTAACCAAACTGTGATTTACTTGCTTAAGCCTGGATGCAGAGAATCACTTACACTTGTACTTAAATCTGGAACCATGAATCCTCTCTGCAGCCAGGGTCTCAGGGCATTATGAACCAGACTGGGAGACAGCATTCTTCATGGAACTCAATGTTGTTATGAGGCTTCAATATTAGCACAGTGTTTAAAGCTCCCAGGCATTTAATAATAATAATAAAAATGACAACAACAATGGCAATAAAAGGAACACAGATGGACATGGGTGCATGGATATGCTATATTATCCCTCTAGTTCACAATCCCTCTTGCCTACAAAAAAGACAGAAGCTAAAACTAGATGAATTATTAAACTGAATGTGACTGTTAGCCAGCCAGTACGAGAAATCTTTTCAGTTGTGGTGGAATAATTTGGGCATAATGTAATAATTACCAATGGAAACAGGAACATTTGTCTTATCCTAAAATTATTTTTTGGAAGATAATTTATGTCTGAAAGACAGACTCCATCAGTAGCTATCTTCACTTTTCCTTTTTACACTTACTTTTATTTAAAACAACTTTATAAACAGAAACTGGATTTTCCACAATCACTCTTACCAAGGCCTATGCTTTAAAAAAAAATGTTTGTAAAGCAGTTTTTAAATGGATACAGATCCAGTTGAAATCTATAAATAAATCCCATAGCCTATTTCTGTATAGAAACTGAAATGAAGACAAAGCTTTCACTTCAAAATCTGCTTGGATTTTCAGATTTCATTTATAGCATGGGTTTCCAAAGATTAACTTTTTTCTTTCAAACTGCATTAATAGCATTCGGCATCAATTAATCAGATTCAAAATTTGGAAACAAAGAAAGTATTTTGTCTGTATAATCACTGAGAGGCCATATACCAGGATCTTTTCTTACCAGCATTTTTAATGATTATTTCAGTCCAGATTTTTTTTTTTAAAGGAACTGCTAAAATCTAGGCTTTGAATTTTGTAAATGAGCCTGCTGCCCAATGCACTTCTCAGCAAGATAAGGGCAGAATGGCATTTGCAGAAATGTTTAGCTATCTCTCTAACAATCCTGCTTGGTTGTGGGCCCCTTGGTAACAGCTTGGCAAATCTGCAAAAGGAATGCGACTATATAGTTTGTGTGTGGATTGTTGAGTCATTATAGCCTCCAAATTGCACAGCAGATCATTAATCATAGGCCAAGATAGGCAATCACTGCAGAAACCTGATGAAAAGGCTCCAGAATAATGCCTGCTAAATCATGTTTAACATGCAGACCTTGCCTGTGCAGATATGGAAAGGGGGAGGTAAGGAAAAAAAATTATTCCCCTTTTAGGAAAGAAAACTTCTACTTATCTTTGATTTGCATTCAGCCCTCCCTCAATAGTCCTTAAGCCTGTTATTTAATTCATTTTGGTGCCAGGTCCCATCACAAAGCGAAAACCCTAACCAGGACCTATGCAGTCTATGACCTCCAAACCCCCTGTCTTTTCTTGTCAGTTCTATGTCATTTGTGCAGTTGAACTCCACCAATTTGAAATGCTGACCTCTTCCATAGACAACCTTATTCTCCTTGAGTGAAAGAAAGGGCCAAGGCCTACAAACCACTCAAGCGAGAGATGGCAAGAAAAGAGAAAAGTGGTTGACTCGTAAATCAATTTCCACAGCCCACCCAAAACCCACATGAACAATAACAATGGTATTTTTTAAAAGTTGTGCTGTTGTGGTTTTCTTAATTGAGCTTATTCTTTTTAGAAAAAAGTTTTGAGCAAAGCAAAATTGTTTGTTCAGGAAGGAAAATTAGGCCAGGTCTTGCTTCTGATCCACTTCAGACCAGGGTATATTTATATCAAACCTTCATTCCCACCTGTCATCTGCACAGAAAAGGAGCAGAGCCCCACAACAGGTCTTTGTCTGCACTGGAAGAGGTGGCAATATCTAAAGAAAGGGAAACGTTTGGGGCATAAATACATCTGTGCAGTACCAGTGTGCAAGCAGAGTAATGGTACCTGCCTTTGTGCAGCACAGCCTGCCCACATGCAGGTACATGTGCAGCTCTGCCTTTGGGCCCTGCCAGCCCCACGTGTGACTGTCCCAAGCCCCTGGTGTCCTGTGAGCAGAGGAAGAACACGCACACGTAAGGGCTGCATCAAACCAAACGCACACGCACCGCGCAGTACAGACGTGCGGGTGGGCGTGCAGGCAGAGAAGGCAGAGAGAAACCTGCCACCACACAGTGAGACAAATTTTTAAAGACCTATATTACACTCCCTGGGGGTTTGATTCTGCCTGTGTTGCTCTCTCAGGAAGGTTTCCTACTCCTCAGGTGGTCTCATTGAATTCAATGGCTGTGTCTTTGAAGAGCAGATGCAGAAATTGCCTGGAGCACACCATGCCCCAGGCCCCCATTCCCATTAGCATCTTTACACTTTTCAGAGCTTGAATCTGGCTGTGCCATTTCTTACTGCATAGTCACATCTCTGGGTTTAAGTCTGGGACATCCTTAAAGAGCATTACCCATCTTCTCATTGGGAAATAGCCCCTCTTCCCTGCCAGACCTGCATTTCTCAGTCCTGCTCTTCCAAGACCATAATCTTCTGGAGCATGGGATGACTTTTTAGTCTCTCAGCAGTGGCAGGTCCAGCCCTTAGGTTGAACATAACAAATGAATCTTTTAAGTTTTCTCATTGGCTGAGTTTAGTTTTATATACACACAAAGGTTAGAGTCACTTACAACATATTTATGGCATGGCAGAAAAAATCCCAGGGAGAAATTAAATACAATATCACTGCCTTGGTTCGTCACATCCTTGAACTGTACAGCACTGAAGGTAGTACCCCCATGTGCTCCCCTTTTTTTCATTTTTTTCCTTCTATCTCTGGAATTAGCCCTTTCTAGGCTATTCAAACTTTCCCTCCAGCCTTGCTTTCTTGAAACAGAATGATGGTACTTTATGATCTGAAAATTCTTGATACCTTGCAAAAAATACAGTGTGATGTCTTGTTATGAAGGTAGGAAAGTTACTCTATCAGAAAAGAAATACCTACAATGGCAGACAAACTCCACCAAGGAACCTGGCCTATTGCATTGGATTTTCTCAAAATTTCTGTGAAAATGCTGGTGGGATATGGTCAATGAGAGGGATTTCTCATCTGGGAGAACAGATGCTCCAAAGGAATCTGCCTGTGGAGCCTGCTCAGCCAACATGCCCCCATCAGGTCTGTGCCTGCTTGCCCTGGGCCTTACCAGCTCTGAGCCCTTGGGCAGAAGGGAGATTTGGAGCTGTTTATCCCACTTGACCCTCCATACAGATGACCTTCCATCATCTGGGGCCAGCTGATGCTAAGCAGTAAATTAAATTCAGCGGCATGCTGTCTCAGCTCTCAATGGCGTTTCAGAGCGAGTGTCGGAGCCCATAGAGCAGGGCTCATTACACGCTGCTGCAGCAGCTGGAGCTGGAGGGGGTGTCAAGCTCATTACCTTTTATAATATGCCCACCGATGGAGCTAGGTGTGCTCTAGATGGATTTGTCAGAGGCCAGCACTTTTGTCTGGGGGTGAAGCATTGCGTTAATCTGACAGGCAAGACTCCACATTATGCAAAAGGAAGAATTCAACAGGAAACAGATGCGTGGGGATAAAAATTAATCAAAGTTTTTGCGACCTGCACCTCTGAATGCAGCATCTGTAGCACTAAAAAGAATACATTCTCTCCTCTCTCGTATCTTTCCTCAGCAAATCAAAACTTATAGTACTCACTTTGCAAAGCTTGACTGAAGTTCTGTGAAATCCTTATGTGTTACTGAAGTTTTCAACAATAATTTTGTGATTTTCTTGGTCAGCTTTGTGTACATCATTGTCAAGCCAAACAATTGAGAAATTATTTTGCTCCTGAAGTTCAGAAGTAATGCACCAAAATCTTTATTTTACTGCTCTTCTCACTATTCTAGAATACACTTCCATACCAAGCTCTTTCCAAGGCTGTTTTGTTTGGAATGCATTGCAGCATGTTTCAGTAGTCAATGTGCATTCACCTTATTTGTTGTACTCCAGAAAAAAAATGTGATATGCCTGTAAGGAAGAGAAAATGGCAAAATCAGAGAAGAAAACTGGTGGTGCCGAGTCTCCCTGGATAGGTAAGGCATATCTTGAATCCATTCATTAAAATCTAGATCTCTGGGGGAAAAGAACCTCAGATGTATCACAATGAAGTCAGAAGAATGGGGCCTGCAGAGGGTCCCTTGTTGGCTACTGTCTGTACAGCACAGCAGTGGAGAGCTGAACTGGAAAATCTGAATATAACAATTGTCATTGCAGATTGTCTTCCTGGGAGCTTTGTTTCTTAAGATTTCTTTCTGAAATTCTGAGGTCATTAGTACTTATTGATTATGGCCACTGGGTTACTGATGGTGTACAGTGTCTCTGCTAGAGGAATGAGAAAAGTTTCCAGAGCTAGGAGGAGGTGATCTCAAGGGAATGCACTGACATCGTACATTTTGTCCTTCCAGTGCCCCCGATTCACATTTCTCACATCCCTGTTAGAAGAAATAGGCTGCTGTATCACAGGTGGGAACCTTACACAGGCCCAGCACTGGGGCAGACAATTTTAATTTCCTGTTTTCTTAGAAAGGGAGATGGCAAGGATATCTGTGAGTGGTCTCAATTACAGCAGCAGCAGCTAGCAAGCATGCATTTAACAGTGGTGTTAATAAGGCACATGCTCCTGGTTGTGTCTCACAGAAGTAGTTGCTCAGCCCCTGCTTCTTTTCATGCTGTGGTGTCATCTGGCACAGCTAGATCCTTGTTTGGGTTATTTAATTGCTTCTTTGCCTGCCTTATGCAAACTCCATTTGTAGCTGGGCTTTTGGGCACTCGGACCCATGACTGCACTGCATTTAGTAAGCACTCTGCTCTGTCTGTAGGCAGTATTTCACACAGTCACCCAGTGACTTTATTCAGTTTGCTTGTCCCCAGTGTTATTGTCACTCTGCATCATTTACCAATACAATTTTCACAAACAAAATTAGTCATTGCAATGTAGGTGTATGGAAGCTGTCCCACTCTAGAAGAATTCATTAAAATTCCCATAATAGTCTCCTTGTCAGGACTCTTGCCTGCTGTCTGGGAAGTATTTCAACAAGTCTGTCCTACTGTTGTGTTAATTAAACATTGTTCTATTTATAAATGGTCAGTGGCAGTTCCCCACACAGAGAGAGAGGAGTAGTGGTAACTAAAAGTGAAGTGCCAAGAAGATGGGGGTTGGCCATGCAGAGAAGCCAAGGGACAGCCCAGACTGAGCAAAGGGCCCCTCTTGGATGTGCCATTGTCCTCCTCACCTGCCCTGGGGCTGCAGTGGTCCTCTGACATTTAACTTGGTGCAAGGGAGGAGGGAAGGAGGTTTGCTCTCTGCTTTCTCCAGCAGCTGTTTTGTTTCTGTTTCTCTGTACATTGTAATTTCTTCAGAGTGATTGCCACAGGGCCTTGGAGGAGGTGAAAATACATCTGAAAACACATCTGCCTTCAGATAGGGACCAAGTAGCTGAAGTAAGGATAAAACCATCATCCTCCTGTGTTTGTTTCACACTCCTGACAGCTTTCTCTAAAAGCATCTCTACTTGCACAAACACATCTCTTCTGACAAATGCATGAACTCAAAAAGAGGGACCTGTGGGAGCCCTGGGGTGCTGCTGGCTGCTAAGGAATAGTCTCCCGGGGCTGGGAGCCAGGAGAATCTGACACCCACTTCCTGGGTATCAGGAGGATCTGCTCAGTGTAGCTCTTCCTATATGCTCCCATTTAACTCAGAACCCTACTGTTTGCTGTACACAGCACTGCTGTTCACTAGGGCCCCCTCTCCCTGTCATGATTTCTGCCACAGCATCTTGCACTGCATCCTCTGACGCTGCAGGTCCATGCCATCCTCCTTTCTGCACGTGTAGAGACAATTGCCAACATTTTTACCCAGCAATATTTTCTGCAGGCTTGCTGGATTCAGAGGCTGGAGAAATTGGCCACCATCCTCACCAGAGAGTCCCTAAGAGGCAGAACCCAAACATTTGGTGAAGACCAGGAGGATTTGGGACTAAGGTGTGTAGTACCTGCTAGCAGACTCTTCTGAAGGCTTCATCTGTGCTCTCTTCATGGTTTGCTGGTTTCCCTCCAACCCACACTTGTTCTCAATATCCTGTGCTAGGGAGAGGTCTGAGAATTTCTGCCTGAAGATGTTTGCAGGAGAATGAGTATTTACCCTGTAAGTTGGTTCAGGCATAACTCTCAAGCTGGTGCAGCCCCAGATATAAGAAGTGGGAGGCTAAAGAGGTAGAAGAGGAAGAAGCAAAAAATTGATAGTAGAAAGTATAAAATGCTGACGGGCCTGTCCATGGAGATATATCTGTCTAGAACCTTAATTGGCTGCTGAACTCCAACTTCAAATCATTGAGCATGCAAAATCTGTGAGAACCACTTGAAGCTCTGGAGTTTGTCTGAGCAGCAACACAATCAGGAATAGATGAAAGTATGGAAGTTGTGCCTCTTTTTTTGTTTGCTTTTAGACAGTACCTCCTGTTTGACAGGATAGCACTGTAAGTGTCCTTGCTAAGTCAGGGCTCATAACTAGGCAGACCCACGTGATGTACATGAGGTTTGCTATGAAAAATAAAACAAGATGAAGCAAAATGTGTCCCACTGCCTGTTTTTCACAATTTTGAGTCAGCTGATCTGAATGGAGTCTGTATAGCATGGAGGAATATATGTACATGTATATACATGCAAGTAAAAGAAACTGCAAGTAAAATTTGGGTCTTTAAAGAACAACTTTCATCTGAAAGTCTCAAAGGGCTGGTTATTAGTGGGCAAAGTGACCCTTTGCTTGTAAACCAACAGTGTGATACTGTTCCATTTATTCTATTAAAGCTACTGCTATTCCACAAAGACACAGTAGTGGGTGTAGACAGGACTGTGGGTTTTGTGTCAGCTAGTTCTGCCATCAGTTGTTGCTGTATCCCCTGAGATGCAAAAGCAAAGGTCTCCAGTACAGAGAGACACTAAAGTATGTGCTTAAATGTGACTGCCATTTAAGAGGTGGGCTGGCTTCCTGCCCTGCTCAGGTAAACCTCCATCACCTTCTTCAAAGCCTTGGCAAAGCAGGGTGGGAAGCCTTTCTGTGCTGTTGCCCATGCTGTGCTTGTCCTGGATGTGATGCAGGGCTTTGCTCTCCTGCACTGTCAGTCAGGTGCCTTTCAGGAGCACTGTGTTCACATCTACAAGTGCACACATGAATTATTGTTTACTCAATAACAAATCAAACAAATTCTCTTCTATTCAGACCAAACCACAGTAATAAAAGGAAGCTGATTTCCACTATTATGAGCACCAATTGATGTCTTCCCTTCTCTTGACTGTCTTTATTTCACCTACAAGTAGCTTTTCTTTTTCTTTTTTTCTTTTTCCTTTAGAAATGTCATCACCACTTAATTAGCAATGTGTTGTTACCTGAAAGTAAGAACAAATCTATCTTAGGCCATATGGCAGGGTTTTAATCTGCACTGTCACGGTATAATCATGTCAAAATGGCTTCCCTTTTCAGTCAAAACTGCATTTCACACCTTACTAATATGGGGCTTTTCCTTTCCTCTTCCAGAGTAATATAGCCCTGACAGTCCAGCAAGTGCAAATTAAAATAGCTCCAAGCTGTGGCCAGCAGCAGGAGGGGAGAGTGAGCAAGACAGTGGTGTGACTGGTGGGGAGGGAGGAGAACCTCATCCCAAAACTGGAACATCTGCTCTTTCAGTGATCTGCTTCTGCGAAATTGAACCAGATGAGTTTGGGCTCCATTTAGGAAGACAATTCCCCTCCCCTATAGCAAAGGCCTGGGTTATGCCACTGGAGCTGATTATAGAGAATCTTTGTGAAGTTTATCTTTCTTCCCCAGTGCTATTGGGAATATATAGAAGCAGAAAGCAAGAAAGCTGCATGTTTGTGCAAAGCAGCAGTGACCAGCAGAAAACTTTGCAATTGACTGCTGTAGTTATTTACAGGGTCTAAGGGAAGATTGAAATACATGGTTTGTTGGGTAACATTTTCAAAGGAGTTTTACTCCTAAGCAATTTACAGGTCACATATTGTACAACATACAGATGTTTAGTCTGATGTTTTAGGTTACATAACTGTCCTTTTCTGGGTGGTAGGTAAGGACCAAAAACTGGATTGAATCTTGTTTGCAGTGGGATAAAAGGAGGCATGGATTGACTGTCCCCCAGAAAAATAAAGCAGACTCTTAGTATGCGCTGGCTCTTCCCACAGCACCTTGCACAAAGCTGAGTCTGGATCACAGACCCCCTCTCTCTTGCCAGTTTCCTCCTGTTGTCCCAATGGTGCATATCCCCAGGCACCTGTGAGGAACTACTTATGGTCTCTGCTTAGCACTTGTGGATTTCAGGCTAAAATGGATTGAGTCAGGGCAAAGTGATAGCCAGCAATGAATCTAGATAGCTTCAGTCCATGATCTGATCCTTTAGCTTCCCACGCCTGCATTTTTAGCCATCTTACCCCTCTGTAATTAGGATAGTAAGTACTAGGTAGCCAGGTAGAGGGAGAAAAAGTGTCTCTTGGAACTTCTCCCCTCTCCTACCACTTGCTTGTGTTTCTCCAGGATAGAAGTATCAGAGCCAATGAAAGTCCCAGTGCTCTGTGAGGCTTTTCTTTTGCATACATCCTTCAAGGGATATATCTGGCTCCAAAGCCACAGGAGATCCCTGCCTTCTCTGAAGGGGAGCAGCGAGTACCATTTTGCCTGGATGTACTGCGCTGCTCCAGAGTGTGTATGGATGGAGGGCTGGGGTTCCTGTCCCCAAGGTTAGAGTCTTCTCCCCACAGGATGTATAGAAATCACACAGCTCTCTAACCATAAGCAGTATGATGTCTGTCACATGCTGTCTGAGCGGTGTTGCTTGTATCCCTTCACAGATATAACCCCTGGAACACCTCAGATTGGGCAATTGGAGGTACTCCTTCCCTTCAGTTATTTTGTATTTTGCTGGAATTTCATTTTTTTAACCCCTATATCAATACTACAATGCACAGGAGTAATCTCCCTCACTCTTTCTCACCCAGCAGAAGGCTGAATGTAGAAGCTGCTCAGTGCTGATCTGCTCCTTATCAGTTATTAACATATACATGTCTTTGCAATGAGACAACAAAGGCAACAAGGGCAAAAGAATAAAAAGAGTGGTGGTCTGAGGTTTTGCTCACAGTCAGAGAAGAACCAGAGCTCTCTAGTTATTTAAATTACTGGTAAAACTTTCCTGCTTTGGCCAGGAAAGTCAAAGTCTAGATGTTCACTTACAGAAATCAACATCAGTGCAGAGGAAGCTTTAAATATTTTAGTGTCCTTGTCAGTAGGTATTTCACTAGGGAAAATGACTCGAGCATACAGGTAGTTGATCTTGCTAGTTAAAGCTGTACATTTGAAACACATTTTCCTAAAAAAATTCTAAAGAGTAAGATAGCTCTGGTGCTATACATAAGCACAGCTTCTCTGACATGACATCCTTCAGCCCAGCTGCAGGTTGGCATCTTGGACATCTGCATGGTTACAGACATGGAAACTTAGACATGAGACTGGCGGGAGAAGAAAGGAGAAAGCAGTAACAGCTCTGCCGGGCTGCTGTTTCACCAGGTACCTCGTGTGCTTTGCAGGGCTGATGCAGGAATGGGCAGAAGGTGTAAAGGGACAGTCTGAGTGCATGCACGTGTGTTTGTGTTTGTGTCTGTGTGTGTGTGTGTGTATTCAATGGTCCTGAGAACAAATTTAGTTCTGGGGCATGAAACAGAAGGATGAATATCAAGCGAGAACATCCAGCTGCAGGTCCTTTCCCCTTCTTTTTCCAGCTTTTGGATGAACTGCAAAGCTGAGGGGGACTGTTAACTGCCTGGGCCTGTCCATTTGTCTCTCTCTCTTTACTTCTCTGTCCCTAACTCCCCCTCCCTCTCCCTCCTGCAGCTCTGGAGGGTGGAGGTGCGATTCGCTATGCCCGTTTTTTATTTCCAGCACGCTTGACAGGCTGGGCGAGGAAGGCGTTAATGTTTTCTGACAGGCCCCCTCTAATTGTTGGAGCTTTTCTTCTCTGCCTTTTCTGTGAAATTCTGACTTAGGCGAGCAGCATAACAAAATGCTCTGGCATTGAAATGTGCGCTTGCACTACACTGGGCTCGGGGAAACAGCATTATTCATGAAGATTTTCAGCTGTTTTTGTCTTTTAACTAACCTTTGAGTTTGATCAGAGGCTAGCCGGGCTCCCTTTCTCAAAAGGCGGTCTTGGCAACCCGACAATGGAGCCAAACTGTTTTCCCTGTTAAAGAGATAACTATGCCGTTGAGTTGGTACATGGGGGAAATTAATCTTCAGGCGCATACAAATGATAGCTTTACCTCGGTCTGCAATCGCCTGCATGGGATTATTGATAGGACGGGGGTAAGGAGCGGGAGAAATTCAGACTGGGGTAGGGAACTTAAAAAAAAAAAAAATTTGCAACCCCAAGCCCATCATCGCTTTTGATTCTATAAAGCCTGCGATTGATTCTTCACCACTTGCCTTTTGCAGCAGGAATTAGCCCCGCATTGTGCGGTCTGACACGCTAAGAGCTCGCTCGCTTGGGAGCTGAAGTTGCTGCGCGCTGGGACGAACCGGGGGGGGGCAACCGGGGTGGGGGGGAGCTTCTCCCCTCTCCCCTTTCCAAGAGGCGAGGCAAGGAGGCGCAGAATCTCCCCACACTTCAAGTCGAGCTAATCCCTGAATGCACTGAGTAATACGCGCTGCATTATGGAGCGGCCAGCCAGGGCGTCCCGTGTGTGCCCCCCCCCGCGTGTGTGCCCGGCCGCGCCCGCCTCTCCTTGGGCAGGTGCCCGCTCCCCTCGCGTGCTGCCGGTCCCGACCGCCGCTCGGCCCGGGCAGCGCGGAGCGGAGCGGGGTGGGCGCGGGGCGGGGAGAGCGGGCGGCAGCTGCGGCGGGCGCACGCCGCCCCCGAGCCCGGCGGGCCCCCGCCGCGCCGCCGCCGCCGCGATAAAGGCTGAGGCACGACACGCGCGGGGACAGCGCTGCCCGCTGCCTGCCCGGCCCCCGCCGCCCCCCCGCCTGCCCCGGCGAGCCCGCACACAAAAGGCAGGACCTGCTCCGCGGGGAGGGCCAGGAGAGAAAAAGGAAGAAGGAGGGGGAACAAACAAACAAATTAATAATTAAAAAAAAAAAAAAAAAAAAAAGGAAAAAGAACTGGGGGAGAAAATATTTTTAGAACAGGGGATGAACCCTCGGGCTCCCCAAAAGCCAGTGCTAGCGGGGCTGGGTGCGGGTCGGCGCCTCTCTGAGGGGAAGGTGAGAGCCGGGCCAACTCTTCCCGGGACAGGGCCTGGGGGGCTTCCCCCTCATCCTTACCTGTGCGGGAGGGGCGGAGGGCGCTGAGGCTCCGCGGGGCCGGCGCTGCTCCCGCGTACGGAGCCAAGTTTGTGCATAAGATAGCATCACGGGGGCCTGTGGGGAGGGGGCAGCGGCAGAGCAGGAATGGGGAGTGAGGGTAAACCCCACGGCGCGGAGAGGCTCCCCCCGGCTCCGGCCCAGCTACGTGGGCGCGGATCCTGCGGGCCGTGGTGTGGGGAGGCAGGGGCAGCGCTGCCCACCGCCGCTGGCCTCGCCGGGCTACCCCGCTGCCCGAGGGTCTTGGCTTGGGGGAGGGCACTCACTCTGGGAGAGGCAATTGTTGACGGGACAGTTTTCGTGCATTACAATAAATAAACACGCAGGCAGATAAATTAATAATTCCGTGGCCAAGCAGCCTTCATCTGCAAGCATATCCCCTCTCCGCTCCTCTTCATCCACCCCCAACCAAATCCTGAGTAGTTTTAAAACTTATACTGCGCCCAAAGAAGTCCCTGATTTATGGAGTTTACTAATGCTAACTGAATACTGTCTGTCAGGCAGCGCTGAAAGGCTCTCCGCGCTAATACAAGAAAAGGCTTTGTGTTGCTAAGCGATTAGAGCAGATGTAATGAGATTTACCCCAATCCTGCTTTGCCCTTTCCCTATCTTCAGTAAAATTGTGTGTGTGTGTTTTCTTTCTTTCTTTCTTTCTTTCTGGAGGGGGCTGAGGGGAAAAGGGAGGGAGGAGGTGGTGAATTTCTGAGCCGGTCTTATACATTGTAGCGAACAACAGCGTAACTTTGCCTTTAGTTTAATGAGTCTGGATATTTACTATTCAGAAGTGAGCAAAAAAGAACACCTGTCTACACAAGGAAGAGAAATTTCGCCTTTGTAACAGAATGAAACATTATCCTAATGTTATATTCATAGCTATAAATTACTCGCTACACTTTCTTTGCATACCTTATCTGTACACTTGCAAAAGTGGGTAAATAAAAAGGGAGATGCTGTAAAGGGAGAGCGGATGGCGGCATATAACGGTTATTATTTTCATAACTAAACATTAGTTCCACGAGCGGTTAAAACAATGAGTGTTTGTGCTAAAGTAATGAGGGATTTCGTGACCCCACCGTGTCCCGTGCTGCCGTCCCGTCCTCCCCCTCCTCTGCCCTCCCCCCCCGCGATTAAATCACGTATTGATCATTTCTGGGCGTGGGGGGAGGAGGCGAAGGGGCAAACGTGTGTATACTTTAAAAGCAAAGCAGGAATACACACGTGTAAGCGTCCATGTGTGCATATGCGTCCGTGCATATATATATATATATATGTATTTATTTATTTATTTATTTATTTATATCTATATCTATATTTACACATACACACACAGAAAGGGAAAATTCCGGGCTCCTCCACCAAAGTTTTTCCCTCCTCTTTTTTAAAAATAGCGCATCCCTCGCAACTCGACAGCACACTATTTTTTTTTCTTTTTAACTCCGTACAACACACTGGCTCTCCCCAGTCTTTGTTGGATTTTTTTTTCTTTTTTTCTTTTCTTTTTTTTTTTTTTTTTTTTTTTTTTGTAAGATGCGTTTTGAGCTTTGCTTTCCGCTTGGCTTGGTGCACGCAAACTGAATTTGCAAGTGATGCAGGAGCCAGGCGAAAAGAAGGCGAATTCTGGTCACGTCCTTGCTAACTGACAACAAGCAGGCTAGCCAAAAAAAAAAAAAGCAGGGAATGGGGGGAAGAGTCCAATTTCTTTTTGAGTCTTGGTAATTGGGTACTTTTACAGGCAGATCACGCTATTTGGGAAGAATAACAACTTTGGAAAGACCAATACCTCTACACTGCCACCGATTTCTACTACTTTATTTATTTATTTAATTTTATCTCCCTTCTCCTCTCACTTCCCGTCTTCCCCGCCACGGTTTTATTTACCCAGCCAGTCTTCGCAGAGGCAACACAGCGCCCCGTGTTTTGGGTGGCGGCGGCTGTGCCATCCCCCGTGTTTTCCTGCCCCGTTGGGTCAGAGCCGCGGAGGAGGACAGGGTCACAGCGCATCCCGAAACGCGGGATGGAGCGCCCTCTTTTTTTAAGACTTGGGCTTTAGGAGGAATTCTGTAATGTGCAGTGATTTCAGGAAGAACAATGCAATCATTAATCATCCCCTCTCCTTTTGATTTGGATACACATTTGCAACACAGAAGGGCAAGGAAACAATAGTGATAGCGCTAGATCTTTGCATATTTATATAGAGATAGATAAAGATATATATGTTACATCCGTCAGGTACAAACACTTCATATGCAACTTAGCTCCGGTATAACATCGATTAACATTCTGTCCTTACATTCATCGTTGTCAATGGCAGAAAGAAAAAAAAATTGCATGCGCTAGGCAGCTGATCATTTTAATTAAAAAAATTTTTATTACGAAACTAGTTTGTATAAAATAGGGTTATACAGGACCTTTGTCAGTTTGTAATAAAACAGTAAGAAAAGGCAGTGGTGGTGGTGGGGTTGTTTGTTTGCTTGTCTGGTTTTTCTTTTTTTTTCCTTTTCCCAAAAGGCAGCATATGAGAACAAATGGCTACCGTTTGGTGTTTGGACAATAGCTGCATAAACTTTGTTCACTTTGAACATTGTTTAATGACATTATTAATACATTAACAAAATTTCTATAAAGTAAGACACATTGGTGCTAAAGTACATCTGGAGGAAATCCAAGTCCTTTTACAAAACCACATACAAAAATGGCAGTTGTAAGGTAACGTTGACTACGAGTCTAAACATGAAGAGGTAATAAGCATTACATATTAAAAAAAGTATCAAGATATACACATTTTAAACCATTTGTACAAAACCTCTATAAATCTCTCTCTCTCTTATGTACAAAAATAGCTTAATATATCCCCAACCGGGTTAGGATAGATACAAATAGATTTTCTTATCATAAAAAAATTCACAAAAAAAAAAAAAAAAAAGATTGGAAGCATTCTATGATGGAAACGAGGGGAAAAGCTTGGATCAAGGGGAAGGAGAAGCACGGGGAGACGGAAGGTAGATGGGGCTCCAGGGACTTCTTTGAGTACAGCATAGCTTAACTTCAGCATCTCCACAAACATCGGGAAACTAACAGTCCACAGGTGATGAACGCCAGTCTCTGAAGGGCCGCGGCGGCGGCGAGGTGCGGAGATGGGCCGCCTTTCTGCTGAGGAGGAGGAAAAGCTCCTCCGCCGGCCGAGGAGCGCAGCGCCCTTTCCCGCGGCCCAGGGCTCCCCCGCCGGACAGCCGCTCCGCCGGGGCGCAGTCCGTGACTCAGTCCGTGTGCGACGGAGTGCAAAGGCCGGCCAGTCTCCGGGGCCGGGGGCGACCGCCCCGACCGCCCCCGCGGCGCGCAGCGCTGTGCCCGCCCGCCGAGAGACGTGCCCGCACCGCCCTCCGACGGCAGGGGAACTGGAAACGCAACAGGTTCTTTTTCTGCGTGGATTTTTGTCTCTCTGTGTGTGATCTGGTTTTGTGTCGTTTTTTTGGTTTTTGTTGGTTTTGTTTGTTTTTTTTTTCCCTTTTGCGACTGTCCTGTAACAATAAAAGAAAGAGGAGATCAGAGCCACGCCGCGACCAGCGCAGCGTCGGGCCGCAGAGCCCCCTGTAAGTACCGCGGGACACGCGGCGACCGCCCGAGGAGCATCCCCGGCTGCGTCCCCTCCCCCGGCGGCTGCGGCCCCGCCGCCCCGCATCCGTCCTCCCGCAATCCCCTCCCGCCTCCCAGGGCCCTCCGCCGGCTCCTACCCACCTGCCGGGAGGGCGGCCGGCGCTCAGAACCAGCTTGTGAAGTCGAGAAGCTCCTGCTCCTCGGGGCTGAGCGGGTCGTAGGAGCCCTCGTCGGAGGAGTAGGAGGAGACGGGGGAGCCCGCCATGGAGTTCATGTCGTGGGAGTAGCTGGGCGAGATGGTGGGCGAGAGGACGCCGGCTTGGAAAGCGGCGCTGACGGCGTCATGCTCGTCGAGCAGCTGCTGCAGGGCGCGGATGTACTCGACGGCGGAGCGGAGCGTCTCCACCTTGCTCATCTTCTTGTTGGCAGCGCCGTTGGGGACGTGCTCCCTCAGCGTGGCGAAGCCCAGGTTCACCAGCTTCACCCGGTTGCGCTCCCGCTCGTTGCGCCGCGCCACGGCCGCCGGCTGCTGCTGCGGCAGGCTGTACCCGAACCCGCTGAAGTTGAGCCTCCTCTTGCAGCGCATCAGCTCCGGCGAGGCCGAGCGCTGCCTCTTGGCCGCCCGCGGCGCCGAGGGCTTGCCGCCCGGGGAGGGCTGCCCGCCCGCCGGGCTGAGCTGCGGCGGCGGCGCCCCCGGGGGCGGCCCCGGAGGAGCGGCTGCGGCGGCGGCGGCCACCGCCGCGGCGAAGAAGCACGCCGGCTGCAGGAAGGGCGGCTGCCCGGCGGCGCTGGACATCCTGGCGGGGCTGCCACTGGCCATAGGCGAGGGGGCGTCCTGCGAGGCGGGGGCGCCCAACTGACGGCCGGTCCCCGTCCCCCCACCACCACCACAAAAAAAAAGGAAAAAAAATAAAAAAGAGATAAAGGAAAAACTTGCGACGTTCAATTTCAAATTAAAAAAAAAAAAAAAAA
The DNA here is from genome assembly GCF_022539315.1 of Serinus canaria. Lineage (NCBI taxonomy): Eukaryota > Metazoa > Chordata > Aves > Passeriformes > Fringillidae > Serinus > Serinus canaria. The sequence goes on along the minus strand of NC_066314.1, from coordinate 62,414,215 downwards.
AGAAGAAAAAGAGCAAGGCGACAGACGGCAGGGGAGAGGGACAGCGGCGACCGACGGGAGCGGACGGCGGAGCCGGGCGGGCGGCGGGGACGGCGGGCGGCTTTGCCCGCCCCCCTCCCTCTCGCCCTCCGTGCGGCGGCCGCGGGGAGGCTCGTGGCGCTCGCGTGTGCGCAGGCTGCTTTGCAAAGCCCCTTTTGCAAAAAAGTGGCTGAGGATTGTGTCTCTTATAAGGGGCGGACGGGGCTCGCCCCCCCCTCTTCTCCTACACACACACACACGCACACACACACACACAGAGACAAGCCTCCCCCCGCCACCCCCCGCGCTCACACACACGCACACCCTGCACCTTGCGCCTTCCACGCTCCGCGGCTTTGCCGGCCACGATGCACGGAGCGCTGCCGCCTTTTCAGCGCGGGACACACGCGCGCACACACCCACACACACACACACATACACATACACAGAAGACACACAGACACACAGACAGACACACGCACACACACACACGAGCCCCCGCGCCCCCCGCCGCACACGCGCTGGCGGCCGCGCGGCCCCGCCTCCCCCCGCCGCCCCGCGCGCCGCCCCCGCCGCTCGCGGGTTTGTTGTCGCAAGTGCGTGCGCCCGGCGCGTGCCGCGCTCCCGGCCCTGAGCAAACACCCGCGCCGGGGCGCCGCGCGGGCCGGGGGCGGGGCGGGGGCGGCGCGCGTGGGCGCCGCGGGGGGGGGTGGGGCGGCACGGGGGCGGGAAAGCGTGAGGGGGAAAGGAAGGGGAAAGGAAGGGGAAAGGGGGGAGCCCTGCCCGCCGAGGGGCGTCTGAGACAGGGTGCGGATCGCGCTGAGGGACGGGCAGCGGGTGACTCCCAGGGTGTGGGGGCATCCCCTGCTGGGGCCACCTCAGCGGCACCTGCCGGGGTTTGGAGGGGGCAGAGCCGCAGTGCGGGATGTGTAGGCACGGAGCCGTCCCGCTGCGCTGCCAGGCAAAGCGGTGCGCGCCCGCGGGAGAAGCGACCTTGCCATTGCGGGACGCGGCGCGTTCAGGGAAACTTTGTGTGCGGGATCTCGGCTTCACCTTGTCCTTAGAGAGCACCGGGAGCCTGGTATCGCTCCCTTTGCTCACTGAGCGCTGCCATGCGGAGCTCCATGAGTGTCCGAGCCCCACCGCCGGGGGCTGCTGTACCCCCCCACTTCCAGCGGCCGGAGCCGCGTGCGCCCGGCACCGCACACGCCCCGCGGGCCGCCTGATGGCTCTATTAGCCAGCGACAACCGCGGGTGAGCCGGGCTGGGTAGTAGGAGGAGGGCGGCTGAGAACAGAGCAGGGTGGAGGCTTCTGGGGAGAAGCCACCTCGAATTACCCCTCTGGAATGCTGATCATCGCAGGGTCAGCCTGTCAGGAGAGAAAGAACAAACCACTCCTGGGCACGTCCCACGCGAGCGGTCCGGCGCGGGAAGGGAGAAGGTTTGCCTCATAAAGTAAGGGTGTATTGGGCAGAGCTGGCAGGTGTGGAGTCAGCCCACCCTTCACTGCCAGATCCCATTTCCCAGGCCACACTGTCTGCTCCCTGGGCCCGGGGAAGCCACTGACCCCCTGCTCCTCCCATGGCACGCTGCAAAGTGGAAATGGGGCTCCAGCTTTCCAAGCAGGCAATGGCACTGGCTTGTAACTGGGGAGTCAGGAAGGACCTGGCCTATGCAGGGGGAATTATCACTGCTCTCAGGTGAAGTCTCACTTGTGGTTCAGGAGCACATGAGGCAAAGCAGCACTGAGGTGCTCAGAGTTTGAGCCTTGTGGGCTTTGGGGTCACGCTGACCCTTGAGGCTGCAGTGGTGTAGGCAGCCTGGGAGGCATGACTAGTTCAGCACTGGAGAAAGAGAATGCTGATCTTAGCATTCTCCCCCTGCCCTCTTGCCTTTCACATATTTCTGAAATTTTTAGCACATTTTCTACCTTCTACTCTGTCTCATTTCCATTTCTCTCTGCACCTTTCCATTCTGTAAACTCAGATGTGCGCGCTCTCTAACCCACTAAAAAGAGCAGAGCCATGGTGTGACAGCCTTGCCATGGTGATATTATGGCACTAGGAAGTCCCTGGTAGGTGGCTTTAATCCCTGGTACTCACACCAGCTCCAAAGCTTGGAAGGAGGGGACCTGCACAGTCCATGTTAAGGTTTCAGTGGAAATGTCTACAAAAACATGCCCTGTACTGTTGTTGACCTCAGTTACAGCAGTCTGGAGCTGTAGAAATCAGTTCTCATCTGCCACTGGATCTCTGACCCTGGCTGTGTGTGTGAGTTAAAAAAGGGCTAACCAGAAACATAGCACAGGAGAACCTCAATGTGCACCTGCTAGCTAGTAATTGAATAATTTTTTAAAATGTCAACTTTTAATGTTGTGTCCTGTTAATCATGTCAGCTTTTTAGCATGCATGATGAAAAATGTGAAGTAGTTCTGTGTGGTCATATTTATTTTGGGACATCTTCACTGATCACTGACCAGTTTCTGACTTGTAGCTTACTGTCTCATCTCTTGGGAAACATTTTAACTTATTTTATCCACTCCTGGGGTCCCTTAGCAGGACAAAATGCTTGTATTTCCTGTTTGGGGAGCTCTCCATCTTCAGTTCCTGGTCTCCTGGACGGTTTGTTCAACATCCCTTGTCTGATGTCAGAACAGACTGCACTGGAGGCAGTTGTTGCATCATCAGCTCTGCATTATGACTTTGGGAAGTGCTAACAGAAATATCAAAGGAATTGCAGCCTTGTAAACTATATATATGTATATTTAAACAGACTAATTCTTCTGGATCAGCCTGCTTCCAGAACTGGTGTAGAAACACCACTTAGGGACATTCCTGCCCTTCCTGGAAGTGGCAGAATAAGACTGGAGTTTCTGGGTCCCTTCTTCTCCCGTCTCAGAGGGCTCTTAAAAAGGCAAAAAACTGTGAGTCCCAGAGGTCACCAAGTGTAACTCATGTAATTGTGCCTCTGTGGCCCTGCACCCATTTGGCTACCCTGGGTCATGGCGTGTGTTTGTGTGGGGGGTGGATGAGGGGGGCAGAGTCTTTTCCTCCCTTTTCTCTTTCCTCCCACTGCCACTGGGGAAGGAACTCACCCCTTATGTCTGAGGTAATTCCAATCTCACCAGCTCCTCTGTGTGCTCACTGTGCCAAGTAAGGGACCAGATTCCTAGATAATAAATGCTGTTCCAAGGTCCCTCGCCTCCACCCACTCCTATGCACAGTCCTGCACCTGCGCCTTAAAATTCTTAATTCTAATATAATGATTAATAGCCCTTGCCTTTTCATTTGGAACCTTTATTTCAGTCTTTATTTATTTATTTATTTTTTGAGCTGTCATTATTTTCTAGTGACTTTTTTGTGTGTCTAAATTGTAGCCATACTCATGAGGCCTTTTGAAGTCCTTCCTTATTTTTTTTTTTTTTTCAAAAAAAACCCCAGCTCTGGTATGCTTTTTTTTTTCCTTGCCACTTCTTTTCTTTTTTAAAGGCCATTTACGTTATGATTAAATGCTGTCTTGGAAAAGCAGAACGAAAGTCGTTAATCTATATAGATCTTCAAAGAATCGATACATTCGGGACTTCTGTAGGATTTGTTACACTCCATTTTGTTACAGTAGGCAGCTCGTCTGGATTTGGGCACATGTGTTTCTCTCCCTCCCCCCGCCCTCCCCCTCGCCTTTCCAGCTTCCCCCCCAAGAGTGAAAATAAAGTAAAAGGTCTTTCATGGTAAACAAAACCAGCTTATTCTCCACATAGAACACATGAATAGCTGGAAAAAAAACTTACAATAAATGGTGCATTTTTTTCTCTGCTGGGTATAGCATTCAAGATCAGTCCAGTATTCAAGAAGCAGTCCATTTTTTGCTCAGCAAGAGAGTTTAGAAAAGAAGCGTGGGGTCTATTCAAGGATCTTTTCCCCCTTCACAATTGCTGGGCTTTATGAAACCTATCTTCCATGCCTTGTCAGAGTATTTCTGGGGACCAATTAGTGCTTTGTTGCAAGGCTTCTTTGCTGAATCTTTGAGCAGCAAGAAAAAGCTCTCTTGAGTCTCCCCTTATTTTGACTATTTCAGTCATTACTCAGTGTAATAATTAATATGACAACTGGACGCTGAAGTTTGTATAGAAACACCTCGGCTGCAGGAGAGAGCGTGCAGTGGGTGGTAACAAGCTACAGATCAGACCGAGAAGCCACACACACAAGGAAGAGGGGGAAAAAGAGTGGGAGAGAGAATAATGAATGAAAAGAAAGAGAGAGAGAATAAAGATAAATAAATAGTTGGTGTGGCCTGAAGAAACATAATACAGACTTGGAAGGAAAAAAAAAAGGCACTTTGAGTGGAGTGTGGGGGGGGGGGTCAACCCCAGAGAGTTAAACTTATTTTGAAACAGTTTCCATATGAATATAATTTTCAACATTTGCTACTTTCATAAGTGAGAAAAGAGATTTTTTCCTAAAAAGGCAAAATGGTCCCTCACGTAAGTAATTTTTAAGGACTGTGTGTTTGCACTTTTGCATATTTGATAAAGTTTAATGCCTCTTCCTAAGCATCCCTTTATGGAAATAAGAACTTAACCATGAAACTTTATTCTTGATTAATTGTTGACCGTCCTGCCCAGGGTGGAGAAGGTGGGTTATCGGGGTAGCAAGTTTAAGTTTTCCTGGTGTTGTATCTCTACAAGAGAAATAAAGCCTGTGCCTCAATGAAGAATTAAAAATTGTGTTTGACCAGGGACATTGCTGAATCCTCCTTGGAAGGCATCTTGGGATGAACACTCATCACTTTGCAGACATTTCTTGGGCTGCCAATTAGGGCATAATAAATAATTAGAGGTTTTAAGCGTATTAGATACAGCTCATGCTAATGAGCTACATCAGGTCTTGTGCTAACCTGAAGTGACAGTTTGCATATAGGGCTGCAAAAAAAAAAAAAAAAACCACCACCAAAAAAACCTCCAACACACACACACACAAAAACCCAACCAAAACCAACAAAACACCAAATAAAACCAGGAAAAAAACCCCAACAAACCAAACAAATAAAACCACAAACCCAACCGAGCCGCCGAAGCAGCTTTTTCCCCCGCGGCCCCGTCCCGCTCGCCGCTCCGCAGCTCCCCGGGTCCCGCCGGGCGGTGCCGCCCCCTGCTCCCCTGCCCTCCGCGCCCGCGGAGCGGAGCCCTTCTCTGCCGGCTCTGCCGGGTGGCCCCATTGTGCGGCCACGAGTTGTGCGTCTGTCAGAGCCCCGAGGGATATATCACACCGGGCTGCCCTCCCGCGTACCCCCAGAGCCACTTTTTGGAGAGCTGAATATTTTGGGTGGGGAGTGGGTTGTTCCCGGCTCCTCCGAAGCGGGAGTCCCCTGCAGAAGGGGTAGGAGAGGGTTTGGGTGATGCCTGCGTAGTCTGGGAAGCGGATCCCCCGCTATTCCCGGGGAGGGCAGGCAGCGGGGATAGCCGGGGTCCCCGCTGCCTCCAGCCGCCTCTGCCGTGAGGACACAGTGCCACCTCCCGGCCTCCCGCGTCCAGGAGGGAAGGAGCCGGGGAAATCCGGGTGGAGCGGGATGGGGTGCAGCCTTGAGGTCTCGGGGAGCCCGGCTCTGCAGTGAGAGGGGGTACAGCTTTGCCAGCACGATGCAGAGGGACGTGCGAGGAAGTGCTGTCTGTGAGGGGTGTAAGGGAGAGCTACAGCACCCTGAGATCTCTGGTAAATGCATACATGATGTTGATAAGGGGGATGCCCCCCTCCCATGCACACACACAAACCACCTAAGATACTCTTGGAATCCTCATTTGGGATTTTTTTACACCAGTTTCTGTATTCATTGCAAAATTCCCTTCCACTGCTTACTGCACCCTCACATGCACTGGGACACCCTGAACCAGCAGGGAAGCAGGGAGCTGCAGGCTAAGGATAGGCCCAGTGTCCTGGCACAGGAAGGGACATCCTTGCCCAGACACAAGGACTCACAGCTCCAGGGAAGCTGCCACTCTGCAAACGGGTGGCAAAGAGCAGTCTGAAAAGCAGCCAAAGTCCATGGTCCCTTGAACTTGCATCGTGCTGTCCAAGGGAACTTGCCAACTTCAGTTCAAACAGCCCTGTGAGCTGTGGCTGAGAGCACAGGCAGGAAGGACAACATGTGGTATGTGCATGTGTGTGTGTGCCCATAGAAAGTGTGTTTTGGAGGGAGAACATGTGTTTTTAGGCAAAGGCAAGGTGGGACATCAGTGCATATCTGCATATCGTTGAAAGGAGAGGGGGTGCTCAGTGCAGCAGCAAAAACCCAGAGCAGGACTAACAGACTGAAAGCCCAGCTGCTCCCACTGGCCGGGGAATCAGGCACATCAGGAAGCTTGAAACCCAAGTGGGAAAACCTGGCTGGCAGTGTCACTGCAGGGGGATGAACCCATGCTTGGTACACTGAAGTAGTACTTCAAAGAGGACAGGGAAGCTCCTGCAGTTTGGACTCTGAAGTGGCCCAAGGTAACAGATGCTGATGCAACTGCATATTCCTGAGAGTAACATCACAGGGCACACACATACTCACACACCCCCACACACCACTTTGCTCCAAAACAGGAGACATTGGGAATTCCTCCTAGCAAGATGGAACTTTGTTTCCTTCAGCCAGTGCCTTCTGCTACCAGGCAACCTCTGACAGTGCAGACTGACCAAACTGGGAACTGGTGGTAATACATTGGTGATATTATTATGATTGTGTAACAACAAGGGTGAGAGATAATCTTGCAAAATAAATACAAAAAAGAAGGGGTTAGGAGGCACAATAGATGATTACAAAGATTTGGCATGAGCAGTATTTTAGGTATTTGATATTTTACTTTGTCTTGCCATTACCATTGGGTAGAGTGGACAAATGTAAGAAAAGAGATGGAGAAAAGGAAGGAACAAAGACCAAAAGCATTTAAAAGCCATAAAGAAGTAAAAGAGAGAATAAAGATTAGTGAGAAGAGAAGGAGTAAGGAAAGAAAGAGGAAGGGACAAACAGAGGAAAGAATAGTTTATGTCACTGAAAAATACACCAGGTGGCAAGGCATGGTGTGTGGGGAAAGTAAACAAGACTAGTTTCTGGAGTGTGCCTTGTCCTGCACAGGGGCTATAATCAGAGTTGTCACCACCTTCATCTCACTGTTATTTTTTTCCAAGGTGGCCTTCAGTCTCCCTGTCATGGATAGGGCTGTGCCTTGTGCTACACAAACACAGAGCACAAAATACTGGCTACCATAATGAATTTACTGGCTGAGTAAAAAAAAAAAAAAAAACAGTAGTTTTTCTACTGCTGGCAATTATTTGGGATACTTTCCCCCACTGCTCTGCCTTTCCTTGCCCCATCCTACTGCCATGTGAGCAGGATCCAGTGTGTTTAGTGTGCATCACATTTGGCTATCTTGATCTGCCAGTCAATACCACAGGCTTGCTGATCACTTCAGAAATAACTTTCTGCCCTACAGGCAGTTTCAGGATGCACAAAGAAGCAGCTCTTCTGAAAAAGGTGTGTATTTGCACCCAAAGCATGGAGTCACTTCAGATGCATGTTATATAATTGATAATTTCAGTGGGATGGATTCTGACTCAGCAGTAAGAACTAAGAAAATGGTTCTATTCAGTTTCTCCACTGTAGAGCTGCTGGGTTTTGTAGGTATGAAGAATTTACAGTAAGTCTTTTCTAGTGTTCACCAATATGAGTTTGCACAGGTGTGTATAGTAGAGCTTCCTCCAAGGACAAAATAACTGTAAAGAGACTTTGTCTTCATCATGAAAATATAGCAAGATTACCTGCCTTGGCACAATTTATCTTTTTAAGACTTCATTTTCCCAAATAACAAGATAGATACTTGTCAAGCTCCTTCATTTTTTCACCTGCCCTCTGATATTGGGCTACAGCTTTCCAAACTCCTTTACCCCCTTGGATGACTCTTATTTGGACTCTTTCATATCAATAAACTAACCTTTCCTAAATCATTGATGTGTCCAACCTTGTTTCCTTTTGTGCTTTCAATGGCTGACACCACATGCAAGCACATGTACATCATCTGCAGTTCTACATCTTCCTGCCCTGGAGCTCTAACCTACTCTTTCCTGCTCCTTTTCTTCTTTACCTTCTTCCCTTTCCCATGCTCTGGCTCATATCCCAGTGTGAGGTTCATGCTGCTAACTCCTGTCTCAAGCTTCCCCTGGACTGGGTGCCTCTCTCTGGTGTCTGGTGAGCAGAGTGGTATCTCCTGCTCTCTGAGCTCTTTGGAAGCAGCCTCAGAGGTCCTACTAAAGGACAAATCCCTCAGCTGCTGTGCCTTTCCAGAGCCTTCTGTGCCTGGCTTTTGACATCCAAAGAACACATCCTGCAGAACATCTGATATCTGTCCAAGGGGAGTGACCCCGAGGTGGAACCCACCTGAGGCTGAACACTCAGCTACAGTGGGAAGGAACGGGCTGGTGGCTGAACTGAAAACCATGTGTTGACTTGAGAAAAAATGAAAGCAGCTGATGTTGATCAGGAGGAGGAAGGCTGTTAATTCAGAGCATGCTGCTCCTCCACGTTGGGTGCAGACAGAAACAATCTGCTGGAGAGCTGCAGCAGCTGCTTGGTGTGCCAGCGGTGGGTGGGGTGGGCGTGCAGGGAGAACGCCCCCTTGGCGTGCTGTCCAGGGGAGGGAGCTGGGGAAGGGAATGGCTTTGCCTTGGCTGCTCCACTTTAAATACCTTTGCACAGATCTCTGTACACTGCAGTTAAGTCAGAAGGCTTCACCTGCTGTAGTGGAGGGGCCTCCCTCTGTGGGTATTGCTGCCTTTGCAACATGGACTCACAGCACTGCAAAATGAATGGGGACTCTTTCCAGGTAAGTGATGGGGTCTATGCCTGCTTTTTGCAGAGGTGGAGGGGTGTCCTGCCTCACTCCTGCATTCTTATGCTTGTTCTTCCCTCTCTGAGAGGCAGTGTGACCCCAGAGGAGAAGAATCAAGGTGTCCTGTCCTATCGCTTTGCAGTACCTGAGCAATTTTGGCAGCTCCTGTATTTGTCTGCTGTTAATTGTGCTCACAAAACCACAGTGAGAATACAAACATTGCAACAGTATCCTTATGTACATGCTGAAAAGACAAAGAATCAGGAAAGACCAGAAGCTTATTTGAGGTCTTAAATGTGTGTGATGAAAAAAAGCTGTCTTCTTTTGTTAAAGGAAAACAGATGAAATTGTGAGCTCTTCTGGTGCAGATTTTTGTTAAATTTGGGGCTCTCTTTTTTAATGTTTACTGACTGATTGACTTTGAACTCTTTGCTTTGGGAAGTACAGGAAGAACCTGAAGTTCATGCCTTTTAAATACAGGCACTGATGTTACTGCAGGGGCAAGTGATGTAACCTGAGGCCAGCATGGTTAATTATTAGGACAAAATTCTGCACTTATCTGTCCTATGCAATGCTGCTGCAGCCAGGGCCAAGCTGCATCAGATGTGCAAAGAAAGAGCTTCTATTTCTTATAAGAGCAGAGGTGCCAATTAAGCCTCTCTTCCTATTTTGTGTGCTGAGGCTGAGCTCCCACAGTATTTCTCTAGAGTCTCACCTTGCTGCTTATCCATTGCTTGGTTCCAATGACAACTGCCATGATGAGCATTTAAATGCTGTAAGAAATCTGACTTGGAAACTAATTCCATTTTCACAAGTAACTGTGAAGGGCTTTAGCTAAATATCTCAACAATGCATTAGAAGGCTGACAGGATTGTGTTATTGACTCCCAATGCTGCCACCTGTGTCAGAATGGCAATACCAATATACGTGCAATGTGGCTAACTAAAAATGCAGATCTGTGCTCAGGTAAACCTATCTTGCATCTACATAACACTTTGTTTGAGATTGTCATAGGTCCAGGGGTGGTTGTTCATGCTCTTCAACTGGTTCTCATTTTATTTCCTGGAAAAGAAACAGAGCTGGAAGGAAATTAGGACTGAATTTATGCACACTATAAATCACATAGACATATCACAGAGACAATATTTCATATCACAGAGACAATATCACATAATATCATATCACAGAGACAATATTTCAACACAATAAACTTGTTTCTTTGACTCTGAATCATAATCACAATAGTAACAAAACAGTAGAACAACACAAAGCTGCAATTCCTCCATGTATGTTGGAGGGACTAGAAGTTAAATTCCAAAATGAGAAGGGAAAAACTGATCAACAGTTAAAGCTATGCATAAGTACTACCAAAAGCTCAACAATAATGTGTGCCTCTGTTTTTGCTGCTATCACCTCCAGTGCATGTGTTGAGGTTTATTATCTGCAGTGTGTACTGATGCAGGCTGCCTCCACATACCCTGATAAGAACTGGGTACCAGGAAAACAATCATTTCAGTCTTCTCCCCGGTTGCAATTAAAGATGTCACCTCTGTGACAAGCTCAGGCATGGACTGATGCTTGCTAAAAGACCTTCCAGGGAACTAAGTGCATCTGCAGATGTGCAAGAAGTTAAGCAAGTATGAGGCTGTTCACAGCATTAGTGCCTACTCCCTACTGCAGTGTCTTTCTCTCAAGCACCAATATAAATCAACTTACAAGAGTGGGAAAATGACTGAGGACAGATTGAAAGCAGCTGATCTCAACAAATCAAAGCTAGTGACCAATGAGTTTGGAAAGATTTTTTAAGGCTTTTTTGTCTAATCTCATTGTACAAAGAGATCAATTATTATCATCAGGATTGCCTTGCAGGACTTCAACTTTGCATTATATCCCCTGCAAGTGTGCAAACCATGAATTCTTTATTTGTCACACACATTCAAGTCAATCTGTCATATAAGTGGGTTCCACAGCATGACTTGGCAAGAATATTTTAAATATATAGCTGCATGTCTTTTACAGCAGTTTCATTGCAGACAGTGAAAACCAAAATCTCAATACATTGGACAGGCAATGGTGGAGCCAGTTCTGTCCTTGAGATCAGTTTTGGCTGTGGTGGGTGAAAACAGAAGGAAAAAAGCAATGCATGGACAGTATTTGAGATGACACTTTTGGTCACACTACCATAAAATTTCAGAACTTCAGACATTTGTTTTGGCTTTTGCCAGACTCCTGTCATCATTTTCCCTTGTGGTTGTTTGAGGTGTAAATGGGTTTCATTAGCCAGCTGACACATCACTTCCAGCTGCTTTTCCTCTTGGTCCTCCCCATGTAAGAGCTGGGCTGACTCCCTGGCTGCATGGGGACTCAGGAGACACAGAGATGCTGCAGAAAGTGTCACAGCTGAACAGGTGGCAGTCTTCCTTCTGGTGCAGCACTTCTAGTACATTTTGCACCAGAGGTCCCTCATAAAGCTGTAAGATATTTGGAAAACCTTTTCAGCCTCTGGAAAAAAAGCCAGATAGAAAAATGTGTGGCCAGTCTGCTAGCAGCAGCCTTGGAGGCAGCCTTGGAGATGGCTTGAAGAATCAGCAATTATTTATTTTACAAAAGAAGACAGCTCTTCATAGCTCTGCCTCAGGAAATGTAGGCCCACCAAGAGCTTTATGGCTTCAGGGCAGCTGGCTTTGATTGTTAATTTGTCTTCTACAAAGGCTATCTTCACTGAGTACAATATTTTGGAACTGGGACTCTTTTTACCCTGATTTATATGTTCAATTGAGCAATAGCCATAATGAGAGCAAGCTCTGCCCAAAATACAGATCTTTATAAGTAATATTTGAATGGGTACCTTGAATCAAGCTTTAGCCCAAGAGTTGTCTGGTGTGATCTTTGAAATAACCACAGGCAATTTGTCCAAAGCCATTAGATGTTAAAAAAAAAAAATGAAATAAACACGCAAAAAAGACATTAATGGGGCCTCCAAAAGTTTGTGATGGTTGTACATCAAATTTACTTTGATATCAGAAAAATTAGGTGATTGAAATGTCAGCAGGCATTTACCTGCCATGCCAAGTGCCCAGCTTTCAAGATCTGCCTCCACTCCAGGGCTCAGTTTCCTCTTTCAGAAGTGATGAAATAGCTCTTCCCTTCTTAACAAGGCTTTTGTGAAAAGAAACACATGTAGAGACATGCAAAGACATTCTAGTAATGAGGACTGCGAAAATAATGAAAATAAACCTTTGAGAGTACTGGAAATTGCCTTTTGGAATTTGCAGAGTAGAAAATCAATAAGAGAAAGGGAAAAAACATAAATGAAAACCACATCTTGCCCTGAGTCTTTACTCATTATGGGATTTAGGGAAGATCTAAATGTTTGCTCCAACATTCTTCTTTTTTTTTTTCTCTGATTTTCTTTGCTTGATGTTGTTGTTTTGTTTTAAAATCACCTTCCACATCCTTCCTGTGAGTACTACCTCTCTCCTGGTGATACCTGGAAGGGTCAAGCAGAACTGAAGGGAAACACACATCATGGTTTGCATCTCTGCACCGAGCTCATCCACATTGCTCTGCTTAACCCTGAGTGCTGCTGAAAAGGAAGCCTGAGGAAAGGACTTTGCACTGCAGCTGAAACCAAAGTGCAGAAATGTTTCCAGTCATCCCTGAGGGGTGAGGGGAGGCAAGGATGGTGTTAGGTTTATTTGCATGTCCTTTTTGACTACTGTGCTCTCACAACGGCTCTAGTTTGAGAGAAGGGATTTGTGTCTCTACAAATAAATCAGAGCAGCCCCAGAGCTGTTTTATTCCTCCTTTACATCGCTGGTGCTGTGCAAAAGGGACATGGAGAAAGGCAAAACTAACCTCTAGGGTGAATGGTAGTAATTTTTGGTTTTGTATTTTTTTCTTTCCTTTCAGGAATCTAGCTACATTGAAGACTCCCCCAGTAAGAATGGTGTGATTTCTTTGATTTTCTCTCTGAAAGAAGAAGTCGGGGCATTGGCTAAAGTCCTGCGCACATTTGAGGTAAATATTTTCCTTCAGGTCTTCACAATTTTGTCTTGCAGCCACATTTTATCAGGGTCTTGGAGGCTGTGTTTGTGATTCTATTTCATTGCTATTATAGGGGAGAGTAGTCTCTAATTCTTTTCTGGGCTTAAAATCCCCTAAAGTCTTGGGGCAGAAGTAGCTTTTTTTAAACTAAAGCCTCTAACTTCAACTGACACGAGGGTGGGAAAAATGCCCACTTAAGAGGGAAAAGAAAAATTTTCCACTTAAGAGGGAAATATTTAATCATAACTGCTGTAGTAAGAGGTAAGGGTGAGTTGGGCTGTGACCTAAGATTGACTTATAACCAAATAATTTGCCTTTTTACTTGTAAGGCAAATATAACCAGCATGTGAGCCATGTGACTCACAATGCACATTGCATGAGGGGTTTCTGCTGGGGGCAACTCTTAGCTCTTGTCCACCCAAAAAAATCTGATATAAAATATTCAACCATCTCCCACCTGCAGTACTTCTGCAGAGTGGGTAGAGGGTGCCTACAGAACAGCATAAAAATGACAGCACTTTTTTGTACACCAAAGGGACTCAGTAACTTATGCTGAGTGATTTGGAAAATTTTGGGGAAAACAAGGAGCCATTTACCTTTCAGAACATTGTGTGCCTATTTATTCTTGCAGAAATATTTCCCAGATGTCATGAATGTTGTTTGAAAAGCACGAAATCCTTGCGGTTCAGGATGGTTGTGTTGCAACACACAGCTGTGTACTCTGTGCTCCCAAGTAAATACACTTTTATATTGGTTCTGTGGCTTTTTTTTCTTTTTTTAATGCAATAGTTGTGCCTGAAAACAGCAATTTCTTTAGAACACTCTAAGAAGTTGTGGCCTGCATATTTTCCGTTCATAAATTGAATTTACTAGGAAATGAGAGGTTGTGTGTTATGGGTACAAAAGAAAAATAATTATGAGTTTTAGGACACATTTGATTCATTAAGACAAAAGGAAATTCACCAACAACAGAAGAGCAAGTCTAAGTCTGTGAATTGACTAGTAAAATGCTGCAAAATGTCCATATGTCAGTGATGTGCATGTCTGTAAATGAATTTATGAGACTGTTGATATCCTCTTAATAAATGCATTGATGTCTACTAATTAAATTGCTGTCAGCTCTAAAGAAAAGTTTGTAGAGGAGCTAATATAGGAAAGAGAGGAGTAACCATTTCTTGGATGTGACTTTTCTTGTCCCAAAGCAGATACCTAAACTAGACCAACAGAGCCCCTTTTTCCCAGTGGCCCTGACTGCAACTGAGAAGTTGGGACTCAGTTGGTTTTCTACCCAACAAAGCCAATTCTTTCTGTGCTGACTCTCAGCCTCCTCCAGCACCAAGGCTTGACAAGAGACCTGGCATAGGTGCTCTTATAGCAGTTTTACATCTGGCATTGTACTGGGGGGATGGATGGATGGATGGATGGATGGATGGATGGATGGATGGATGGATGGATGGATGGATGGATGGATGGATGGATGGATGGATGGATGGATGGATGGGATTTAATAGTACAAGGACAGCTCCTCAGGACTGTTAGTGAATTCCTGGTGTAAACCAGAACAGTCTTTGGGCTGTTGTAACTCCATTCCAAGAACTGTACAGAGGTGTAAGTTTTAAATACATGCCCAGCTGGGAAAACCTTCCCCCTTTTCCATCTGAGCCATAGCTCTGGTGCCTCAGAGAAAGACTTTGTGCTCACTGACATCACAGCACAGACAGGGAGAGTGGTGATAGGCAGGTAAAGAATGGAAACCAACAGGAAGAACTTGAGAGAATGTTTTTGTCTTGTACTCCTTCACTGCCTAATAGCATTAGCTGAGAGATGCTACTGGAGTTAGCTCAGACTCTCTGTGGGTGGGCTCCCTGGGCAGGGAGACACCCAGCCTTGTCCCCTGGTTTGTGTCACCAGCTTGTTGCTGGCTTGTGGAAATGTGGTGGATTTGTCTCAGAGGGGCCTCCCAAGAGGAGATGTGAGGATGGCTGCCCCAGCTGTCATTGCCTCATGCAGCCACATGCAGTAGGAAAAGAGAAAACTGACAAGCCACAAACAGGATCAGGCTGTTTCCAGGAGCAGATGTGGTGCTGCAATTGTTCCCTTCGTGGAGGGGGTCCACATCTTGTGCAGCTGCTGTGCTGATGGCCACATGTTTCATGTCTGTAAACCTCGTGCTCCTTGCTGAGGTGGGGGTGCCCAGACTGCTGTCTCCTCTCTGGGCACTCCTGCAGGGGAATGCAGGCAGAGGGCACAGCTCAACCCCCTCCTCCCAGCTCGGATTTGGGAGTGATTAAGGGACAGTGCCTCCAGCACTGGCTTTGAGGATTTTGCCTCTTTTCTAGACAGTCTGTAAAACTAATGTGGGACATGAAAGGGAAAGGAGGAGGGTTGAATGAGCTGTAAATATGAAAGACTTGAAAATTTGCCCTCTCTCCCAGGGAAAGAAGCATGGAAGCATGATCCAGACTGAGTCACAGGGAATTGAGGAGATACCTAAAGAAAGGAGAAATCTTGAGGAGTTATTAGAACACAGGGTGTCTTTCTGTAGAGGAGGTTTCTGTATGGACCTGGGAAGGCTCATCCTCTCCTTGGTTTAAGAACTGGAAACATTTTGTTTTTACTCTGTGGGAGCATTATTCAGCCACACTTGAGTCCCTTCCCGGGATGCACTCCCAGGTTCACACCCTGCCCATGTCCCACTCCTTTGCTGGGGTGAAACTGTCCAGACTTTAGCTCCTGTCACAGCTTGTTCTCCATGGGCAGCAAGACAAAGGGACATCAAAGGGTGTGCTCTAGCCTGGGCCTGCCCCTGGATACCATGAGGTCCAAGACTTCTGGCTCATCAAGCATCATGGCAGGTAGAATCTCTAGTCAATCACAGTGCAAACCACCCAGGAAAGGAATTAGTGTCCAAACACAGCCCAGATGGAAGGGGTAAGCTCCCACTGTGGGAGCCAGGATGGACTGAAGGTAGGGGAGCCTCCTCCAGGCAGGGGGAACCTCAAGGCTAAGGGCTACAGAGGGCTCATGACACAGAATTTTGCCTTCTGACTGAGACCCCAAGTTTAAGAGGAATTTCAGTGTGTTTTGTGGAAAGAGAAATGTTTGTCCTACTCAAACATGCCTCAGGGTTTCTCATGCAGTTGGCAGACTACTGCATGCTCACATTTGGGTTTTTTTTGCTCAAAGACCCAAACTCTAGCTTTCTCTTCAGGTCCCAGTTGCACACAAGTTTGTAGCTACTGTGAAAACTCTTGTTTTTCCTATGTAGCTTGAATGGTTTTTTCCTGAGGAATCCCCTCAATGAACTTGTCTTTTTGTCTGCTGGCTTTAGCTCCAAAGCATACTTGATTATTTCCACTTTTTTTCGTATGTTTGCTCAGGAAGACTCATCTAAACACCTGACCTTAGCAGGGTTCTAAGCTTTTCTGATCTCTGGCTCTTGTGCCTTCTCTCTGGTTTGCAAATCCTTGCCAGACTGCATGAATCTATTCCTCCTGGACTGGCATAGCATAGAGCAATGCCACTGCTGGCAGTACAGCCCCTGCAGCCCCTTCTTCACTTGTCCTGTGGAGAGACATGTCTGCAGGGCCAGACTCACACTCTGGTGTGCTGTGAGTGTTAGCAGCTTGGTCATGCTCAGCAATCAGCAGATTGCTAAAGCTGAATCCACTTTGCTTCCACACTAGCTGCTCTGTTTGTGTGTTGGGATGTGGCAGACATTCACTTTTTGCTTGTCAAACCCAATTGTTTTGCACTTGAAAAGCCCCTTTGTCACCTCTGCCCTCATTGCAGGCTTGAGGGTGGCTGTAGGGACAGCACAAATCCACCAGCAGGGTCTTTACACCGACTTAATTTTAATGGGATCTGCTGTACACTGAAGTGCTCCTTGGTGCAGCCCTGTGCTGTTTATTTGTGCTGTAGAAGATGACAGCTAGGCAGCCAAAACTTGAATAATTATCTTCATCTGAAACAGAACAGCACACATGACTAAATATCATCCTTAAAATCAGGAAGACAGAACAGTCATCATGAAATTGTGTTTCTTTTTTGATTCACTGGATACATCAAAAATGTTCAGAGTATAAGTTGAGGCCAAAAAAAAAAAAAGAGAAATCTTCCATTTTTCTTATCAAAACTGAAAAAGAAAAACTTTGGGTTGACCCAAGGGTTACACTTGGTAGAAATATTTGTTTCTCTGTAGTGATAAAAACCTATTAAAATTGAGGAAGTTTTTTTAAACAACAAAGTTCATTCTGGGGAAAAAAAAAAAGTGAAGAAAAACCCACATTGTTCCCCCTCAAAGATTACCTTTCTGTAGTTAAATTCATCATTAAAAAGATCAGAAATAAGAATTTCCATATACAAAAAGGACTGCTTCAGTTTTAATTGCAGATTTTCCACATGAATTTGTGAACACACTAATCTTCTCTGAAGTTCTTTTCCTGATGCATTCACAAGTAGGAGATCATCAGCTGTTTTAAGTGGCAAACGTTGGAATACATCACAAGTTTGCTCAACCCATTGTGAGAGAGGAACCTTCTATCTTTTCCTCAGTGATGGGACATTCTCAGATACAGAGCAGGACTTCAGTGCAAGGTGCAGCCATCAGTGAGTAGGGCTCTAGCTCAAAAGCAAAAAAAAAAGTTGATTTGCACCAAGTACCCCTGCTCCCACCATAAGTTACTGTCCCATGGAGGTAAGTTACTGTTCCATAGAAGGATGGGGTGGGAGCAACAAGCTGTACTAAATAAGACCTGCCACTTTCAGACAGAGTCAGCAGAGCCAACTCTGTTTCTGTTCAGGAACTTAATTCCACAGAAAATCCTACATGACTGTTATCTCTTTGTGCCCTGGGAAGGCACTGCTGTGGTTGGGACTGTTTCCAAACCAGGGGAAGAAAACAGTCACTTTGGCCAGGGGGTGTGCTGAAAGTGTCTGCACTGATAGGTGAACTGGCTTGTCTCTACCACGAGATTGTTTTTTCATTACACTGTACATATGCACAGCAGTGATCATTTCATTACACTGCTCCAAATCCACATCTCTGGGGGTCCCAATTGTGGGTTTCTCTGAGTCTGGATTGAAGGCACTTGAGATGGTAGTTCATGTTCAGGCTCAAGATTTATCATTTCTTATCAGTAAAACAGTTTCACTGCTGTGAGTTTGGCAGCTTTTCATTAGAAGGCACAAAATGGCCAACAATCTCTTGTTACAAGGTCTTTTAAGACTAAACTATCTAATTAAGAACTGAAACCTAGATTATTTTCTCTTTTAACCCAATAACTGATCCCAAAGAGCTGCAATGCAGACTTCTCTGCCCACTTAAAAAATGCCACCCAAACCCATGGAGAAGAAGGAAGAAGAAGCATGAAGAAGAAACCCAGGATGACACCCGGTGCTCTCCATCTTGTTTCCATCCACAGCATACTAAAAATCCCAAACCCTAAATTTCTCACCAAGTCATACACCTACACTGCTCTCTATAATCTATTTCACACTTTAGTGGATTCCAGTCTATCTTGAAGTCTAGGAAACTTTCTCCATGAATGATGGTCAAAGTCAGTGCTCCCCTGGGAGGTCAGGGTACCCCAGAGCAGACAGAGAAATATTCCCAGTGCCCTGGGCTTCCACACACATCCTTGATCTTATCCCTCCTCTTCCTGTGGCCACAGGAGCAGGACTTGTGGATCTAATTGATCACCATGGATTTAAAGAGAGGAGTGCTCTCTTCACAGGGGCTTATGCAATGCCACATGCTGTCACATTTTTGGTTTGTCCTGCTCCATGTGTTTTGTAACCAGATTCTGCTGCAAGCCTTGTGCCAAATTTCAAGGTTGGAGCAGAGTGATGGACAGCAGGGGCTGCTCCAGGGCCAGCTGCCCTCTGGCACTCTTTGTTGACAGGGACCTGCCCTGAGACACTTGTCCTCCATAAGCTTGGAAAGAAAACCCTAGCAGCTGGGAAGGAGAAGATTCTCTCTGTCTCCAGCTGAGAACAGGCCCTTGGACAGTAGAGCTGAATCAGATGGCTGCCTTGGCCTTTGCTTTGGGAATTCATGGCTGAAAGCATTTCTGTAGCTTCCCAAGTCCTCTGATCTATGAAAATTAAACACTGAGCTTATACTTGTGCTTCTGAAAGTGTCTTCTTTCAGGAAACACTGAACTATACCATGGCAAGGGTTAAAAGAACATCTCATCTTTTTGTTGTTGTTGTTTTGGTTTTGTGCCAGAAAGTGCAAGTAAAATCCTTTTTTGGGGAGATTTTACCCAAATTCTCACTTAGTGTTGATTAGTGGCACCATAGTGTTGTTGAAAGTTCTCCATCTGGTAACAATGTGGGGTCTCCTGATGAAGCCAAACTTCATTAATGACAACAGTCATGATAACAAGCTGCAGCTGGATTTCACAGCTGTACTTAGTTTTAGAACCATATATAGGAGCATTTAGTGATTAGTGAACAGAAGGAGTGTGTGTCATGGGAAGTAGTAACTCATAACATTTTCAGAAAGGATCCATCCCTACTAAAAGCTTCCCTGTGAACACACAACTTTCCTTTTCCAGTGACCAGGCCATTAAACAGAAGGTGGGACTGAATTCTCTTGGTAGTGACCTCAGCAAGACTGCTGGTGTAGTGCAACACCAGTCTGGTTTTCCCCTGATGGTCTGGGGCATCTGCAGCATAGGTGGTGCTCAGTTAGGATGGAAAACCTGGAATAAGCTGAGCAAGGGGCTGGAGCTGCTTCACAGACTCTGAGAGGGAGCCAAGGCTGAGATCCAGCACTGTGAGGTAAGGCAGGGAGGGACATGGGCAATCTCCTCCCTGCATCCACCATTGTCTCTGTTTTAAATTGATGTTTGTATTGCTACCCCCTTCAAACTCTCCTAGAAGTAATTATGGTTTGATCTTTGAGCTTGAAATGTGTCTTGAAACTTCCTTCTCTAATGGGCAGTGACAGAGGTACCATTGGCTAGGATATTAAAATAACAAAAGCTGAGTTTTTCCAACCCTTGGAGTGGGGGTTTTAAGAAAGGTTTAAGAAAAAAAAAAAAAAAACCTACAGCAGGCACCTGGTTTTATGACAGGATGTGTCTATTGGGGAGGGACTCAGCCTCTCCCCTGTTCATAAATCTGAAGAGAAGGAGAGAAGTACCAACCTGCTCTCTAAGTTCCTTGCAGCTGCACTGGGTGGTGGGGTGAGCTCAGCAAAGAAACTCTGATCTCACTCCATGGGCTCATCTGATCCCTACCAGCTCTAAAATAGGAAAGGCAGAAGAGATCCATGTTAATAGCTCAGATGGGAATCCAGCCACAACCATGTGACAGTTGAGATATTCCAAAGGTGTTAGGTTAGGAGTTAGGTTGCATCAACAAAAAGTAGCTCAGAAAACTGGAATAACTTTTATTAGTTTACTTTTGAAGGCATATATTGTCAAGATGTTAATCTCTACTAAAAAACAAATATAAATTGAAAGCTGTTAAAAATGTACAACTAAAAAAAAAAAAAAATGCCCCCATTCTCCTTTCTCAGGCAACTATTTGTCTCCAGAAGTTGGAGCTTTAAAGAAAATATCATCTACTGGGAGAAATGTGATGCAATAGCAAGATTTGGCAACATCCAGGGTACAAAAAGGTTCTGAACAATGTGAAACTGTGAAGATTAAACACTAGATGGAGTAGTTGGACTAGAATGAAATTGAGATTTATAAAACAACTCAGTAACAGAGCCACTGTAAATATTTTGAAATCAAAGGCTTAGTAGCAAGGCACAGCACATGGGAACACACTTCTCCAGGAGAGCCAGTTCAGGGAGTTGGACACATGCTGCTGGATTCTTGCTCTAAAACCAGCCACCAGAAGGGTTATCACTTCAGTTTGTCTGTTGTGGGGTCCTGAAATCTCAGCAGAAAGAGGTTACAGGTTGGCTCTGGACATTGCTGAGCAGCAGATATCCCTTAAATAAACAGCAAAGCAGCTTGACACTCTGTGGGAAGGTGTTCTGCTGCTCTCAGGTGTAAGAAAGGAGGTGACTCTCTCCATGGGCCCCTTCCTCCATCTTCTTTTTTCCCCTCTTTTATCTCACTGTGTTAGGTTGTGATAGTTTGAGGGGTATTGATACTCCAGCTGCCTTAAGTGTGTTGTGCTCACCCTGTAGCTCCTCTCTTCATTCCCAACCCGTGCATCATTCCATGTATTTTGGGGGCATTGCTGTCTGTCCAGCTGCTCCCTGAGCCTGACTGGAGAGCTCAGAGTAGAGTAGAAGAGTCACCTGATCAAAACCCAAAGGGAATGCAGTTTAAGGAGCCTTCAGCACAGAGAAGAGAAAGTGCTGGGGTGATCTTTGTGTCCTTCCAGCACTCAGAGGGGTCCTATAAGAAAGAAAGACAGGGACAGAATTTTCAGCAAGGCTGTTTGTGATGGCACATGGGGTGATGGTTTTAAGCTAAAAGAGTGTAGATATGTAGATGCCAGAGTAGGCATAAGGAAGAAAACTTTTAGGATGAGGATGGTGAGACAGCGAAGGCACAGCAGCTCCCTGTGCCTGCTCTCTGTCAGGAGCTCCCAGTGCCTCGCCACAGGGACGGGACAATGGGCAGCCTGTGTGGGAAGCAGGGCTTTGGAGGCCTAAAACAAACTGTCCCCAGGGCCAAGGACAGTGCTGGCCATTCTCTCCCTGGGCAGACAGCCCTGTGATATGGCATCTCTTGAGAGCAGCAGTTGGTGAATGAGCTTTTGACCTTTTCAACTTATTGTATTGGTATCTAGCCAAACAATTTGAGTTCATCTGTAGTGTGCAATGCTCAGGAAACAGAGCAATGACATATATGTTTCCTACCAAGGAATAAACTGCCTTTTGTGGAGGAGTAAATCAGGCCTTTCTGCTGATGGCCAGATGCCCTCCTGCGCTATGCAAGCACTGAGAGGAGCAAAGAAAACCCTAAAGAGGCTCAGAAAGAGGGATGTACCATCAAAAAGTCTTCAATTTTTCTTTCTTGTAGGTCAAAAGTAGATCCTAGCAGCATTACTGCATGGATGAAATCCTTACCCCAGTCACAGGGGTTTGACATTGACACCAGCAGGGACAGTGTTTCACCCCATGTAGCTTGGAGTCTTCAGCTTGAAAGACAAAACCCAAAAGTTTCTCCAGCAATGCTGATCACCATGTGTCAGCTCCTCAGACTCTTCTGAGGGTAATGGTTCTATGGTTCTGTGGTCTTCAGGCCCAGATTTCCTCCAGGGGTTTTTAAATTCCTCCCAGGGGGCAGAAGCCCAGACCTGGCCATGGCATGCTGTGTCTGCAGCACCAGTGTGAGCCTAACAAATGGTCAGGGGGCAAAGTCAATGTCCATGGAAACCTGTTTAAAAGATTTCTCAAAAAATAAAAAAAAGGAAAGAAAGCAGTATTTTCATATTCAAGTTATAGTGCTCAGGAAAACATTTGAGTTTAGTTAACAGGGGTAGATGTTCCTGGACTTTTCTTTTGGACCTTCTGGGTGTTTTTTTCCTAAACATTTTTTGTTTTCCTAGCCTTTTTATTTGCTTTTTGTTGGAAAAATAGGATTTTTAGCTGTTTGTTCCTTACATATCAACATGGCAGCCTGTCTGAGGTCAGGTTTCCACTGGCTTTAGTCTTCAATGCTACAGCTGCCAATGATCTCTTTCTTCAGAGCTAGGAGACACTGCTGATGGTCAGCAAAGATATTTGGTGAGACAGAGCTTGAATTTCTGTGCTAAAGAAAATAATCTTTCTCTGTGAGGGTGACTAGACTTAGGAACAGTTGCCCAGAGAAACAGTCTCCAAACTTGAGTGGACATAGCCCTGGGCAATGTGTTCAGGCAACCTGAGCAGATTATTGTACTTGCTGATCTCCAGAAGTCCCACTCAACCTCACCAACTCTGTGATCCTGTGATTTAAAACACCCATCTTTTTATTTGCACAAACCTGGGCTGCCTTTTTTACTGCAGATCCATGTTTCCCTTTGGATCTTTGCCCAACAGCTGCTCACAGCCCTGGAAAATGCACAGGTGGCTTTGCAGGTGACTGAGCAGAGGTTTGGCAGAAGCTCATCTCACAGGGTGCCCAGCTGCCTGCTCATCCAATCTTCTCTCAAGATGCTCATCAAGACAGCATTCAGTTTCCCAGGAGAGGGTACTCTACAGGTGGAATGCCTTCTTCCTGTGTTGATGCTGGGCAAATATCTCTGTCAACAAAGATGAGCTCTCATTATGTGCTTGAGGGACTGGGGTTGCCATTTACAATACAAAGCCTGTTAACAGCTTGAATCCTGCTTCCACCTTTCTCTAAGCCTTCAGGAGTGCCAAGTCCTCGTGATGGAGCTCTGTACAAGGGTGAATCCAACATATTTCTTTCTGTTTCTCTCTCTCCTGTGTAAGTCCTCAAGTCCAGTGGCTGCTTGTGAGTTATTTGGTATGGTTTGTTG
Source organism: Serinus canaria (assembly GCF_022539315.1). Taxonomy (NCBI): domain Eukaryota; kingdom Metazoa; phylum Chordata; class Aves; order Passeriformes; family Fringillidae; genus Serinus; species Serinus canaria. The sequence goes on along the minus strand of NC_066314.1, from coordinate 62,390,847 downwards.
ACTGACACATGTATTTATCCAGTCTTTATGTCATATTCCTTCCCCCAAACCTGTGGGACCAAATTTTCTCTTTCTCATAGGAAAAAGGTATTAACTTGACCCACATTGAGTCCCGACCTTCCCGTCTCAACAAAGATGAGTATGAATTCTTCATTAACTTGGAAGGCAAGAATGTCCCAGCACTGGACAAGATCATCAAGTCCTTGAGAAGTGATATTGGAGCAACAGTCCATGAGCTCTCACGAACAAAGGAGAAGGACACTGGTAAGGATATGCTGACAAGGTTAACATTGACCTGGACTGTTTATGTCACATACTGAAATTACTTATTTTTCCTGTAGTAAAGGAGATCCTCTTGGATCTTTATGGCTGCATTTCCCTCTCTCTGTCTCTATTTTTCCTGTACTGTAAACTTTTACATTTGGAGATTTTCTGTAGTGAAAATTTTTGCGATGATCCTGACTAGGTTTCCTGGGAAACTTGGGAGGCTCTGCCCCCCACTTTGGTGGGAACAGGACTAACTCTCCATCCCTGTAAGAAATCCCAGGGAGGTCAATTGCAGATCTGCCTTCCGAGGGAAATAAGGAAAGATTTTTTGAGTTGTTTCTACTCCTAATTCTCAGGGATTTGCTGGAGTTGAGGCTGCTTGGTGCAGTGGTGGCTGCCTAGCAGATAGTCTGAGACAGACTTAAATGCTTCTTCAGATAACAGATGTGATTTTAATAGGATTTCAGACTTTAAATACTTTAGGCCTGGATCTTCCTCTTCCTTCCTAGGAACAACATGAAAGGACATTAATACCTTCTTGAGATCAGTACTGGTAATCCTTTTACCATTTCCTTTGTGTCCTACCCATGACATTACATTTGAAGATGAAAAAGAAGAAGGCAGATTCTCTTTGGAGTCCGTTTTCTCCGTTCATAGACAAAGGGACAAAAGGTTGATTAGGTGATTTATGATCATGTCAGATTGAAGGGGTTCACTTTTGTGGGCTTTCTTATTTCCAGAAGAAAACTACAGGACCTACCAGGGCTTAACATTCATTTTTCCAGTTACTATGAAGAAGGTAATAAAGAAGTTTATGAAATAATAAAGTTGTCTATAAGCATATAACAGAGTCAGACAGAGATAGAGCTCTAAATATCATCCAGAAAAGTCTTGCATGTGAAATTCTGACCCCACAGAAATCAAAACTCCTGTGGTCAGCTGTAGGATTAGGATTTCACTGCATGGTACTGTGTTGATCAAAGGAGTTTTTGAGCTAGATTATCCTGTCAGCTTCAAAAAGGGACTTGATCCTCTTCTCTCTGAGAGGATAACTTGTGTTTGTTAGTTTCAGCAATTCAGAAATATTATAAAATGGAAAAATTTATTGCTGGGGAGAGAGAGAGGAAGATTGATATTTCTTCTTGCCCTTTCTCATTTTTTTTCAATTTCAACTCCTCTCATGAGCAATAAGGGTCCAGTCAAACTGAAATCCTCCAAGGACCATATTTTGAAAGGTCAAATGAGCCCTGCTTAGGGGATGAACTGTGGGTGGCAAATCCTGGGCAGAGGCACTGCAAGGGCAGTGAGATGGGAACAGCCTGAGCTGTAGAAAGTGTGGTGGGATGCTGTCCTTTATCAGGGATGGCACTAACAAATAACAGGCCTTGTGGTGCCTCTTAGGCCAGCTTGTCTTTCAAATGAATCCTCCTGGCAAATCTGGTCATAGTCCACAGATGTGCCTGTGTGAAATCTTATTCCCAAAACACAGAGCAAGAGCACTGTGCCTCCAGGGAGCACAATCTCAGACAGATGGTTTATGGAGATGTTGCCACACTTGTCTCAGTGGGCAGGTAAAGGCTGGGAAGGTTTTCTTCCAGAGGCAATCTGGGATCCCATGGGACTGATTCTTTTGCTGCAGCCTAGGATGCTGTCATTTCTTCCCTGCAAAGGATTCATTTTGTTCCTGCTCATGATTTGAGCAAGAAAAACCTTATTTTTCCATTTCCTGTGGAAAGCACACAGTCCCTTTTTTGGGGTACTGCTTTGTTGGCACTCAGAGGAAATTTCTGTATCCTGTCCCTTCTGTACAGCTCAGGGTTAAACGCTGTGTGTATGTGATTTATTGGACAAGGGATTTATTGGACAAATGGCTTTTTTTTGTTTGTTTGTTTTTTATTTTTTGGGGGGGGGTCCCACTAACTGCTTTTAGTATCTTTTCTTAACTAAATGGAACATTTAATTGACACATTGCAGTACTTACAAATATCAGATTTGGATCAACAGTGTAATTTTAGGTGAGAGCAGGCCAGAAAAGTGTCTAAATCCAAATGTAGCTTTGGAGTTTCAGATGAGAAGGGCTGGCAGCTGCTGAGCCAAAAGCACTTAGTGTATGTAGAAAGATTTGTTGTGAAAACACAGTGCATCTCCTAGTGGCTCTTTTTGGAAACAAGATGGTAGCTGCAGTCCACTTGGAGCCCATGAATAAAAATAATTAAATATTATTCTGTTGCAGCATTAGGGAAATGCAGACAATTTATTGCATTTCTGAAACAAGCTGGGAGCTGAGGATCTGTAGGGCCCTTGTTTGCTAGACCCTGAGGCTAGCCAGAGCATTTGAGTGTTTAAAAAAGGGCTAAACCTGGGCCTTGAACTGCTATAAATTGCATAGACCTGTCTTTGACCCTCCTCACAATGGTCCAAGTGGAGGATTCTGCAGAAGTCCTCACTGCCCCTGCTCTGCTGCCTCTCATATAAATGGCTTATTAGCATTAGCTTATTAGCATTCTGCTCAGTGTTTGACCCCACGGTAATTTGGTCACCACTTGGGTGTCCAGCACCATCCCATAAATGCTGCTGTTTCACTTACAGACAAATCAATATTTATTGCTGCTCAGCCCACGTTTGCTCCTCAGACCTTCACAGAGGCCCAGTGTTGCAGGAGCTGGCCCTGGCAGTTCATTAATGGCTGTGCAGACAGACAGAGAGTCTGGCTGCAGGAGGATGCTGCAAACAAAATATGGGATAGATTCAGCCAGGGGCTAATTTGATTTGATCTTTTGAATAGTTTCTGGGAGATCTGGGGACAGTGTCCTGGCACATCACATCTAGGCAGAAGACCCACCAGTAGCCTTTTTTCACCCTGGGCCTTGATGTGAGGGGTGTATGCCCTTGATGCACTGTTTGCCTTAGAAATGTGCTGGGAGTCTTTGATTCTTGTTTCCATGAGAGCTGAGAAAGCTCAGCACTTTCTAGGACCCAACTTAACAACTTAGGCTGGTGCAAGCAGCACTAATTCTCCTTAGGAATTCCCCTTTCACAGCCTGCCATGTCCGTCCAGCTCTGCAAGCTCAGAGCTGCTCTCATTTAGCTACTGCTGGTGTTTGGGTAGGCAGGATCAGGGCTAGGTACCAGGAAGAAAAGTTGCTTCTCCTGTTTAAGGGAAAAGGCAAATCACCCATCTCCACAGCCAGGACTGACAGCACATAAGCCTGGAGTCAGTTTTTCCTCTAGTCTTTAATGAGGTCTGCACCAAGTACTAACACAATCTCGAGAATAAGACATTTAATGAAAATAAGTCTGTATGGAAAGTAAGTCAGCAGTGGTTCAAACCCTGCCCAGTGAGACCTTTTTGATTCAGGCCAGCAAAGCCCTACAGACATCACTGCCAAAATCCAGACTTCAGCCCCCACCAATTTTTCTTGGACACTGCTTGGACCCTCCAGGCCATGGTGTATCTCTAAGAGTGGTTTTCTCTCCAACACTGACAAATCCTTTGCTGTGGCGTTGCCAGACAGCCTTTTTTCCCCAGTGCCTAACACAAAACCATTCATCACTGTGCCTCAACCCAGGCTGGTATTGGGGAGTGTGAAGCACAAAACAGTGAAGCAATTCCCCACCATCCCACAAAGCTCAGTGATGCAGCCAGGAGACAAACCCAGATAGAAAATGGTGTAAGTAGTGACCACTCTCTACAGATCCAACACACCTTTTTCCATCCCCCTCCTTGACTAGTTTAAGTGAAGGGGTTGGGGGTGCAGGAAACTTTCTGACAGCGAGGGGAGAGAGTGTTTCAGGAGCGAGGATAACCAGCGGGGCACCCAGCGGCACAGAAACCCATCTGGGGACCTTCCTGGGTCTGCTGCTGCCATCTAGTGACTTGCTCAGCTCCAGTTTTTAGGGCAAGGAGAAGCGTGCGCATCCTGGAGATGGGCGGACCAAATCCCCCTTCTGCCGGGCGGGGGAAGGGGAGGCACCGCAGGGGTCCCGCTGAGCGGGTTCCTGCATCCCGGGATGCTCAGGCATCCCGGCATCTTCCTGGCCGGCAGCCACCTGCTGCAAACAAATGTGCAGGCTCCCAGCACGGAGCCAGGCTGGGATGGGACAGCAGTCCGGGCTGTGAGCTCTCTCTCTCTCTCTCTCTCTCTCTTCCCGGGGCCCCAAATCGAGCCCTGTAAAGCTGCTTTTGCTGCTCCAGCGCCTCTGTGCAGGTGCCTCGTAGAAACCCAGTGCCAGAAGCGCCCACCGTGCTGTGAGGCTCTGCACAAAGCTGAATAGTCCTGGGGACAGAGATCCTCTTATCCTGCAGGTGGTTCATCAGGTCTGGGATGAGCCCCATCACCAAGGCACTGCAGGGAACTCATTCAGCTGCTGCTGGCCGAGGATCAGGTTCACTTGGCACAGCCCCCAAAATAAGATGGGGAGGTATGGTCCAGCAGCAGAGCTACCAGCTGAGCAGAGAGCCACAGAGGGGAATCAGCTGTTTTCCAAGCACTAGCTGAGCAAGCAACACCCATTTGCACAAGAAAGTCTCTCGATGAATTGCTAACTTTTTACTGATAGAGGCTGCCCCTGTTCAGTCCCCTGTATTGAATTGCCATGAAGAAGTTTGGCTTACTCTTTTTTTTTTTATCTTAGCACATCACATCTGGAAACCCCTGAGATTCTTTGCTGTCTCTCACCTTATATCCTTCTGTAATGAGGTCACACAGGCATTACACTCTGTGTGGTCAACACGGTCCCTTCTCACATGCTGGCTGTGCCTGGGACAGTGTGTATAGCCTGTGAGTTACAAGGCAACAGAGAACCAGACCAGGAAGGTTAATGAAGTTAATGCATTATTGTGTAATGACTAGCACAGTGATACAGTGCTAGTCTGAAGTACTAGGATGCCATTTGTCATTTTGTTTCAGAATCCTAGCTCAAGTGGGGCCACCAAGTAGGTCTTAGAGTGTTTCAGAGAGTCCAAAAATTCTCTGTCCTTGTTGTGGAACTTCTTGTGATTCCTTTGAAGGGCTTGATTCTGGCTTATTGTGAAAATTTTCTGCATTTTGCTAAGCCAAGACACCAGAAGTAATAAACAGAAAATCATAAACATTGCAAGCCAGCTCTACACCAAGGTTCAGATGCTCTTGATGTTCTGTATTCTTCCAAGAGTGTGAAACAATCAATCACAAATTCAAGACAACTTGCTTGGTTTGTTCTTGTTCCCTACCATGGGGAAAATGATTGAAAGAATTTAGCCCCTTGCCTATATTTCTTTATATATATGATGAAAAGATGAAAATGTCAGAAGGTGGCAAAAAATCAAGTAACAAAGAAGAATACTAGTCTCTATTTCTTTTCTGTTTTGCAGTACCGTGGTTCCCAAGAAGTATCCAGGAGCTGGACAGGTTTGCCAATCAGATCCTAAGCTATGGAGCAGAATTGGATGCTGATCATCCTGTAAGAATTATTTTTAGCAATTTTTCTAGTTATTGGCACTGCTGTTTCTCTCATTTAAATTTGCTCTTTTTTAGTACAGATCTTGTAGACCAAATTTCTTATGGTACAGGACAAGAAGGCTACCACATTTTTGGGGTTATAATCAGCCTAATCCCTGGCTATGGAGTAAATCAAACCAAAGGTTGATATAATTGAGCAAATTCCAGGAGATCTTAAAAGTTGTAGTGTTTTTCAGAGCACAAGGCCACCACAAGGACTCATCCAGTCTTCCCAGGAGGCTCTGATGTAGTGATTTCAGGCTCACTTTGTGTATCACGAACAAGAAAAAGAAGCAACATGGCATAGCCCAGAGAATGAAAGACTTTTTTCATCCTTGATTACATACACATGATTTAGCTCAGTGTTTTGTTATGTGGATACTAAATCTGACATGGTACTTTTATGGTGAGACATAACAAAAGAAAATGTTCTTGGTTCGAAAAGTTTATGGTTTAAATGGTAACATCAGAAAGTTTTGTTCATTGACTTAGCTGATAAAAAAAACTGTTTTGTGGTTTTTCAGTTTTGTTCAGATAGAAGAATATTTTCTGCCTCTATTCCCTCTCCAAGCAAACAACAACTTACTTTCATTTGTCAAAACACACTGAGTTCCATGCAGTGCACCAGAAATTGCTGCTATTAGTTTAATTGAGATAGGGTGATTATAAATAAATTACATGCCGTGCACCAAAAATTGCTGCTATTAGTTTAATTGAGATGGGGTGATTAGTCATTCACTACCTATTGCTTAATTCAAGACGTGTTGTGTCCCATGTACAATGATTCATGATGTTCACTGTGGTCATATGAGAGGCAGAATGAAAGGAGGTACACCGAGCCAATGGCCCCCTTGTGTGTCGTGTGGGAATAGACCAAGATTGTATTTGAAAAAAAGAACTAAGAAAAAAAAAAAAAAAGGAAAGAAAAATATATAAAAAGGAATGAGACGTCTCCTCTCCAGTTCCTCGAATTAGTTAGTGAGCACTTGTGCCTTTCAAAAGAAAGCCAGCTGCTGGGGTAAATAGGTGATAGTCTATAGTGTGAAAAAGAGAAATTAAAGGAGCCTGTGTTTTTAGTAAAGTGATGCATGGAATTTAATCACAATGACCTCCACGACAGGTTAACCTTGGACAGTGCATTTTTTTGGCCATTGGCTACCCCTTTTTGACTCACACCTGAGAATTTACATTCCACTTCAGCTGCCTCCTGTACTTGGCTGTGTTTTGTGGCCCCAGTCCAGTTGTGCCACTAACCATGAGGAGATGCATTTATTGACTGCTGCAGTACCCAAGGAGCTGTTCCTGTTTGCCCTGCAGAAGGGCATCCTAGCTTGGAAGGAGGATGTTTCTGCAATCCAGGTGGTGAAGGCACTCCTGGTCCTGAGGATCTTTTAGTCTAAACAGCAGGCACACTGGGGTGGGAGAATGGTTATCCCAGATGAAGATTTAGAGGTTTTATTTCTTGTCCTTGGTTTTATTGTTAATTAGCTGCAAAGGTCAAGCTCCCAGCCACAAGGTTTATTAGAGATTCTTTGTAGTCATTAATTGCCTTCAAATGCTTCAATTTGTAGTACAAATAAGGGGTTTTGGTCTGCTAAGTAGCTACTGATCCTCCAGCAGTTTGAAAATGAGCACTTTTAAGGGTGGTTCATGCTGGCTGAAAATCTGCCTAAAAAGTCCTATTGAATTGATGAATATGTTTCTAATGTGTTTTGATTCTGCTTCTCTGGAGCAGCTCGGCTGTGCCAGGGACAGCAAGAAGCTTCAAGGGAAGCCAGAAGAGCATGGTTATCCAAGTACTGATAATTCTGGGCTGCTCTTGCCAGGGGCACCTTGTTGTTGCTGTAAAGGAACAAGTTTCCCTATCTTAAGGGAAGTGGAAATGAGAAAAAGAAAGGACTTGGGGGCAGGGGTGTTGAGAGACTGTGGCTGCTCAGAGGCTCTGCAGCCCAGGAAGGAGCGCTGCCCTGGCTGAGTGGAGCCTGGCAGAACGGAGGCAGCTTTCCCACCGACCTTGCTGCACTTCTTGGATGCACCAGCCATGCCTGAGGGTGCTCACTAGAAGGAAGGCTCTTCACCTTTTGCACTTGTTGCATGGACTGACCATCACTGTTTCTCTGCAGGGGTTCAAAGATCCCGTGTACCGGGCCCGGAGGAAGGAGTTTGCGGATATCGCCTACAGCTACAGACAGTGAGTACCCATGGCATGGGAGCACAGCAAGACCTCATCTCCTGCCCTCTCCCAGGCTGCTCACCCTGCTGCCTACCCCTGCTTTTCCACAAGCATCCTCCTGCTGTTGGCTTTTCTCTATCATGTGTTTAAATCTTCCTCTTCATGCATTTATCCCCAAATCACAGCAAAACAAAGGTAAATTGCTCCAGGCACATGGTCAGAAGAGACATCATCTCCCTTCTCTCCCTACAACACCCCTCTTCTCAGCTTTGTTGTCTAATTGAGCAGCAGACTGTTGCTGCTACAAAGACCTGAGCATTGAATAAATCTGATATTCCCCATTAATCCAGGGCTGGGGGAGGAGTGCCTATCATTAACATTAAAGCAGGATCTGCATACACTATTAAAGTAATGAATAACATATGGTTTTGATGCTAATCCAGTGTCTGTTACCCTACTTTTATCATGTCTAATCCAGCTGCAATCAGCAATTTAGGCTTTCATTTCCCAAGAAAAATAAATTAATAGAGATGATAAATTCAGTTAGAACAGGCTTCTTTGATTGCTTTCAATGATCAGATCTGGAGGAGAAAAAATTCTGTTCCCAGAGACACTCACATGTATAGATGGGTACTACTGAGACTGATTCTTGATAGGACTGGTAAAAACTGTGTTTGCAAAGAAAAAAATAACATATATTGTAAATTTTGGGCTACCATTTGCACAGGATCAAAAGTTAGCCCTTGAGCCAAAGATCTAATCATGTGATCACAAAATGAGAGACAAAATTGGACTGGTTGATGCAAAGTATAAAATGTCAGGTGAAAAAAGTCAGAAACCCAGTTTATAGCTAGGAAATTTGGATAAGATTTTTGTGTCCAGATGTGAACAGGTCTAATGTCCATTCTTAGATATCCCACAGAAGATACAGAGAAGTGGTCAGGAGGAGAGGCACAACCAAAGTTCTCAGGCTTCACTGAAAAGGAAAGGGTTCTTAAGTTGTGAAGGTGCCTCACATCTGCTACTGTGAGATGGTTCAGTGGCTGCTTGCCTTGTATTCTTCCTAACATTAATTTAATCCTCTCCTTTATCCCTTCTTTTGCATCTGTTCTGTCCTCTTTCTTTGTGCTGTTTGCCCCTACTTTGCCTTTGCTTTTTTCCCTCCTCTCATGATAGATTTACCCACTGTTTTTGTTGAATGCTCAATTTCCCCGATTTATCTTTTCTTTGCTTTTAGCTTTTCTTTTCCCTCTGCCTTACTTTGCTTCTGGCCCCACTGATCCCTAGAATTTTTTTTAATTGAAATTTGAAAGGTTTTAAAGCCATAGCTTCCCCCAGTAGCCCTGCAAGGTGGTTGAGGATTATTTAGGAGTGCTATAGGAACAAAATTCACCCAGCAATCCTCATAATTCAACATGATGTTTAAAGCTCCACAGATCAAGGAGAGCTGATACAGAGAGACAGAAGGTGATGGTTCTCCAGAGGAGCTGCCCTGAGGCTCAAAAAAAAAAAAAAAAGAGAAAGTGGGAGATGGTGGGGTGTCATCAAAAGTTTAACAATGGGTCTCTGGGGTTTGGAAAGCTTCAGCATTGTTCCAGCAGTGTTGTTAAACCTATTAAGTTACTTAAACCCCTTTGATTTTTTTCTAAGCTGCTGGATTCACCTATGGCCTTAACATTATTGCTGAGGAATTGGTTATTCACAGGAGGCCAAACTGCATTGCTTGTGATTATTACTCCTGTTAGCTTCAACATGAGCTAAGCACGTGGAGGCCTGAGGGTGGGATTTAACTCATAATTGATCCTTACAATTATAAAAAGTCAAACTGGCTGGAGTCTGCATCTGTTACAGCACAGAGCACAGATCAGAACTTCTCTGCCACTGCAACAGTTTTATGGAGCTGATGGTTTCATGTTGTTACAAAAAACCATTAATATAATGCTCACTAGAGCAAGAAGTAAAACAGCTCCTTCATATCAAGAAAGAAAAAACAAATTGAGACCAACAGCAAGCAAGCATTTTTAGAAGAACACCTTTAAAAGACAAATAAGCACTGATTTATTTTTAACACAATAATGCAAGGAGGTGTCTAAAGGCCATTATCTTAGCCAAGGTCAGTAGAGTCCTTTCCAGACACTGCCTAGAGACAAGTGAGGCTCCTTTTGCACTTGCATGTCAGCCCAAAAAGATCTCCTCTACTGCACCAGCAGCTCCTGGCCAGTCCTAGTAAAGCTGCAACATGGAGCAGACTAAGAAAACTGTTTTGAAAATGGCAAGGGGGGAAAGACAAAGATCATGATGGCATAGGACATTTTCTGTGGCTGGTTTTGAGCACATCCATTTTCTTTCTAGTGGCCAACCTATTCCTCGTGTCACCTACACGGAAGAAGAAAAGAAAACTTGGGGCACTGTCTTCAGGGAGCTGAAGAGTCTGTATCCAACTCATGCTTGCTATGAACACAACCATGTGTTCCCACTGCTGGAGAAGTACTGTGGCTACAGGGAGGACAATATTCCCCAGCTTGAAGATATTTCAAATTTCTTGCAGAGTAAGTTTGAAGCACCTAAAAGCACCAAATGAAATGAAAGGCCTCAGCTATCAATGGGGGTGGTGCTTCCAGAGAAGGAAAAAACAATCCCTGGTTTATCAAAGGTTCCCTATGATGTTTAGGCACATCACTTAGCCTGTGTACCAGGTCTTTAATGCTTCTGGGGATACAATGGGACAAATACTCAGATGCTGTGCTGGTTGTATTCCTGGGCAGAAAATTGCCTGCAATTAAACTCTATTTAACATAAGGATGTGAGAAACAACTGCTCACTTTGAAAATTTAAAAAGGTTTATTAAACCTTCACTAAAATACAACAAAAGGACTACATAAGGAAAAAGCTGAAGTGCTGGGAACCGCTTGTGTGCATAACATGTGGCTGGTTCATCTTCAAGATGGATGCTCAGGCTTTTATACCCCTGGGGTTGCATCAGCCAGCCCTGACCTCTCCCAAAGTCTGTCAGTCAGCTCTTCTTTGCCATTTATCAGTGGAGACTGCTTGCTTGTCACTGGATTGGAGGTCAGGTGTTGCCATGCTGCACCCCCTGAGCTTTTCCATCCCCCCTGCCCCATGCAAGGGACACAGGTACAGCCTTCTTTTACCTGTCCTAGACAGCCCTGGCTGTCTGATGGCAACCATACAGGGAGGGAAAAGGAAACCATGGGGAGAACAGAGGACATCTAAACTACAATAACATAACTGTACATCATTGAAGTTTTCTTAATATTCATGCAATAGTTATCTTTTAATTGCGAGAGCCAATCATCTCCTTATCCATCTATGACAAGGACATTAAAGAAAAAACCAAAACAACACCATCAACAAACTTTTCCCACTCTAAGATATCTGGATGAGGATAAATCAAACACACCAGCTGTTTTTAAGGTGCTGTCTTTCTGTCCCTTCAGGCTGCACTGGGTTTCGGCTGCGTCCCGTGGCAGGCTTGCTCTCCTCCCGGGATTTCCTGGCCGGGCTGGCGTTCCGCGTGTTCCACTCCACGCAGTACATCCGCCACTCCTCCAAGCCCATGTACACCCCGGAGCCGTGAGTACCCTGCCACACACAGGGTGTCAGGCTGCACCAGCCACCAGCAGGCTCAGACCAGCTGGGAATAACTGCCTGGGACTCTGCAGCACTCCTGGGAACAGGGCTAAGGGAGAGCAGCCAAGGATCAGCTCTCTTCTGGAAACGTTTAGGGAGCCTTTCTAGTGTGTTTAACAGTCTGCATCCACTTCTGCAAGTGGGTGGATGAGATAGTTTTGCTACTGAAGGCCTGCTTGTGTGGTGGCTGGGATGCAAAGGAGCAGTGTACAAGGGCACTTAGCTAAGCTTTCAGCACCCAAGTAGTGCAGCAAGGTCATAACCTGCTGCAACAAGCTTCTGGCAGTAAGACAGGAGAAGCCTAGACTCCCCAGATGCCTAGAACCTTTCTCTTTTTAATTTTGGAGTGTTTCTCTCTGTCCCTGTCCAGTGTTCTTTTCTACTTGCCATTTTAAAAACACATTTCTTATTCTGCTTCATGTTGTTGCAATTCTTCCTTGTTTTTTTTTTAGCTTCCTACTTTCCACAAACTCTTTTTCCTTTCTTTTATCTTTTTTTTTTTTTGATTATTCTGATTTTCTTTCCTGCTTTTGTTTACCCCATTGTCATCATGCCAGGCTGAAATGTCTTTTTTCTTCATTTTTTTCTTCAAAAAAGGTCTTCCAGGTCTTTTTTTGACATGTTGTACCCTTCCCCTTTCCATCTCACTAAATCACTTCTCTGTATTTGAAAAATCCAACAGTCCCTGCTGCTGAGGGATGTGTAATGCAAAAGCACAGAAAACCCTGGGGTTTGCAAGTATTTCCACCACAAGAATAATTTCAGAGCAAAATGTTTTCCTGTGAAAAATATCTGCTGGTAGGAGCAAATGCACTGTGCTCTTGACTGTGTGCTGGCTCTAGGGCATTCTTCCAGCATTGCTGGACTTTTCCTGAATCACAGTTATTCATGTTTTCCTGCAGTGATATTTGTCATGAGCTGCTAGGACACGTGCCTCTTTTTGCTGATCCCAGTTTTGCTCAGTTTTCCCAGGTAAGTTATTCAGGGTTATATTATGTATATAATTAAACACACAGAAATTCAGAGGATGATCCAAGAGCTGTGAAGGATGGGGCAGATTCACCTTTAAGCATACTGTGTAAGAGCACCTGAGGTGGTTTATTTATTGCCTGAAATCTGGACACAATTCATGTAGGTGAAAACATAAAGTCCAACTCCAAACATGATCTTGTGTGAGTTGCTTTTTGACAGACCCTGTGAAGCCATCATTTTAAAACCTTCCTTCAGATGTTGATCCTTCTGAGTGAAATCACATAACTCATGAGTCAGATGGATTATTACCTCATGATGATATTCAAATGTTAGGGAAAATGGAGATTTTGTTTTGTTTTCTGTTAAAGCGACATTGGAGGCTGAGTAAAGTGAGGAACTGTCTCAGCTGTAGGCATAGGAGAAGGCTGGAGAGGAGATTTCTTTTTAGTAGTGTTAATGTCTCTGGAAAAGAAGCCAAACCCTGGTGAAGCAGTAAACTTTTGGCTGCATTCTACCATAAAGCATGGAAATACAGAAAGAAAGAAAGGAAAGCATAAAGACAGAAAACTTGGAAATACACAAAGAGAGAAAGGCATAAAGACAGAAGGACTGATAGCCGAAGGAAGGAGGGAAGGTTGGTTAAAAGAAAGAAGGAAAGAAAAGGAAGGAAGGAAGGAATGAGAAGGAGAGAGAAAGAAAGGGAGGAAGGAAGGAAGGCAGGAAGCCTTGATGGAACATCTTGAAATACAAAAATCAGTGTGATCTCATAAGTTTTCAGTATTGCCTTTAGGCTTTGCCCTTTCCCAGAAGTGGTGTTTCCTTCCACATGAGCCCTCCTGAGCCTTGGCTTGCTAGGATCTGACATGGTGATAGGCTGCTCTAATGCCTTTGCCATGTGTGGGAAGAGCCCTCTGATTTTTGCACCATGCAGTTGTCACTAGAGCAAATCAAGAAAGGAACCTGGCTATATGTAGTCTCATGTATCTGTATTTGAATCCAACTATTGCATGCCTGCTGGAAAAATCTCCATTAGCTCCCAAGGTATGAATAAGCTCTTTCAAATCATGCCCTGTCATTCAGGAAAAAATAGCTCATTCAAGGCTCCAGGAAACCTTTAATCAGGACCCGTCAAAACAAAGAGAAATACATAAGGTGTGTAGGTGTGAGTGATTTGCCTCCTTTTGTCCCTATCATTCTCTCAGATGTTCATTGTAGACTTGATCAAAAGCCTGTCAAAGCAAGAGGAAAATTTTATTTGACCTCAATGGGCTTTGTACCAGGCACAAAGGATCATGCCTTGTAAATGACATTTGGACAAGACCCTTTGTTCATTTTTGGAGAGATTTCTGGTTTAAAATTGATCTTGCATGATAGGAACATGTCCTGTAAACATTTGTGTGTGGTAGTAAGCAATGGTAACATTTAAAATGTGAGCAATTACATAAGATGGGCAGGAAGAATGTTTGCAATAAACAGCTTGAAGAATAATGGTTTATTGTTACAGGAAATTGGACTGGCATCTCTGGGAGCTCCAGATGATTTCATCGAGAAACTTGCTACGGTAATTTAATAAATGAGGGCTCAATTTTCCAAAGCGCCCTGTGTTGTCTTAATTCTGCTGCCACTGAAGTCACTGATAGAACTCCCATAGAGCTGAATGGGATCAGAGTGAAGACCATGATTGGAAAACCCTACCCTGAAACAGTTGCACTAAAGGAAAATAGCTTTGGCACCCCTTATTCAAAGTGACAGTTGTGATTAAACACAGAAGCCCAAACGAGATTTCCTCCAGCACAAACAGATTGGGCAAGAAAAGATTATATGTTGCTACATCCCCACAGGAAATTTCAAGAGGCAGCTTCTGTAGTTATTTCACCTTCAAGAATCTCTTCCACTTTTCCAGGCAGGCACTATCGTCTGTAGTCAACATAGAGCACCTGGAAAGCTACTCTGACACTACTGAGACTCAGGGGTGCAAACTTTGAATAAAAGTGGGGGTATTGCTCTGAGAGTAGTGTCCCCACTGCCAAATGGGGAGCACCTGGGCAAAGAATTCCACCAGCTCTGACACTTCTGATAGATGGGGTAGTTTTTGAAGGCCCTGAGTCAGGGCAGGTATCCCTTCAAAAGGACAGACCCAGGAGTCAAATTAGGCCACTCACCATCTTCCTTCCCTATTGCACCAACAGCCTGATCACACTGCTGCTGCAGTCAGATGCCCTTGTGTGAAACAGGACTCAAACTTTTCTAGAATAAGGTTCAAACTTCCACTGGATTGGCCAGCCAAAATAAAGCTTTATTGCTGTACTTTCATTGTTCCTGCTGACAAAGATAAGCACAGTAAAACAGAACTTTGTTTATCATGGAACTGAACTGATTCTCAGGCACAGAGAATCTAGTACTGTGCTTCTCCTAGGAGAAGCATTTCAGTCTGAAGGGACATTTATATACTTGAATTTGACATACAACATCATCTTACATAGAAATGAAAACTCTAAATGTATTCAAATAAATGGTGTACTTTTTATCTAGTAATAATAAGTTTCTGTCTCATTTTCTTTCCAGGTTTATTGGTTTACAGTTGAGTATGGACTTTGTAAGGAAGGAGATTCCCTCAAGGCATATGGGGCAGGGCTGCTGTCTTCATTTGGGGAGCTGCAGGTGTGTTCTAGAAAATATTTCAGATATATTTATAATTGTACAAATTCCTTTTCTGAATATCTTCAGATCTTTGGTTTTGCTTTGTACTTTGTGCATAGAAGTAGGATGAAATGCAGCATTTCATTGTAGAGCTCTGATAAATGTGTAGGTGTATGGATACACAGGGAACTCATACCTCCTTCCTTCCCAGTAAGTGAAATTGTCACTGTATCTTACAGGAGAAACTCTTCCCTCTCTGAAATGGAGTTGGTCTTGATTTCTTTCACAGCATGTTCAAGCACTCTTACACTGAAATTAATTTCTTATCTTTTTGTTCATAGTATTGTTTATCAAGTAAGCCTGAGATTCGGCCTCTTGTCCTGGAGAAGACTTCTGTGCAGAAGTACTGTGTTACTGAGTTCCAGCCTCTCTACTATGTTGCTGAAAGTTTTCAAGATGCAAAAGAAAAGCTAAGGTACTCCAGTCATTCCAGAGAAGAACTCATTCTTGTCTGCTGCAAATACAGTGGATCTCATTGCCATAACAGGTCGTGGGTTGACAATTATGTTTTGAGAGGCATTAGAAAAATCTGTGGAATGCTTAAAGATAATAAAAATTTTATATCCTCAGAATCTTGGGCAAAAATGAGTAGTAAGAGGAATATACCTTAAGCATGAAACCAAGAATTTGTGCTTTGTTTACACTAAGAGCTTCATCTGTCTAACCAAAATGCAACAAAAAAAGCTATTTATTCAATTGCAGTGATACTAACATTTAAAGCCAAATTTGGCTAATTAATGCAAACCAAGTAACTTTGCCATTACTAGAATTACCAGTTCTTGTAAAAAACCCTCATAATATCTACTCCATTTCCTCTGAAGTTATGTCCAGGTTCAGTTCTGGTTCTTGGAACAGGAATGGCTCAGCCTGTGTTGGGGTTCAGCTTGGTTTTCACATTGACAATATTTCTATTCCTTTTAAAACACCAATACACTACCAAATTTCTGGGTGTTAGTCAAGCCACTGGGGGCTTGCCTTGGTTCACACAAAACTTATTTCTCACCTGGAGATGCCACACACAGGCTTGTCCCAGACCTGCAGTCCCTTATCTTTCTACTATTCAAAGATAAATTGTTCTGCATCCCAAGATATTCTGCTACCTCAGGTTCCCCAGCCCTGAGGTCTCCCTAGCTCTCTGCCCTGATGCTTCCTTAGTTGTCATAAGTCTGCAGCTTTTCCTTGTGCCTTTTTCTCTGGGGAAACACCTGGGAAAGATGGCCTTCTCTTCTGGGCTGTGCTAATGCTATCCTGCACAGAGCTTCTGTCTTTGTATGTATCCCTGAGCATCAGGCTCCTTGAGGAAGTGGAAAATGCTGCCTCTCTAAGCTGCAAGAAAATACCTTGGAGCTTTTTTTAATTGCTTCAATGACCAAGTTGAAAAAAAACAGTTAAATTGAAGGTTTGGTCCAGTGCCTGTGTTAGAGGCTTGCACCTGGACATGTGTGTTGGTGGGTAACAGAATACCTTTCTGAGACTGACCTAAAAGATCTCAGCTTAAGGCATTCATCTTCTAATTGGGATCTTACCCTCACCTGAGATTAAGGAAAGCCATCTTCTAATGTGATCTCTCCTCTTGGAAAAACTAGACCAATGCAGCTAAATTCTTCATAACCAACACTAATTTTTTTAATTGTCCTACCTTGTGGCCTGTTCATACTGAGTTCTGTTTGAGACAATGTCCTTAATAAGGTTTAAACTGAAGAAGCTTGGTGAGGGTGGCATCCAGCACATTCCACTGGTGTGGGTGTATGGGATTTACCCTGCTGAGTCACAGTCTGTGTAGTGGCGCTCCATAATCAACTCCTGCGTGCTTCCCTTCCTCTTTCAGCAATAACTTCAGTAATACAAAGCAGATATATAAGCCAATATCCTGCTGGGGTCTACAAGGAGCCTGGAACAATAGCTCTGACAGTCTCATCCCATTCAGAACCCTTCTTTCTGCAGTTCTGTGGTTATGCAAATTAATATTTTCCCAAGACACCCAAATCTTAATGCTTTTGACATGGGATTGACTGTTTTGCAGAAGAGAATGCTGCTTTACTCGTTTAACTATATCCTAGCTCTCAAACTACCAGGTAATTTAAGAGCTGCAAACTACCAGGTAATTTAAGAGCTAAGTGCTAGACAATGACAAAAGTTAGGTGCCTGCTTGCTCCTTGCCATACCAGTATAATGTAGATCCTTGACCCTAATTCCCCAGAAACTCAGACTTGGATTAGAATTCCTACCTTTTGCACTAATGACAGGAAAATGAGGTTTTCAAGCTTGGCAGATCCCAGTTGCTACATGATTGGCCTACCAGGAGTAGTGTTGCCATGCCAATAGCTTAGTTCTGTTCAGAAAAAAGCCAGAGGTGATAAGGACAAATACAGTTTCAAGTGTGTTGCAGAACTTTGTAGGTCTCAGATCAGTCAGTAGGAATTCCAGTTATTCCCGTGTAATTTCTTATCCCCACAACCAACAAATGCACACACCCAGAAAATAGTTAGTGAAAAAAAAAAGAAAAAATTAAACTGTACATTTTTTGATGTTTTTTTTTCCCTCAGGAAATTTGCTCAAACAATCCCTCGTCCTTTCTCTGTCCGGTACAATCCCTACACACAGAGGATTGAAGTCTTGGACAATGCAAAGCAGCTGAAGAACTTAGCTGACACCATCAATAGTAAGGAATTGCACATTTGTTACCTTGAATTCCTCAAAACTTGGGTCAGAAATAGGAACCACAAGGCAGACTCCATCTGGTTGCAGATTCCATCTGGTTGCATATTATGCTCTGAGCCTTATCCAAGATAAGGCAGCACATATCTCCTTCCTCATGAAAAATTACTTCCCAATTCTAGCCAAGCTTTAACAAGCATTTCCATTTGACTCTAACTTGCTAAATCTGAAAAACCCAGTTTTGGGGGAGATGCAAGGAAATGGCAGATGGCCTTGAGGTGGATCCTAGCTGTTTTCAGTAAGGAAGAGAAGCAGAAGCATGGCTTTGATCACATTTTCCCCCTCACACTGGCTATCCTGCTGAGAGCCAGCTCCTCTGATCCTGTGAGCCAGCCTGCTATGGCTGATGAAGGCAAAGGGATGACTCTGCAGACCCAGCTCCAGTAAGATCCCAATAAATGTGTCCAGTTCAGCACTTCTGTGCTCACCTTGTCTTTAAGAGAATGGGTATAAAGGGCAAAAAACATACAGGAGTGTTAGAAATGGGCTAGTTCTGGAATTAACTGCTCTGATTATTTCCTTTGCAGGTGAGATTGGGATCCTTTGCAATGCCCTCCAGAAGATCAAATGAAGATTTGCTGTAACTTGCTAGTGACTAGAAGCAGTCATGTGCAAGTGCCAGTCTTGATCTAGTCTCAGTCTATTATCTTCCAGTGAACTTCATCAATAATTATGTTATATATCTTAATCAGTAGAGATTAGCAGAGAAACAGACATCTATAGGTGACCCTCAACTCTTCTGGCCTTCAGACACTAATCCATTTTTTTCTCACTAATGTATAAAAAATTACATTATTCCTGGGAACTGGGGGAAGTCTGTGTGTGTTTTGTGCCAAAGGTTAGCAGAAGGAGATCTTCACCATGCAGAGCATAATCTGCTGCACCTGTGAGCTCTGGGAGCAGGGATGGGATGTCAATGATGACCAGAGTGATCCACCTTGCCTTCTCTCACAGTCTCTCTCCACTCAGTGCCTCCCATTTGTCCAAGGTTCCCATGGATCTGGAAGTCCACACCTTTCAGGAGATACAGGGAGAACTGTCAGGGTACAAGGGGAGATTTCTCTTAACAGGCACACTCAGCTACTCACAGTGGATGGCTGATGTGTGAAGGTTACATTTTTTTGGTGTGTGTCCTTCCCTGAGAGGTGTCTCTTTCTAGTCTCACAACCTAGGAGGTGGATACCAGCACCTTGGCAATGCAGAGTGCCTATTACAATGCACCTGAAGACCCCAGAGCCTTCCAACTCTTAACTCACTGTGTCTGTGCCTAGAGACCCCACCAAAGCCAGGGAAGGCCTGGCTCAGCTGTGCCCCAGTCTAACTGTATTCAAACCCAAACATGTTATCTTCCAAGGCAGGTCCTAAGTAATGACACCTTTTTGTATCTCCACTGCCCATCTGAGCTTTAATCTCCTTTTGGTGTTTTTGTTTGGGTCTTTTTGGTGTTGTTTCGTTGTTTTTGGTTTATTGGCTTTTTTTTTGGGGTTGGTTTGGTTTGGTTTTTTTGTTGAAAGCAGTTTTATTTTTCCTGGAGTATATCTCATCTGTGTCAGCAAATGGAACCAAAGGTGGCTCCAGCTCAACGCAATGGCAGAGTGTGGAGAGAGAAGAGTTTTGCTCTTCAGGAAGCTCTTTCTGTATTTATCCAATAAATTTCACTCAATCAGCTAAGTGTCCTCTTGGACTGGTCCACATTGCACATCCTCCCTGTAGCTCCCTGGTTGAAGGAGGGAACTTAGACTTGGAACATTGGAGCAGAACGGAGCAAAGAAAAGCTGACCTGCATTTCCAGCTTGAAGCAATTGTGCATCATGACACTAACATGGCTCAGGGGTCACATTTCTGTCAGAAGATTGAAAGATGGAGAGGGATTTGAAAGCCCAAGAGTCTCATACCTGTGATAGTACTAATTTTGTACTTATAGTTTAAAAATCAATATGGCTTTAATGTAAGCATCCTCCTTTAGGAAGATAGAAAGTACAGTTCTTTTCATTACATATATGGTAGGTAATGACATTAATTTAAGGAAACCAGCTGGAATCCTTTTCAATAGACATATATTTATGCAAAATGGTATCATTTTGGTGCTTTGATGTAACCTTTTTAATCTCAGTATCTTTTTATTCCTTTTTTTCTCATCACAATGTCTCTCTAGATCTTTCAATCCCACTTGACATGTATTTTCAGTGTGAAAGTAGCTCATATTCTTCTCTCTTAATATAATAGGACCCATGAGGTAACTGTATACTACAAAGAGGCAATTTCATCCCAAGGGTGAAGTCTTTCAAACTAATCCTCAGACAGCTTTCCAAGCTCCTCTGCTTCTGGCTTGAACGACAGCAGCAGTAGTTCTATAGTGATATTGAGAGCTCAGGATTTTCTTTCATGTGCAAGTGGAATAGTTAGAGAATATTGATGCCACATGTCTGATTCTCTGTTCCTTAATGAAGGTTTAAATGAGCAATAGCTCCAGCCAAAGCAGCATAACATGGCTGCTCAGCTAGACAGATGAGGAAAAATTCAATGTTCAGCATTTTAAAAGCAGAGGAAATGTATGGAAAGCAGATTTTCTTGCAGAACAAATAATCTTGTACCTAAATACTTTAAATACTACAAATAAATCACATTTTAAATAGTACTCTTTAATGGGTGACTTCTTATTTCCATGCCTAAAGAAAGATCCAGCTGTGTTGGAAAATGCTTTTTGCATTATCAGACCAGCGTAAATCGTCCTTGTATGGTAAGCATCCAAGTCAACCAGAATTAAATACTCAGGTAGGAGGTAATGCCCATCTGAGGTGCTCCCCAGAACAGAAAAAGGCTCTCTTGGGCTGGTTGACTGCCACTCATCCAGCCAAGATTATGAGACTTCCTGATGTGTGCCATTAGAAATGCACAACCACACCCTGCTTCCTCTCCATTTGCATACCGCAAAGTCTTTGGGTGATACTCTGACTAACCTACCCCAAGCTAATATTTTAGGTAATCTTCCTCACTTCTATCCCACTGTGATCACATTTTTGGTGTCCTCATCTCCAGCTCAGTTTCAGGTCATCAAAGAAACTTTTTGTGAGGCCCTTTCCTTTACAGTGACCTTGGCCCGAGTCAGTGACTGGGATGGAGGGACACCAGTCCACACTGGGTGTCTTAAGATGCTACACCTGACAGCAGTCTTGGAGAAGGGACATTTTAATCCCCAAAGAATGCAGAAATTGTTGAAAAAGGGATTAAGCATAGGAGCAGTCCACAGGAATGCATCATTTTTGAACCTCCCTCTGCTGCTTCAGACCATGCTGGCAGCTGTCAGAGAAGACATTTTGGTGCTTAGATGTAACCATCTAAATTAACCTAAATAAAGTAAAAATATTAATGCTGCATCCATCTCAAAGGAGTGGCCCTCTGCTCATACTTCAGGATAAAGATACCTGAAGTGGTACCAGACAGAAAAAGGGCAGGTTGTGTGTGGTGATCAGATGTGGCCTTCTTTTCCTGTGCCAAACCTTGCCACCCCTGCTGGGGGAACGTGGGACTGGGAAAAAGCCCATTAAAGCCCATTTCTCCACCGAACTAATTCAGTTGCAGCTGCCCTTCAAACACCTCTGAGGTGCCCCCTTGCCCTCCTGGAGTCACCTGGGACAGAGGCCAGGCCTGGAGGGTGCTGCAGGGTGCATGAGGGATGGGTTCTGCATCAGGGACAGGTTGGCATGGCAGACACTGGCCTGCCCCATGGCCCCTGGGTCCAGGCTGGGCATGGCTGGACACCCCTCTTCCCAGGCTGGCACTCACCACACCCTGCAAATCCCACTGTGCCTGAGGTCTGGAGGAGCCAACATTCCCCAGGACGCTGACTCCTCCCTCCTGGGCACAGAGCTGCGAAATCCCCCTTGGGTTTGTCTGTCAGCAGGGAAAGAGATGAGGAAGTCAAGACCTTCCCAGTGCTCTGTCTTGACCCAAGGGAAGATGTGGTGCTGTCATGATCTCTAGAGAACAAAATTTTGTTTATCTTTCTTGGCCAGGGAAGAGGTAAGAGCACAATAACACTAAGGGGTGTGGCCGAGCCAGGATAAACCAAGGGGCACATAAAAAATGGCTCTATCTGCAAAGAGAGGCCAGAGGGGTGGTCTTATCTCTGGATCTGCAGGATGACCTTCACAGGGGCTCTGGCACACTGTAACTTGAGGGTGCTCATATCCAGAAATAATTGTTTTGATGTCAAGTGTAAGGGAAAGGAAGATGTTCCTGCCCTGCAGGAGCAGAGCTAAATCCCCCTGGAACTTATCTTGCCACCCACAAGAAAGATGTGACCCTGGTCTTTTTGAGAGTCTATTTCACTGGAGATATGAATTGCAAGGGAAGAATGTAGCCTGGGGCAGCACTCCACTGCAAGGTAGGATAAAGTTCAGATTCCGTGGGTAGGAAAAGCTCAGAAGTAGACAATGGATTCTGACTCTGGCTGAAATCTCTCTGGCACTCCCAGAATTGTGTCTGTGTAGAGGAGACCACAGCCAGAATGGGCTATGATTTGGGAGAAGAGCCCCTTGGTTCACTGGGGATACAGACAATACAGAGAGAGTCCCAGTGGGGTGAGACAAGAGTGGGGATGAAGGGCAGTCTCAGACCCTGTGCAGGTCAGTCCAGACTGGGAGATGTAAATGGACCTCAGGCTAATTGATTGCCTCTCCACAAAGGAACCCCATCCAGGGCTGAACAGCTTGCAGACACCTTCAAACAGGGCAGGAGGACTGCACTTTGAAGTCCCCTGGGGGAGGAGGGCGATCTTGGCTCTTGCGCACATCCTACGCCGGCGGCTTCCCTTGATGTGTCAGGCACGGCCAACATAAATGTCCCCACAGCCTACACACAGCAGCCAGCTTGTGTCCCTGCTCCTGGCAGCTCTGAGCTCACCACACTGCATCTCCAGTCCCACCAATCCCCCTGGCCATTGCCCCCACGCCCTCAGGCAGTTTCCACTCAATATCTGGCTGTTGCAATCCACTCCCCTGTCTCCCAATGAAGACTGATTTGGTGGGGATGTCAGGCCCAAAAGAAGAGGCCAACAAGGAGAAGGAGATGTGTGCCATGCAGTCACTGAACAGCCTGGACTCCAACAGGGAGGATGACAGAGAGCGTCTCATCCTGACCCTCATGCTCTACAACGTGAGGAAGACTGAGCTCTCTAAGGCAGCCAAAGTCTTTGAGGTACAGACCTCAATATCCCCTCTCTTCTGTCTCTACTGCCTTCATGTCTCGCTGTCTGCATCTCTTCCCCCCTCACCCTTCTTGGCTCCCTGCCTGACTTACACCTCATGCTGCCTTCCCCCTTTCCCCCTGCCCTGGTTCTGCTCCAGCTGTCAGAGAGGTGGGGCTGCTCTGATGGTGAAGAGGGAGAGGGCTCTGGAGGGAGGAAGCATCTGGGCACAGTCCTTTAGAAGAATCACCATTCCATGCAAGGGCTGTTTAGAGCAGATACCAATCAGCTGTTTCTTTCTAGCAGTTGTGGTGGCCAGCATTTCAAGCACTCAGACTGAGGGGATGTTAGAAGCCTGTGAAATTTCTCTGCATATTTGGCAGGAGATACAAAGACTATAAGAGCTGTGAACCACACAGGCATTATGTAGTCTGGACACTTGAAGTACCCCCACCAGGTGCTCACTCTTATCTGGGAAAATGAATAACTCTAAAGAAAAGTATTGTGCTTGTTACTTATTTCTCACAATTATTTAATGATTATGGTGCTATTATACATCAATAGATCTGCTTTCATTCTGGCAGGGTTTTAACTTACCCAGCCACTCATTTGCTATTTCTGCAGAGATGAAATTCTACAGTCACCAGTATCTCATCTTTCATCTCCTTCTTTCTCTCCCCAGTGCTATAGTGTTTAATCTTTAGCTCTGTCTGTATTTTAGCTCTTTGTAAACCAGATGTTATTGGACTTCATTGCTTAGCATGTACTTCTAATCAATACCTCTTTTAGTCACCTTTTAAAGCCATTGTAGAAATGTATCTAGACTTACCTGGATTTTCAGTCTGGAGAAGCTTCATCATATGAACATTGGCTCTTGCAGATGTTTGAAACTCAAATCCATCACTTTGAAACCCGTCAAGCCAAAAAGCCCAAGAACTCTGTGGATGATCTTGACATTTTTGTTGAATGTGAAGTTCACAGTGCTGATGTTGGTGTCCTTGTCACCTCCTTAAAGAGAGTAGCAAAGGATGTGGAAACCAGCAGAGAAGACAAAGGTAAGAAATGTATGCATCTCTTAGGGCAGTTTTTTTGGAGTAACTCTTTTAGTTTTGGCTTCAGCTTCATAATAGTAATTCAATTTGTCTGGAAAAGCCAGTGAGAGTGCATTCATTATTTGTCTGTGCATGGCTGCTGTCCATTGCCATTGGTGCAGAAAGAGAGGCACTTCATCACAGCCAGTGGAACTGAGGTGAGAAATGTTCCAGCAAAGAGGGAGAAGGGAAGGATAGAACAGCAGAACAAAAAAGCTGAGGAGAAACTAGAAACTCCTCAATGACAGGAAGATTTTGTGCTGAAAGCTGTGCAGAGAACTGATTGCTTCTAGACAAACACAGAGGCAGATGGGTATTTTTCCTGTTTGCAAGCAGGATTGGGTGAATACAGCTGTTAGAGACCTTTAAAACAATCCTGAGGATGACAGCTGGGAAGGCTGAGGGTCCAGCTCACAGACTGAGCTCTCTGAGTACAGAATTGCAGTGGGGTTCCCCTCTCTGGACAAGGCCAGACAGATATTCCCAGAGCACTTTTAACTTACACAGTCCTGTTTGGGCACCTTTGGGTGTTGTTTGAAGTTCTCTGTCAGGCTAACATGAGAGGCAGTCCTCATCAAGCTGCTCTCAGGATCTCTGGGCACATGAAAAGGGCACCACTGATTTCAGGGAAACTGGAAAGCCAAAGAGGTTTTGGAGCTGGATAAGAATTTCTGTAGGATTTCCTTGGATTTGAGAGGTTTCAGAGGTGCCAGGACTCAGAATTACAATAAAAACTAGGGATTGTTAAAAGAGGGTGTGTTTATGGTTTTTTCTGGAGGGAACAGGCAAGATGTGTATGGAAACACACTGGGACAGCTGACATCAGGTACAGGTTTTGAGGGGATATGGAAATAGATGGCAGGAAAGGTGCCTTGCATGCAGAACCACTGGTACAGCCACAGAAAGAGATCAGAAAAAAGTTCTGGGTGCACATAGGGCATCTGTCAGACTGGTATTTCTTCCTACTTATCACAGAATTTGTTGTAATGTATGAAAATGACATAATTTCCCCAACATCCCTGGGTATTTTTAGATTTGTACTTCTCTAAATTTGATGTTCTTGGATCTAAGATAATACAGCAAAAGTTAAATTTACCATTCAATAGAGAGATGCTTGAAGTCTTGTCCACTATGAGATTAAGGTGACCCCAAATGGACCTCTCTGAGTTGTAACACAGAAAGTCTGATTACAGCATCAGTCTGAGCTCAGAAAGAAATATCAACTTTGTGTTTTTCCAGCAATTCTTTTTTTAAATTAATTTCTCATAAATGCTGGCATTTAAAATAAAATGATCACATTTTATTTTTATTTTAGTCACTGGAAAACCTTCCCACTTCATGAGAAGGAAGCTGTTTGGAAATATAGCTAAAGAATAATGTTGCTGGAAAAAATAATGAGCCAGAAGGAAAAAAACTTAAAGATCCTTCTTCACCTCTTTGGTTTCTAGAAATTTTATAAATATCATGTTTTCTTTTTAAAATATTGCCTAACTTCTGAAGGCATGAAAATGTAAGACTGCTTTTTAGACAAGATCAAAATATATTCTTAAATCCAGAATGCAGAGATAAATTTGTTGTCCTGTGTAAAACAAAAATCACATTTGATCTAAAAAATATTTTTGCCTTTAAAAATTGTTTCTACTAATTAAAACTAAAAGAGATTATCACAGCAAGTTAATTTCAGATAAGTTTTCATCCAATCTGCCAGTTTGGTCAGGAAGCAAGTCAACTACTGAGATGTATGACAATTATGGTAACATGTAGATATGAAAAGTCTTAGATATTGATGAAAAAAAAGTTTGTAATCTTCAGCACAGCTTTTATTTTTGCCCTAAAATTTCTTTGATTCTCTCTCATTTAACTCTTTCTGCTTTCTCTCCAGTGCCCTGGTTCCCCAGAAGAATCCAAGATCTGGACAAGTGTCACCATCTGATCACTAAATATGACCCCAGCTTGGACCATGGTCACCCTGTGAGTTTAACATTACTGTTATTTCATTTTTAAAAGAGAAGCTCTCTGTAGGGAGATTGTTATAAGGCGAACTTCAGGAGCAAAGAAATACTCATGAAAGAAGGGAAAAAACCACAGGGGCAGGTAAAAGTTCAACTTCAGTGGAATTAGGGACTGCTTGTGTCCCTGCAGGAATGGACCACAAAAAGGGTTTTGCTGTAGCAGCTTTATGTGTGCCCTCTCAGCCACACCCTAAGCACAAACCCTGGGAGAGGGAAAGAAAAATGCACTGCAGAGTCCTGCTCTAGTGATGACAGTAAGGCAAAGTACTGGGAACAAACAAACAAACAATCTAACACTGATTTCTCATCAGAGGCTCCCAGCTTTAGTGCAGATGAGATGTGAGTTAGGCACAGACACAAAGGGGACTCCAAAAGGCCATTTTGTCACTTGACAAGTCAGGTCACAGAAGCATTTTATTCTGTCAAGTATCACACAGAAGCAATCCATGGAAAGGACAAAAAGAAGAGTTACTTTGCACTGAGAAATGTAGTGAAGATGTAGGTGTGTGTCAACAGAATCTACCAGGAAGTTTTTGTCATTCCCTTCTCTGCATGTCTGAATTCTGTTTAGTCCCTTTCATTAACCTGCAGCAGGTTTTGTTGTGAGCTGTGTACAGTCCTGTGTAATTTGAAATGGACTTTTCCAAGTCCAAGAGTCCATCTTCTATTTTTGAGAATCACACATTCACTATAATGCTCTAGGAGAGCTTCATGTCCTCCTTAACCAGGGCATCTTTCATTCTTCCTTATTTCTTTCTGGATGTCCAAGTGTTTGTAATTTTCCTGAGCTAACTCTTAGGCTGCTTCTCATTAGATAAATGAACACACATAGGGAATTCTTTGAACTGGACTAAGCTCCCCTCATCCTTTGCCAAATAGAAGGTGTGAGCACTGAAGAGGCTGAGAGAAAGCAGCAGTGGTGTTTCTAAATTGCTCTACATTCTGTAATTTAGATTTATTCCCACTCAATACTTCTTACTGAAGTATTGAGTGGGGATAAATCTAAATTACAGAATGTAGAGCAATTTAGAAACACCTAACCAGCTGAAAACAAGTTACCTCAGGCACTGAACATCACTTGTCTGTGGCAGGAGAGAGCACAGTGTGGGCTGATTTACCAGGGCTCAAAAGTGGAGAGGCTGGAGGAAAACACAAAAGAAGCTGATGTACAGGGAGCTCAGCAAAGATTTTGCTTGTACATTTCCTACCAAGCGCACAGTTTGGGTTGTTTCACTCCACACCCTCAGTTTGATCTTTACTGGCCAAAACCATCAAACTGACACCACTGTGACACCAATTTCTGGGCTGCCCTGTCACTGGCTGCAGGTCCCCCAGGGAGGCTCCTGCTGCCCAGAGGGTGGGGACAGGGACACAGGGACAAAGCTGGGATGGAACAGCATCTGTGTGAGTCTGGCCCAACAGCTCTCTGTGTGCTTTGCATGGACTTGTTACAGCCTCTGACAAGCACCTGAGTGAACATATTATCCACAAGACAAGACAAAATAAATGTGCTCTCAGGATCCAGCCCTTTCCTCAGGTTCATGCATCCAACACTCATTAACTGCAGGGTTACTGGTATTATTGCTACACTAAAAATTATGTGAATAAACCTAAGGGACAGGTTTGGCTTGCAGTGCACAAAGTGGTTCCAGTAAATGCTGAATATTTTAGAATAATAAACATTTGTACAGAGATGCTGGTCAACACTGTTTTATGAATTATATTAGCACACAGTCCCAGATTTAAGTTTTAATTCCTACTATGGATGATGTAAAATTAAAAGGAATGTGGTTCCATGTCTGCATGCATATTCAGTATCTGGCAAAGACTGCTTGAAGTTTTATTTCTAGTAAACACAGAAGGAGCAGAAAGCAAATGCTGGTATTCAGCAGGTAAACTTCCCCTTTAAACAGATACCACAGAGTCTGTCTTTATCAGAACACAGCAATAAATGGGCAGTGAGAACTGGGCGGGGAGCCTGCACTTCCCACAGATCCAGTGGTGGTTCTGATGATTTCTACTTATGCCCACAGATCTCTCATGATGTAAACCTGTTTTTCCTAATGATTGTCTATCCCAGGGATGCTCTGACCTGGAGTACAGCAAGAGGAGGGCGTTCTTTGCTGACCTGGCCCTGAACTACAGAGAGTAAGTACAAAGCTGCTGAGGGAAAGTGCAGTGGCCCACACCGTCAGACTGCATGTCCAAGACATGTCAGAGATGTCTCCTTTGTCCATGGATCAGTGGGGACACTTTTGAGACAGCAAAATTCACCCACCAAAGCTTTCACTCCATATGAAATAGACTCTTGTGATGACACAGCAAATATATTTTAAGACAAAAATCTTAAGATTGCATTCACATATCCCAATCCAGTGCTGGATTTTGTTTTAGCAGAAGTGATTGCAATATGACCCTTTATTTCAATTTTCAAGTTCCTTTTAGGACTTGGTCCTGAGCTGGGACTAAAGTTTTTGAAGGAAATTTGAGAAACAATATTTACAAACATATTTTTGGTGGTGGAAAGTGATTTACTAATTTTGTTATTTGCTTTTTAAAATGTCTCTGTCTATGCACACTAACTACCCAAAAACATGAAAAGCTCTCAGTTCTCATGAAAGTGATGGAAAATGTTTCTCGTTTTTGTGAAGAGCTTCAGCAGAGCTACACTGCTTTCTGACAGGGTTAATCAAAGCTATAAGTACAACTGGTTGTGGATTATCAGCCTCATGGTGTCCAAGAACTGGTGAAGTCCTGTGAGACCTTTGAGTACAGTTTTCTCTCTTCCACCAAGTGTCAGAGCAGCCCAAAAGCAGCATTGAACTGACTCAGAGCTGCAGAAGAAGCAGCAGTGAGGAAGAGGAGAAAAGACCACCCATCAGAGGATCAGTGCTAACCCCACAGTGGGTTAGCTGTCTGAGCAGCTCTCTGCTCATGGGTTTCTGAAAGCTTCTCTGTGGTGGTGCTGAGCTGGTCCCATCCTCCAGGGAGAGCCCCTCCAGGCACACACTCTTTGTTCTGCTTGCTAGATTGCCTTCAGCAGAGGTGATGGCAAGCCTGCAGGTCTCCAGTTCCATCTGTGAACCAGACACAGCTCCCTTTCTCACATATCCCTCTGTTTCCTCCCCACATTGTAACAGAAGAGAGAACACCCACATTAGAGCTGCCCAAGACAAATAGATGGTTCATTATTTACTATTTCGCTGTTTCTGTTTTCATTATGGCAAAAATTCATGGTGCAGGCAGAAAAAAAATTCTTGGAAACTGAACTTGAAATCTTAAAACGTGTCATATTTCTTCTCTTCTTTACAGAGGAGACCCCTTACCTCACGTTGAGTACACTGCACAGGAAACAGCAACTTGGTGAGTTTGGTACTTGTGCTCCCACTGCTGGGCCATTCCTTAGCAGTTCCAGGAAAGACTGGCAATGGGACACAGCTGAAACCTTTTTAAAGTGTTCTTCATCCACCTCACATTTTACTCTTTGGTTAAATGTCACCTTTGGTCATTTGCTTTGCAGAAAGCCATTTTTAGGGCTGGTCACTTTCTAGAGCAAAAGGCATTTTCCTGGCTATCTCCCTGCCTGCAGATCCCATCAGGATTTCAGAAGCCAGAAAACATCTGGACCCTGTAAAATAACTTCTTCTGACAGACCTCCAACTCACCATAGCTATGGTGCTGGCAGAAATATCACATTTTCAAACTTGTTACCAGGAGAAAATGCCCACTCACAGGACAGAAATTCACTCAGAAGACATGGCTAATTCAATATTCACAGGACAGAGGAGCCTTGCTTGTTCTCCTTCAAGTATTCATTGCTTTTAACATGAATATGCATCATTTTCCAAAAGGAAGGTAGAGGAAATTTTGAAATACCTTTCCAATACATAGTATTTACACTGTAAAAGGGCCTTAGATAGCATATAGACATCATATGAAATTATAGTAAGTTACTGTTACAAGGGTGCAGCATTTCTTCACTGGGGCTTTGTTTCTCCTAAAGGTCTGCCACTCAAAAAAAAAAAAAAAAAAAGAGCCCAAAACATAACCAATGAATTACCCAAAATATTCAATTAAAAGAACATTTTTAAACACTATGTGAAATATGTAGCAAATTTGAAAGGGAGCAGAGCTCTTATTTCAAAACCCTCTATTTCCACTTGCTGCCACTAACTTTGAGATATTTCAGTAAGCAGCAGTAATTCCACATTTGTATGATACTACAAAGCATTAATTGTCCAAGAGTCTCAAGTAAGAGCAGAGTCCTGGGATTGTGCAAGGTGCCACATGTGCACATAAGAGAGATTCTTTGTTCAGAAATTTAAATGGAAAGAAGGACTAAAGGTGGGGGTAAGAAGAATGAAGACCACATTTTCTAACTGTGCAACTGAAAACCCTAAAACTTGAGTAATTTTCCCTAAATCACATGCAAAGTTTATTCCAATGCCAGGACTTAAATCCATAGAACCAGATGTCTCATGCCAGAACCTCTCTGGCATCCCATCTCTTTCAATACTTTATTTTAAGTAAAACCTACTTTGCCACAGAAATCCACAACCACATAAAAACCTTGCATCCAGCTCATCCAGGAGGACATGCTTTTATTAAGCTCAATTAGGTTTTTATAGCATCTTTCAATAGTCAAAGATTGATGGTCAGTGTCATGCTCATGATTACTACCACCAGCCAACAATCTTGGCATGGGATGGCGTGTGGGAATGTCGTATTTAAGAAAATTTAATTTTGTGTTCTTTCCTGTTTTTCTCTTTTATTGCCAACCTTCGTCATTCCAGCTCTTCTCCACCTCGAATTAGACCCATTGTGGCAACAGAATAAACTTTTAAAGGAGTATCTGCCCATTTCCTTAAACAGCCAACCCCAGCAACCCAGGTTGTCCTGTTATGTAAAGCTGTTTTCCAAAATTAGCCTTCCCAGTTGTTATCACAGCCCCCTGAGGCTGTGCCCTGAGGTCAGCTGCATTACAGCACAGCTTAATTGGGCTGTGCAATTGCAGGGGAAATTTGTAGCACAAACTAAACTCCCTTGGTGTCCCTCTGAGGAGCTGCTGGATGCCTTCAGTTTGTAGCAACGTGGTTGTAAAAATGAAAACCAAGCCAGCAAAGAAATAGAGCTTTCAGAAAACAGAGGGTACAGATGATCTGGGCTTTGGTTTTCAAAGCAGCTTCTTGGAAGGCCCTGAAACTAAGCAGTCAGAGATGCCATATGGGTGAAAGCTGAGTAAGAAAAATGGAGAATTCAGGAGAAAATTATGGGGATGCACCTGTCACATCTTCATAATGAAGCTGAATAGTGCCACTTTTATTTCCTCTGAAAAATAAGGAAATTTATGTAAAATTAGGTTTTATCTTTAGTCTTTCAAGCATCTGGCTCCATCTTTCGCTAGGATGCCCCTTTCTAGAGAGTTTCATAAAGTTTGCTTCCAGCAGTTCTTTCATACATGCTCCTCTCTTGACTTTGGGGAGTTTACTTGGATTATTGTCTTAGAGGAGCACTCAGCTTTGGGTAATTCATCCCTGGTCCCTGGGACTGCCTGCATTTCTGTGGTAGCCAATGTTTGGACACACAGCAGAATGACACTTTGATAAAAGAGACCATATGTGCATAAGTGTAAACAAGGCTGCTCTCTCTAAACTCCAGTCTGGGCATGAACCCTGCACTGGTTCAAATCCCACACAGCCCCACTGCAGCCAGTAATATTCTATGAGGAAATAAGCCAGGGCAACACTTGAACTCTAGTCCTCCTCATTTTTTCCTAATTCCTCCATGGAAATGGCCCAGTCTCCTGTGGCTTTTGCAATAGTGACAGCAGCCACTGTTTCCCTCTGTTCTTTTAACTTTTTTTCCTCCTAAGGTTTTCCTCCCCTGCTTCATTCTGGTTCATTATGACTCCCACACTGCGTAAGACATTTGTGCAAATAAAGAGCCATTACCAGGGACTGGCTCTCACCTCCATAGCAACAATAGCATCACAAAAAGGAGAATAATAATAATAATAACAATAATAATAATGGTTTAAAAAAAAATTACAAAGCCTATGAAAGGTCATTTCCCATACCCAGCATTTCCAAGAATGATCTCAATTTTCATAAAACAATGTTTATAAAGTTGTGGAGACCCTAGGGCCATGTCTGAACAAAAATAACCATTTCTATAAGGTTCTTTGCCATCCTATTACTACTTGCTTATTTTGCAACAGCTAAATATAATCCAAACCACAACTCCAAATCCAAGTACCATCAAGTTTGTGAGAAGCTTAAAGCCTGTGCCCAAATCAGGTTACATATATTATTTTCAGCTGGTCTCTTTTTGTATAGTGGGATAAATGCTTCAAGAACCTGGCATATCTTTCAAATACATAGCCCATGACAGGCACTTTGAACTGCAAAAACACAGACCTCTTCACCTGTGCAGATATTACCCTTCAATATCAGAAAAGGTGCTTTTCCCAGAGGCTTTTAAAAGCAAATCTAGGCTGGGCTTCAGGGTGGGAAAGGAGGACCAGCATTTCAAGTTGTACCCAAACACAGAAAGGAGGGGAATACCTGATTCATTCCTTTCCTAAACTGGGTGACAGAGTATCCCAGAGTCAGCTCTCTTCCTGGGATTTCCCTGGTGCCTCCAACACACTCAGCAAGAAGGTGCCTAATCAAGAAACACTTCTGCATCATTATTAGAGTCCTGTAATATTAAAGGACAGCTTCTGAAGGTTAAGTGAAACAAAAAGCCCTTATGGTTTGCTGCATATAACCAGGATCAGCTTTCAAGCACGAGATGTCCTGAGCTCAGATTTTTAGACCATGACCCCTCTGCTGGGGATTTACATCTCTCTCTGTGGATCTGTGGATGGCACAGGTAAGTACTGCTTTATTGAGGTGTCTCACTCTGGCCAGTTTTTGATTTTCAGGAGAGAAGTCTACAGGAAGCTGAGGAGCCTTTACCCTACTCATGCCTGTACCCAGTACCTGGATGCTTTCCAGCAGCTGGAGAAGCACTGTGGCTACAGAGAGGATAACATCCCTCAGCTTCAGGATGTCTCCAGATTTTTAAAAGGTCAGCCATTATAAACCATGGTTTATTCTAGGGTTCCCTGCACCACAAACCATTTCCTAGGAAACAAGCTGGTGAGCAGAGCTGAGGAGCTCTAGCACAGGGCACTCATTCCAGGCACGTGGAGGGACCCAGCTGGAAGTTTGTGTGTGTTCTGGGAGTGGCAGCAGCTGGTGAGGCACTACCCAGCTAATCCCTGCACGAGCAGTGCTCCAGTCACAGCAGACACTGCTCAGTGCGACTTCCACACTGCCTTTTTGTGATTTTGGCTGTTTTATGTTCTATAGCCATGCTGATAGTAAGACCCAAACACATGCACAGGTACATACCTCTCAAGTACACTTTTTTTCCTGATCCTCCAGGCAGGATGGGGATGTGTGCTAGAGAAGATGATTCCAGGAGATCCAGCCAGCAGCTGCCTTGAAACAACTCTGCTTCCTTCTGCCTCCGCAGCACCACTTGTCACACTGAACTGATTGGTGCCTGCCCTGGGGCTGACAGGAGAGCACAAAGGCTGTAGTGCTGGCCCAAAAAGGCATGAAGAGGTCACCTTAGGAAAGGGACACACAGGTTAGCCAGGCTGACCTGTTAGCAAGGAGCAGGAGAGTAAGGGGGCCTGCATTGTGAGGCCACAGGCTGCATGGATTCCAAGGCCAGGTGCTTTGTGTAAACCACCTGATTACCAAGAATTACCAAAGAAAGGGGGTCTTTAAAGCCTCCTCCTCAGTGAAAAGATGTGACAGAGAGAGGACAGCTTCTCACCATGATGTAATACACAATAAAAAATATGGCTTAACTTGAAATAAATTGTACTTAAATACAATACTCAGAAACTCGAGTGACCTGCTCCATATAAGAGTAGGGGGTACCAGTTAGCTTGAAAAAGCTTTCTGTGTCTGAAGAGTTTTCTAAGACTTTGGCATTTCTCATGAAGATTAAGCTGTTTGATGACAAGGTTTTTATTGCATGTTTAGTGTGAGGGAAGGGAGGGTTGCCATGTGAAAAGCATCTTCCATGACCACCCTTGCACCCAGCTGTAGGAATTTTTCTGTGTAGGCATTATGTATTTTCTCATGCATTCTCACTTCTATTTAAGTACACATCTTACTTCCCTCTTTATAATAACTGGGCTGATAAATATTTTTTTCTCTTAAAGTAGTTGATCTCATTTAATTTACACAATAGCTGACAGCAGGGAACTCCAGGAATTGTGATTCTGACTTGATTATCACAGATATTCATATCTTTCAAGTATATCAGGTGATTTCAAAGTGGGAGAATTTAGGATAGTGTGAGACTATGCTGCCATAATCCTATTTGCATTGCTCATGTTAATTGACAGGATTTGATTGCCTGGAGTCTGCTCATTTCCTTTACAGGCTCTGCTTCTAAATATTCTCTGTGCCATAAACAAAACAAACTAAACAGCAACTCCAAAAAACCTGCCAGTAATGTTTGGAAAGCTGTTCTCAATGAGTTTCAACTCATTTACTATAAACAGAAGGTGTCTACAATAAGCTAATTGTATGAACTTCCTAGGAATGAGTATCAAGCATTCCAGATGCATTTTATTCCATTCTGAAATGGACAGCTAAGGAAAATGTAGAACTGTTCATAGTTCTTGAGACCACTGGTCCTACCCTCATTAAACTGTAGATTAAAATTAGATTACTTTAGCCATCAGATTATGCATAAATGAAACAAATATTTTTAGAAGAGCTGTGTTAACAGCTAGGCACTGTTAAGATTAAGACTCTTAATTAAGAGTGAGGAAACTATTTTAATCACGTTATGTGAGGCTTTGAATGGATATCTTGGCTCTCTTTCCTCTAACAAGGTCATTTCACTATGCAGAATGCTTTTTAGAATAGCATGAAGATTGACATTATTGCAAGGCCCAAACTCAGGCTGAGTCAGAGGCATCTGCAAGGTTTAAAATCTGACCAAAAGTTAAAGCATATTGTTCTGGGCATTGACCAAACTCCTCTTAAATGCTGTCAGGCTTGGGGCAGTGACCAGTTCTCTAGGGAGCCTGTTCCAGTGTTTGACCACTCCCTCAGAAAAGAAAAGCTTCTGAATGTCCATTCTGAACCTCCCATTGTACAGCTTTGAAAATAATAAATGGGAGGCAGAGAAAGACAGAGAGAGGGGGATAACCTGGAAAGAAAGTCATCATGTGAAAACCAGCCCACACAGCCAGATAAACTTCCATCTTCTCTTTAACTTAGCAGTATCTGTGAACATAAGAGAACAACTCCTTTTGATTTGGTATGAGATCTGTCTGTTATTACCTATTAGTAAGGCTTGAAGAGACCTGAACTGTACTTCATGAGTATTTCACAATTAAAGGGAATTGAGTAGTTAACAGTGTGAAGGCTTACACATGGCGAGCGTTTTCCTAAAGGGTTAACTGGATGAACCTAGGCACATCTTTCTTTCTAGGAAAGATGTTTGGATTTAGGCAGTCATTGTGCTCCACAGCTGGAAGAAATTACAGCCAGTGAACTCGAGCAAGCTCACACTGCAATGCACAGGCTGCCTGTATACACCAGTTTTTAGGCCAAGAATTGAGCCTTGCAGATCACTTTAGGTCAGCTGCTCAAGACCTTCTCTGCAAGGCACTTTGATTTCCCAGATCTTTGGGCAGCAGGTCCAACCAGCCACACCCCCAATTCTCTGCTGATTGCTGGTTTTATTGTGCAGTCATGAACTAGGAGTTCAGGTTTGCAGATATTACCTTCTGCAGATGACTTTTTCCTAGGGCTCTTCAAGGCAGCTGGCCAAGTCTGTTCCATCAGCAAACTGTCTGATTCACTGGCCTCCAGTTAAAAGGACATCTCAGGGAACACAAGCTGCAATTTTCATTTTCCCTCCTTCTCCTCCAACATGGATGCTAAAGCTATATAAATTTCTCTAGACTCTTTCATAGTCTTTCCAAAATTGAGTTACTAAGGTATTGGTTTTCATATAATATATTTTTCAGTTAATGTAATTTTCACTCTGAATTCAGCCCAAAGATTACCAGATTCTGAAATTTTCATATTCCTCTGGATTGGACCAGCAAATAAACAAAGGTAGATACATAATCTCCACAGTTTTTTTGTTTTTGTTTTTGTTTTTGTTTTTGTTTTTTTTTGTAATTGTTCATTTCTGAGGCAGTTCTGTACTAATTACTTTTGAATTGAGTGGAGCAATAGAGGATATCTGTGGCAAATGCCCACCACCTAGTCCATTACAATGTCAGGAAAAAGCACTTCTTGCTGTCCTCTCATTCCTCTATTTCTTCATGTATTCTGTCACTTTGATTTTTTTTTTTCCTTTTTTTCTTTCTCTGGGTGTTTTGTTTTGTTTTGTAATGGGAGAAGTACTAATAGCCTGACAGAGTAAGACAAGAAATTCTGGAAGAAACACGAAAAAACAAATCAAAACAAATCTTGTAAATGGCTTGGTTTCTGGGTGGGATTTTTTTGTTTGTTTTAAAAAGGAAAAAAAAAAGGTTATAGGCTTCATGACACAATAGAATATGGAAGAAGAATTGAGAATAAAGTAATATCTGATTTTTTTTAAAATGCAGTTTTATGCTTTAAAGAAGACGAGATGTCATTTACAGGAGCTGAAAATGAAACACAGATTTTGACTATAGGACTTCAAAAAGATTATCATTGGCTCACTTTGAAAGCGGTGATTTTCAATTTTCTTAGCTTTGCAGACCACCAGCATGTTTCCCATGGAAATGCAGAGTGTGTGTTCTACTGGCCACCAGACTGGTTATTTTTTTGGTTATCTCTCTCAGTCCTTTCAAACTAAGGCAGGATGCTATGGGGTAACACTGGGTGTACCAGCTGAAATCACAATGCAAAAGTGCAGCATCCTTCTGTGTCCTGTTCTGTGGACATGAGCAAGGCAAAACACCTATGGTCACATCACTGGGAGGCTGTGCAGTGGGTTCTAGACAAACATAATGGTAAAAAAAAGCAAAGAAAGAAAAAAAAAAAGAAAAAACACCAGTGTTGGAATTTCAGGCTCTTTCTTGTTCCAAGAGCAGGGGGGATAATACTCAGGAAATGTTGTTTTTGAAGTCTCACTCTGAAGTTCATTATCCTCACCTATTACAATCTCACAAGGTGTGAGTTCTCCCTAGCAAGTCGAGAAAGTGCCCTAAAATGGTGCCTGTTCAAGGCTATTTAAGTCCTAATCACCCAATAAACAGTTGACATCTACATTATTTATGCTTCTAACCTAACTATGATCACCCAAAACTCTCAATGAGGGCACCTTTCATCTAATTGGAAAAAATCACCCAGATCTGTGAAAAAGAAGGAAGAAGAAGGTGAAGAACAACAACTTGCCTCTGTCCTAAAACCTCCATCTTGCTTCATATTTATTTCTATATTCTAAACGACTAAACTCTAAGTTTTCCACCCCGTGATATTACACACTTCTTACCAGCTACACATCCATCATCCCAGTGCCATTAACCAATTTTGGAAGTCTTCTCCACAGCCCCAGGTCAAATGCAGTGTTCTCTTGTGGTCCTGTGCCTTTCAGCACAGAAAGTTTAAAATTCTCAGCATCCAGGCTTCCAACACACCAGGTGCAGGTTCTGTTCCCTGTTTGATTGTAAGGACTGTGTGTGACCTCAGATGCATCCCTGCAGTGTGGAAAGTAGAGAATTGTGTGTATATGTGCAAAAACGTGCACTGGGGTGGGCAGTACTCCCACCCCTCGTGACTCTGCTCTGTGACTGCACACAGGATGGATGGACATGGTCACACAGGTGATCCCATGTTGCAGGAACTGGTCCTGTACCAGCACAGGGGCACATCCATCATGATAAGCCATGGTGTGCCTGCTATGCTTGGTGGAGGAAACTATTCCAACAGAGCAGGAAGGATCCCTGATAAAGTGAACCTACTGTGTAGTTAACCCTAGAAACAGCTGAATTTGGTGTCCCTTCCCTTTGCAGAGAGAACAGGTTTCCAGCTGAGACCAGCAGCAGGACAGCTGTCTGCTCGTGACTTCCTTGCCAGCCTGGCATTTCGGGTCTTTCAGTGCACACAGTACACAAGGCATTTCTCCTCTCCTATGCATTCCCCAGAACCGTAAGTTTGATGCCCTGACATAATTCCATCCTTCTGAATGTGTTGGGGATCATTCTCCTGGGACTGGCTCTGGAGTTCCATCCAGTAGTCTACAGAACAAAACAATTTGAGAGACTGGTAGCTGGAGAGTTAGAAGGGGAAGTCATGCATGAGAGGGTGTGGTTCTCTGTCCCTTTTGCAAAGTTGTCCGGGGAAGGAAAAGACTAAAGAATATCTGGTTTAATCTTTTCATCCTGCCTTCAGTTACCATCTGCTGGGGTTTGATTTCCTGCTGTGAAATTCTCCCAGTAAGTGCTGGCCAGACAACAGCAATTACATTTCATGAGAAATTACAAGTTCACACAGAGGCTTTTGTTGTACGCTGGGACAAAACAGGGACCTTTCAAAGATGTTGTGACATAGGAGGTTAGTGCCCATGCCACCCCAAGGAGACAATAGTCAAAGGGGCAGGGGGCAGCTGGCTGCCTGTGGCAGGAGGGAATGCTCTGATCCTTGCAGAGCCAGGCCAGGTGTGGAGGCAGGCACCGTGGAGCAGCACTCACACCAGCTCCCCTTGGGGTCTGTTGGCCAAAGTCCTTCACAGGGA
This sequence comes from Serinus canaria, assembly GCF_022539315.1. NCBI lineage: Eukaryota > Metazoa > Chordata > Aves > Passeriformes > Fringillidae > Serinus > Serinus canaria. The sequence goes on along the minus strand of NC_066314.1, from coordinate 62,351,839 downwards.
GTTCAATGGAGGGCAGGAAAGGAAGCCTTTGATAAGCAAGAAGGTCACTTATTTTTCAGAGACTGCTGCCATGAGTTGTTGGGTCATGTTCCCATGCTGGCTGACAAGGAGTTTGCCCAGTTCTCACAGGTAAGAACATTTCCTGCTGGCCCTTTAACCAGCTGCTCTGGATAGCAGGCCAGAGTGCCTTAAATACACTCAGCTCACCATGCAATGCAGCTCTAAGACTGGATTGAGCCTGAGTCACGACCTCCAGGCGTGGTGGGCTAGCAGCCACCTGGGAGAAGTTTCCTCCAAGGGAGTGGTAGCAGTGCTCCCTACAGACCCAGTGTGAGAGGAAGGGCAGGCAGAGCTCCTGGGGCTTCTCCGTGGGAGGGCTGTGTCAGTCTGGAGAAGGATGTCTCTGTGGGGCTGGAGGCTGAGCTCTGCTGACCTGGCTTCCTGTCCTCTCCACCACATGAACCTACACAGCTGAGCCTCCAAGCTGGTTCTGTCTCTGGATGTACATTCTTGTCTCACAAGAGACTTTAATTGTGTCCATCACCATGTCATTCATCAGAGTTGTTTTTCCCTTTACAACTCACCAGATTCTCACAGCATTGCTCACACTGGTGAGGAGGCTCCAAAAGGCAAACAGAGCTTCTTTGTACAATCAGGGGCTATTTAGTACCAGCAGCCAATGTCAGACCCAACTGAACTCAATGACCTCTCATAATTAAAGACTTCAGAACTTTGAGTGTTCCTCAAAACCATAGCAGAGGGAAGAAGACATCTCTTTGTCCAGGCTTATCAATCAGTGGCCAGTGTGGAAACTGGGGATAAGATCAGAGGGGTAACATGATGCAGGTCCCAGCATGACCTAGGTCCCTGAAGAAATATCTTTAAAAGTAAATCAGTTCGCTTCATATGATGTGGTTTCCAGTTGTATCAACTTAAATACATGCCAGTTACCATTTTGATCATAAATATTGGTTATTACCAGAATCAAAAGAGTAGTACCTTAAGCATCCTAGTCATCTATAATTTATTCTGGAAGAAACCTTTTTGGTTCAGTTCAATACTGGAACTTCAGACACATTAAAAATAAAAGACTTCAGCAATTTCACATCTTTCCATTTTCTTCTTTTCCTATCAATAGTAGACTATACAACATGAGATCACATTCAGTGAATTTTCACATTTCACTTTTTTGTCCCCACAAAGTATTTTCACAGTCAAAATTCACCCCATGAAAATTCTTTTTTTGCTCCATTCAATATGAGACAATGAATGGTGAAAATACCCTTGTTTTGTTTGTTTGTTGCATGATATGGCTCCTGGGATAGCAAAAAAAGAGACATCTACGATTTCCTATTGTGAGAATAACATTTAACAAGGAGCACAGATGAAAGTAAACAGAATCATCCCTGCACAGATCTGGCCTGCTCATAAGGGCTGTCAGAAAGAGTGAGGGACAGAAAGGTAATGGCAAAGATAAAACCCACCTTTGCTGTCCTTCCTTCTCATGCCTCCCTGTAAATTTTTGCCTGGTGCAGATAGTCCAGCGTTAAGACAAGAGATGGTTAATTTTTACACAGAGAACACTGAGGATTAATCACTCATCTAATGTGGCTCCCAGTGGTATGTAGCTGGGGGCCAGGGAGAGGTAGGCATCCTGGAAGCCATGGAAGGTCATTTTGGGTGACAAAAACAATGACTAGTTCATGCTATTCATGCTAGAAATGATGTGGCCCTCCCCCTTCCCCTCTTTCTCTCCCTTGGGCTGAATAATCACACTAGTGTAACACTGTCTGCTTGCTTACTTGCTTTAGGATATTGGACTGGCTTCTCTTGGATCATCTGAAGAGGAGATTGAGAAACTGGCCACAGTAAGTACAGATGGCAGTTTAATATTAGAGGCAAACCCCAAACGATTCACTGCGTATCCCTTGCTGTGCAGGGAAGGCTTTTTGTGCCTCAGATTGGCTACAGAAATGGGAGCAGCAGCAGGATTGTCTCCTCTCCTCCACAGGTTAGGAAGGTGCTGGAGCAGGGACTGGAATCCCTCTGGGAGAGCCCAGAATGCTGTGATTCCACCTGAGGAAATGTTTACACTTCTTCACTTTATAAGAATATAAGCTAAGTTAAGTTTCTTAAGCTAAGTTTTTACAATTTCAGATACAGGATGGTCCCAACTCACATTCCAGACTCACCTAAAACATTGGACACCCAGTATGATACCTGTATTTTCTCCTACACGAGGTGCAGAGAACCATCACAGTTTGGTTCACCCCACGTTCATTGACCTCACCAAATAGGTGAGCACTTAAAAGCAATTTGGGAGCAGGTACTGCCATTCAGTTCTGAGTCACTAGGCTCTCTACAACCATCCAAACTATTTGTACAGCCCCTTACTGCCATCTTAACTTGTTCTGAAAGTTGTCTGGAGGCCAGGTGATTTTTTTTCTGATAATGGCACCCATTTACCAGTCTTGATGATTTTTCCAGAGGAGGAGAGGAGCCTTACCCTCCCTGAGCTGTATGAGACTCATTTAGTACAGGTAGTGAATGAGAGGAGAATGTCACTCCTGAAGTTCCTTACCCAGTGCACAATCCCACTCAGGAAGGAGGTTGTGGCTCACCTAAAATCCATCTGCACTTATCCATCCTTGGGTTAGGACTAGGTAAAACCACCATTATTTTTGAAGATTGCTACAAGTGCTGAATCCTTTGTGATTTCATCCAGGTCCTGGACTGGTGATGTGAGGAGACAATGACAGTCCACATTTCCTCTTCCACTACCTGAGTCTGGAGAGGCTAGAGTGAGATTAAGATCCATGCCTCTGCTAGGGGTGAAAAATTCCAAGTCCCAGAGAGGCATTTTGCATCATTCCCCAGGAGCTGGTGAGATTGGGTTAAGGCCTGTGGTTTATAAAGTATTCCTCTGCAAGCACCTCTTCCTGATCCTGAACTAAATAGGCCTAGACAAGAGATAGGGTAAAGATCAGAAGAATAAAGGGTCTCATCAAGGTTAGCATCATCTAGGGTTTGGGGAGGTAGAATAGGGGCACCTTTTTAAAGGACTCCCTGCAGTTCAGGGTCTGTGAGAATACAATTTTGAAAGTGCCATTCAAGTATTCTGAACAGTAAACCTATTCTGGATTAACTATTATCCCAATAGTCAAATGTTTAAAATTCATATACCTAATCTGGGCTTACAGTTAGAGTTCCTTTTCTAAAAAGGGAAGACAGAGGAGAACCTGAAGTGCATTCATTATCCTGACATGAAATCGATCATGAATTCTAAGATTATCTCTCAAAGTCCCTGTCATTCCCTGTTCTTCATAAAGAGAATTTTGGTAACTAGCTTAGAAACTTCTTTAAAGAATCTCAAAATCTTTGCTATGGTCTAAAACATTTGTAAGACAACTTTTGAAATGCCATTATTTCATTCAGCCCTGTGACTTCTCCAAGCAGGTGGATCCATGCACCAGAGCTGAGAAACTGCCAGCGTCCTTCTCATCCAGAGTACCACTAATGCATTTTTAAACTCTCTTAAAACAGTGAGAGCTTGAAAGAACCTCACTATCCAAAATCCAAATGCAGGATATCTTAAGGAACACCAAAAAGAATTCCTCCTCCTCCCGTGTCCCATTTTGCAGTCAAAAAAGCCTCCTGCAAAATGAAGATCTCTTCATTTTCACTAAAAAGACTTTTCATTGTGAAATAATAAGAATAAAGATTATTAACAGAATATAAACACATAATTATTTGCTGAACTGTAAAGAAAGCAACTCAGGATCCTGCAAAAGGAAAGATCCTGGCATGTTTTTTTCTTCAGTGATAAATTTGAAGGCTAAAACTAACTCACCAAAATGAAAAGGTGTGTAAGGGGGGGTGAGAGAAAGAGACACAATGTATGGAAAAGGCAAAATAGACAGAATAATATGGAGCTTTACATAGTTTTACAAATTGCCTGTGGTTCTTTAAGCAGAGTCCTGAGAATGCCATACCCATGAAGCCAAGGTCTGTCCCTGTGTATGAGGCAGCAAAGTGCTCTGTCTCTAAAGGAACCTTGAAGAGTGTGAGACAAAGCCATATCCTTGAAGTGCCTCATTTTCCACGTTTTCCCTTTGCACAATGCCTATCCAGCTTCTCAGGACATCAGGCTGTGTCCAGGACTTTGTCCCCCACTGCCATTTTCCTCAGATTTTATAATAAGGGAAGCATTAAAAGTTTGGCAGGGCCAAGAGTTGCTTTCATCCCGCTGTTGTCCAGCAGGAAAGGGAAGTATGGTCCTAAGGATGCTTTTATCACAAGAAAAGTCCTGAGAAATGTATCTTTGTTTTCTGCTGGGGCATGACTAAGATATAATTGGCACAATAAGGAAAAAAGCATTCTTCAGTTCTTCTGAATGAGCTCACACAAAGAAGGAAGGAGACTCTCCTTACAAGTACCTTTGCAAAGGTGCTGAACCCTCTGTCAGGATCTTCCTGTCCTTCTGGGGACTGTGAGTGGAAATCTGACAGCTTCCACTGACTACAGGAGGCTCTGGGCTAAGAGGTTGCGGGGTAATTAGTAACATCTTCCAAAGGAAGAAAAGGATATAACTTTATTTACCCATGTATATTCACTTAAAATTTAATTTTTTTTATAAGTGGGACAACAAGTTTTGAAAAATTCCATGTTACATTTAGTGTGGGTTATATGCAGAGGGGAAAAAAGTATTTTCTTAAAATATGCAACTATAACATTTGAAGACACAATGGTATTAAGAAATGAGGATAAAAAATTAAAGGAAACATGAGAAGCTTAAAAATTCCTGCCTTTTCAGATTCTTTTTCACAAGTTGTTCTTATTCCCAGCTTTACTGGTTCACTGTGGAGTTTGGCCTCTGCAAGCAAAATGGATTGATCAGAGCTTACGGGGCAGGACTGCTTTCATCTTATGGGGAGCTGATGGTATGTGCCAAGTGTTGGAAACATTGAAAGATTTCTATAATCCACTTTCCTGAACTCTAGTAAAAGCAAACTACATTTTTCTACAAAAATCAGTATGATTTAAAATTCAGATTTTTCTTCTGCAAAGAAATAATTCTTCCTTCACAGAAGCTGCTGCACAGGGGAAAAGCTGCTGTGGTATGGTACCTGTCTTTAATCTAAAGAGATGAAATGCAATGAAAGCAACCATCCCATAAAATATTAGATTTGTTTCTTCCTGCTTCTGCCAGCAGTGATGCAGCTGACTTTGACACAAAACTCAGGCTCCTTTCTGAGTTACTCACTAGAGGGCAATATTATCCTATTATGAGCTTGGCTGTTTTTTCCATGCCATTGACATTCACACACATATGAACCAAAAAGGCACCGATTGATTGGACCAAATGAAGTGCAAAGAAACAGGAAGTAGCATGGACACTGATAAAAAGAAATTGTTTTATCATTTGTCATTCCTAAATACATTTCAAAACTAATGTCAGCTCTAGTTTTACACAGATCAAAATCTGCAAGCACAGGTTTTGTACTGCCTTGCTTAGGTAGATTTACTGTAGAAAGAGGACTTGTACACTTTTACAGAAAGTGGGTTTCCCCTCCTTTGACCAAACAGCTGATAGGAGAGATATTAATTTCTCCTTAATTTTGAAGAGCACTGATGCAAGTGATCACTTTTTAATTGCAGAAGCCCTAAACTGGTATCAGCAGGGCTCAAATGCTTCAAGCGATGCAGATATTGGATGATATTTTTTAAATGGGTAAGAGCCAAAGGAAAATAAATACCACTCTTTTCAAGCATTTTTATGAACCAGGAACCATTTTTGATTTTCATAGGAAATATATTTTAAGCTTAACACATAAACTCAGCAGCCTAACAGCCAGATGCATGATACATTCACATGGAATTGTGGCTGAATTAGCAGAGCTTGGACTCCCTGAACTGGAGATAGTTGGGTTGTCATGACAATAAACATTTTACAAAACTCTCCCAGTTTGGTACAGGTCAGCCCACTTCCCAGTCAATTGACACGAGGGAAAAACAACATTTTGATGTCTCTCAAGGCATTTCAAGCACTAGTCCCAACAGAATGGCAGCTGAAATTAACACAGGGAAAGGGGAACCTTCCCAGACATCAACCTTCACTTTTACCACTTGGTGAGTTTAGCTTTGTTTTTCCTCACAACACTTGCAATTTGGAGATGTTTGTGGGGTAACTCTGTGGAGAGGTTTCTCTCTTGATAAGCTGAAAGATCTGCATGTTCATTAGCCCTCTAGAGGAATAAATGTTATTTATTGGTTATTTATTTCATTAGCCCTCTAGAGGAATAAATGTTGTTTATTGGTTATTTATTTCATTAGCCCTCTAGAGGAATAAATGTTATTTATTCCTTTCTACATAGCAACCTGATCCTGGCCTGATTGCTCATCAACTTCACACTATGTGCTGCTGAAGCTACTGTTTTTCTGGGAATCCTTCAGTACTCCTTATATTCACTGAAAACAAATAGGAAACATAAACCTGCTTTCATTTACCTGGTGAAACCAGAAGTGTCCAATCAAAGCATAATTCAAGGCCATATTTATTCTACTCTGCCTGGCTTAATACTTTATGGCTCTAAATCAAGTTCATTTACATGTTAAACAGGATACTAAAGGGCAGAGGTAATATTATTGGTGATATTTATGTAGCTTCCATTGCAGCATGCATGACAAAATCCATCTGATGTGATCACTTCCTTTTTCTGTTTAAGCTTTCCTCAAATGAAGGTAAAAATCACATCAGAAATGCTCACTTTTGGTGTCTGGAGTCAAGCTTAGCAAACTTGTACTCTGTCTTCTCTATTTGCACCCTTTTCCTCCTCAGGCACCAACAAGCTCTTCTGCTTTTGGTTAAAACCATAGGCAAGGACTGCTTGTGCACAAAACTGTGCTATGTAGAACCAAAAAGCACAAAAAACCTGTGCTATATAGAACCAAAAAGCACAAAAACCTGTGCTATATAGAACCAAAAAGCACAAAAACCTGTGCTATATAGAACCAAAAAGTACAACAAAACTGTGCTATATAGAACCAAAAAGTACAATCTCAAACTCCCTGCATCTGAGGCTGAGAGGGAAGTCCTAACTGAGCTGATAAATGGCAGGGCTTTGTCACTGCTTTTATCACTGGTGATTGTTGGATAAAGTTACTGGATAAATTTTTGATAAGGCAGGGTCTACCTCTGTGTTCATTCATCATATTAGTGAAAATACAAGCAGGAGTGGTAGCCTCTATATTCAACAGGTAATGAATAGGATTATCCCCTTTCAGCATGTTCATCTTGTGTACAACACCTAAATCAGAAGATGGGCAAGCAGTTAACCAGCAGCTCTGCCATGCACCCTGCAGAATCCCTTTGGGAGCTCTGCAAGTTCCTCACTGTGCATCTTCTTGGACAATGGCACAGTGGTTCTGTGCAAGTCACCTTGAGCTCCTGAAATTTGTTGTACACAAGTTAATTACATCCATGAACTCAAGTGCTGAAGTTTCCTTCTTTAGCTGATTGATTCAATCTCATTGATTTTTATTAAGAACAAAGCCAAAATACAGAAATATTTCCACTTATTCGTTCTAGTCTGCCTGTTCTGATTCTAACTTCAGTGCAGGCACTGGCAGTGTGGGTGAAGTGGTGAGGTCCAGTGCCTGAGCACCTCTTAGCAAATTGCAAACCTGTACCAGCTGCTTCTTTTACAGCTGGAGAGAGAAAATCTTTAGTGCAGTGCCTGTTTCATAGAAAAGATATTTTTTTTAGAAATAAAGCAGTGTCTAGACACATCTGTCAGAGAAGATGAAGATTGAAAGATAGTGAGGCTCATGATAGACTTGAGTTTATTGCTCTAGATAAGTTTTGTTGCTGCTCAGCAGAAAGTAATTATCCAACCTAATAATTATCTGCCAGTCTTCTCAGTGGGACCAGACACAGACTTCTGCATGGAGGTCCCAGACTTGACTCCCCATCTCTTTGCTGATCAACACATTTGGCACAGGCAGTGAAGTTTTGGCACTTTGCTGGCAGTGAACATAGCAAATCCTGTAGGAATCTCACTGCAGCTCCTGTGTTGAAGGAGCACCCTGCAGCAGCCTGGGCAAGGGAGGGCTTTCCTTGGACCTGAAGGCTTTTAGGCCAGGAGCAGCAGAGTGATTCAGTCACCAAGGAGGGAATAAGGACATGAGTTAAGGTTAGATGGCTGGCTACAAGAAGATAACAGCTAACCAGTGGCAGAGGGCAAGCAGCAGTCATCCAGCTTTTGTTATATGAGAACTTAGCATCAGCAAGAAGCCTGGGAACATCCCTGAGCTGCAGCCTGGACAGAGTGGCTGTGGGTGTGTGACTGTAACCAAGGGAACCACATCCTGACTATGAAATCCCTAAAACATTTCCCTTTTCTCCACAGCACCCACTCTTACCAGTTTGAAGTCAGCTTCAGGTAGAGATTTTCTGTGCATGAGTTGATCCTGCCCAAACTCAGGGCATAATTTGGGGGTAAGGCAGAGGATGAGAGGAAGAGCTAGGCACTCCCTGCACTTGAATCCCTGTTATATAACAAAGCATTTAGTAACAGCAGCTAGGTATCAGAAGGATAACCATCCCCAAGTCTAAACTGAGCAGTTGTAATGTGTCTGACTGCTGGCCAAACTTGCCTCCTCTGAACTGTAAGAATTCCTCCCCAAAAGCTCTCAGTATTGCACTGTTTATTTCACTATATTCTGTCAGCTGTTCTACATTATCCCAAATGCTTCTTCTGCTAATACTCAGCTGGACTCTGTCCTACATACTGTAAAATCTTATGGCTCATACCACAATTCTGGCAACACTCAGTGCTACATATGCTTTTCTTGCAGCACACCCAGTACTTAACTTGTAGAGGCCTTTAAGGCCATCCGGTTTCAAGCTGAACTTCCACTGAAATCAATGGGATTTCAGTTCTGCTTTAACACTGACAGTATAGTGGGACCCCTGTCAGGTTTTGAGTTACTGAAATCTTTTCCCATTAGTTCCCCAGAGCTTCTAAGATTCTAAGAGCAGCCTCATGTTTGTGTCCACCAACCATCTTCGATTGTATGAGTGCTATCCAAGGTTTACTCTTCAATTACACGCTGCAAATGAAGAGCAAGAAAAACACCACCTTTTATATATTCTTGGGAGTTTGGGGGAGTTTGGTTTTTTGGGTTTGGTTTTTTGTTTTTTTTTTTAAGCCTGGTATTTATTTCTGCACCAGTTCATTGAAATGTCTAAATATGTGCTTAGGAGTACTGTCTGAATTTTTCCAGCTAGCAGATTGAAAGTCTTGAGCAGCAGCACCCACTCTTACCAGTTATTTACAAGTAGCACCCCGAGAGTAGACATTTGGATTATAAAATGGTGAAGGGAGTCTCCTGAAGACTGGGGAAGAAGAGAGAAAGGGAAAGAGACAGATCTCAGAGAAGAGTGGGTACTAAAAGAATGTCCCTAGGTGAATGGGGCCCACTGCCCAGTCTGAAGGTGGAAATAAATGTCTCAGCATTGATGGGATGAGTTCCTTTCTCCTTTGGTTTTGTACTCAGGGCACTTCACCAACCTGGCCAGCTCGAGGCACAACCAGGCACATCTGTGCAGTTCAAATGTCACTGGGGCTGAGCTAGGTTTAAAGTGCCTCACTTGGGTTTCAGGAGCAGACAAAATATTTGGGAACTCACTTTAAGTCTAAGCAGAGCTGTCTTCCCAGGACTCTGTGCAAGTGCCAAGCTGGTGGCTGGTTTAAAAGGCTTTTCCTGTACATGTAAACAAACTCTGTGATGTACCTCTGACTCCAGTGTGCACAGAAGTGGCTTCTATAAACCTCCTGTTTGCCTAGGGGGGAGCAATGTAAGAGAACTGGAGAAAATCATATAGGAGGACCTCTATGGGTTCAAAAGTACAAATGTGCACATGCAGTATTGTATTTATTTATGTATTGGATTTCAGGAAGATTTTAGGTTGCTATACTGGCCTGGGAGCTGTGTATAAAGTACCAGAAGCACTCTGTCTTCTGATCTTCATTGCAGCAGGAAACATGAAATTTGTGACAAGGGCTAGGGGACTCTAAGTGATGCTAGACAGGACTGTGAAACTTCTGTGATGCAATCTGAAAGCAGCATATATTTTTTTCTCCTGGATATTTATATTTCGGGGGGTGGCATAGACTTTGCCCTCCCTGTGGACCTGGCTGTGATATTCAGTTGTACATCACTGTAATACAGGAAATATATATTTCTTTTATCTTAAAAAATCTTTATTATTTGGTTTATTAAATGCTAATTATGAAAATCAGCTCTGACATATGAAAGAACAGGACTTTATATGATGCCTAACTACTCTCCAAAGAGAATTTTCTGTCCAGCAGGGACTAATTCTTTCTCTGTTCATTCACCTGCTCTAACCGGTGCTGCTCCTGCTACAAGTATGCTTTGTCAAACAAGCCAGAGTACAAGCCCTTTGATCCAGAAGTGACTGCAGTTCACCCCTATCAGGATCAAGCCTTCCAGCCTGTCTATTTCATAGCAGAAAACCTGGAAGATGCTAAGGTCAAGCTTAGGTAAGTAAAGTGTTTGTGGGTATTTTCATTGAGGGGTGCACACTGGGTTGATTCTTAATCTCAAATACATCTATTTACAAATTATTGCAACAACCATGCCAGGCTATCTTGCTGCACCTGCATAGTGGCTTTTGTACCACAAGGTTAAGCTTAGTCTCAGAAAAGGTTAACAGAAAGTCAGAATTTATTTTTGCTCTGCCCCGTCCCCTTCTTCATCTTTGCAATGCTTCATTTTAGCACCTTCTGAAGTAAATTCTGTAACTGAACTGTGAGAGTGCAATCCCACCCTATGTGCTAGTCCATACATACAGGTCCTGAAGAACTGATTTACCCAAGGTCACATGGAAATTTCATAGCAGTCTCTGGAATTAACAAGGATCAGCAGGGGGCTTAAAAACAAGATTGCCTTTCTCCTCTGATTATATCTGCACAAGAATCCAGAATCAGCATTCTAATTTCTACAAAGTAGCTGTCTGCCACCTAAATAACATTATTTAAAATTAGCTTGAGGTGTTTCTAAACACATTTCCTTAACTGTGTGAAGTTGTGCAGTAAGGATGTTTTTTTTCTTTTTCCCTTTTTTATTTTTTTTTTAAAGTAAGTAAGGTTTAAATTCTGGCCTTCATCTCCAACAGTTAGAACAACATGACCAATTCTGGCTGGAGGCAGGATGTTGGTTGTGGAGCTACTGGGGAGCATGCAGGAGCTGAAATGAGGAATTTATTAGAGGAAGAGAGCCTGAGCCAGACTTCTTCCCTACTCTCCTCGCCTCTTCCCCAGAAGCACTGTCTGCTGGGGCTATAGCCATGGCTAATTAGGCTCATCATCTTAAATCTAAATGCTCACATTATAATTTTAATACGTGTAAAAACGTGGGTGAGAGCTCACTGGCAGAAGAGAGAGGACTTGCAAAGCATTTGACTCAGGCAAACCTGCAAAGAACGTACGAGGACAAGGAATACACCACTCTCAGGCATGGAGCTTTTTCATACATTTTTTCAAGACAGTTGCACAGCCAAGGCTGCTCAAAATAACTGAAAGCACAAGAATCTGTCAGCACCAAAAACATAAGGCAACATCAGTACAGGGGGTTCCTACCAGCGTGCACTTAATGGAAATATTGTAGAAAATGGCAAGCAATCATGTTTTTTCTTTTAATAGAGACAGAAAAGTAGCCCAGGATGCCTAGTATCAACAGGTTTTTAGAATATTACACAGAAAGAGCTGCTCCAGGTTATTTCTTGGAAGTGAAGGCGGCAGACATGCTGTGCTCCTGCATTCCTCAGCTTGTGGTTGTAATAACTCGGAATTGTGTGAAGGCAGAGCACTGAGAGCACAGACGGGACCCAGCCAGCCAGGCTGACACCAGGCACTGCAGATCTCTGGGGCTGCAAGAGGCTCAGCCTCAGCCAGCCAGGCTGACACCAGGCACTGCAGATCTCTCTCTGGGGCTGCAAGAGGCTCAGCCTCAGCCAGCCAGGCTGACACCAGGCACTGCAGATCTCTCTCTGGGGCTGCAGGAGGCTCAGCCGTGGGCAGGATGTGCTGCACCAGGCAAAGCTCAGGAGAAGCAGTGAGGAGGTGTCACAGCAGCCTCTGGTCCCCAGGAAGGCCATGAGTGCACCCTGAGAAATGAGGTCCTGCAGGTTTTGCACTTAAGGAAACGCGTTTTGAACCAGAAGCTCTGTCCTGTCTCCCCACAGGAGCTACGCCATGAAGATCAAGAAGCCTTTTGCTCTGCACTATGACCCCTTCACCAGCAGCATAGAGGTCTTGAACACACCACGGAAAGTCAAGAGAGCACTACACCAGATAAAAGAAGAACTGGAAAACTTCTGCCTGGCCCTTGAAAACCTCTCTTAAAACCACAGCAGTACATCTCACCTGTCACTGAGATACTTGTAGGTGGTGCTTAGTGATGAAGTTGTACTCACAGGCAGAAATCTTAAATGCACAAACCAGGTAATGTTTTCACTATAATTTGAGCTGTTGACTTAGATGAAGTAATGAGCTCCTGCTTAGAATGTTTCAATCACAAACAAGCCTTACTCCAATTTTTGGTAGGTGATATGAGCATACTTATGTGTTATGGGACCCTCAAAGGTTTATTCCTTCCCCTGCCACCTTTTCAAGTTATCTGTCACAAAACAGCATGGTAACTTTTCATCCACACAGCCTTGTGCTTGCTGCCTTAATGATGAGATCACAACCTCTTAGGCTGGCTAGCTGCCCACAGTCAGCAGTCCTTGCAGCTAACTCCTTGCTGCTAGCAATTAGCAACACCTATTGCCCACAAAGTATGAATGGTCCCCTAAAAATATGCAAATACAAGAGTTTGTTAGAGGAGCACTTCTGCTCACTATTTAAAGTACACATCCAGTAGCCTTGAAATACATCAAGATAATTTCTTGTCACATTTAAGATCACAGAATATTTGTACCGTCATTGAAAGAAAAGGAAGAAAATAAAATGTCCAAGGTACTCTGGCTCTGTCACATATAAAGATGCTTAAATTGAATGGGAAATCTCATTTCTAGGAAGGAAATTCTTGTGTAAGGAAAGATTTGTAAAAAGCCCTTTAACAAATAGGCTTCCATTGCTTTTTTTTTTTTTTTTTTTTTTCATGGAATTCAGATTCCCTTGGATTCCATTAGGAATCTTTGCCTCTTGTTGATGTCATGATGATTGGAGTAATGATCAAAAGGTCAAATCTGTGGAACACCTGGTGGAAAACCTAAGATCAACCACTAGCAGCCGTATAGCCTTGCTACAGAAAAAATATCTGGTATGTTCTGCAACTCATCTCATCTCCCTCTCCAGCTCCTGAGATGTGCCTGAGATGAAATTTATTTACATTCCACAGGTCCCATTTCCCAGAATCAGTCTTATTATTGCCTATTCCAGACTTCCATGTTGTTTGTGTCCCCTTCCTCCCTCTACAATGCACAAAGAGAGGGTAGCTCAGAGAAAGATGATGCTCCAGACCAGAAGGGTTCCCTCTCCTCTCAGCAGCAGTGCAAGCAGATGGGGTTGATGCAGTTTACATGCATGGCATAAGAAGGGAAAATGTGGATCTCAGGGCTCAAGCTGGGTGATAGTTATCTACAAATGTAAAGGTAGATTTATCTCATGCCACTTAGAAGCTCTACTTATTTATTCAAAATTGTGTTTAGCATGTGGCTGCCTCATCCACTGCTACCCACCAGCTGCCCACTACCCAGTGTACAGAGCTCTGAGGAAAATGTGAAGTGGTTTGGCTCTTGATGGAAAAGGAGTTATCAGAAAACGAGTTACCATCTCTGCCTGAGCTGCTTGCCGTGGGATAGGAACAGGTACACAGGCAGCTGCCACAGAGCAATCCACAGGCTGCTATTTCATACAGACCTTATCTCACTTTATGTCATTTTTTTCCACTTGTCAGGCTCTATAGAAACTGTCTTATTGAAAGTTAATAGAATGCTGGTTCTTAAAGCTTCATGTCTACAGCACTTCCAAACATTTTCCCATGAGCAGCAATATTCAGGGTCTGTGGATCTGCTGCAACTGCTCCATTTTATTAAAATGTGGTGATGCCTGAAAAATTTTGAAGTATCTTGGCAGAAATGGCTATGAGACCCCCTTCCTCTTAACAGCAGGAACATCCCAATCTCCTATTTTATTTTAATTTGTTTAAAAATTCTACTCCAGGAGAACACTTGCATATCATAAACCCTGTTTTGCTAGAAATTCAGCCAGGGACAGAGCTGAAGTGGGTTCCTTTGCTTCCAGTATATTTCTGCTGTGATGGAAGACGATCTCTCAGCGTGCTTTTATAGGTTTAATTCTACTTATCCTGCTCGTAAACACACACACACAAATACCATTCCTCCTCGGAGCAATTTGTTTTCTTACATATTGTAATAATTTCTCTGTCTGCTTCCTGCCAATTGGTGCATAGGCAAAAATATTTGATAGCTCACAACAGATTGTTTTCAGAAGTATTATTTTCATCAATCGGTCCTTTTACAGTGAAAATTAAATCATGTGCTCCAGTTCTGTGTGTTTTCCTTTTCTTTCTTTTTAAGTGGAAGATAATGCCAGAGCGGAAGAGCTATCAAAATATTTTCTATAGACGGACTCTCTGGGCCATAGGGTCTTTTTCATGTATTCCCTCTGAAACGGCTGAACGTGGAATTCAGACTTGAGTTTGGCTATTATTCAGAACAGACCTATATTTGGAAGAAATGAGAGACCTGATGGATTTGTTTTGCCCAAGGCCTCACACTTTCTTTGGAGGGACTCCAGGCTCGCCCACACATCCTTGTCTTTTCCAGGTCCTGTAGCAAGGAGAGAAAAAGAAACCATTTTGGAGCCAGCTTCTCCCACCCTTACACATGCTGAGTAGTACCCAGCCTCTCAAGCAATCCCAGTGACAGCACTGAGCCTGTTTAAGGTGCTGCACACAGGCAATTTTATCAGCAAGATTATCAAAACCACTGTGGGTGTGCTTGCTTTTTCCTTGCCTTAGTGGTGGTCAGCTGGCATACAGGGCTAGGGTAGGCTGCAGTGAAACTTGGTGAAGCTGCACAACTAATGGGTTTGGCTACCTGAACTTTTAAGATGAGTAAATATTTTTCCAAAGGATGTAAATCTTTCCCTCCTACCCCAGGCTAGCCATGTTTGACACTCCCCTCCGAGAAGGTCCAAATTCTTTTCTTTTGATTCAGTGTAGTGACAAAACAAAAGCCTTCAGGGTTACATCCTTAGGAGTTACACTGGTCATTCTGCTCTTCCAAAAATCATTCTTTCATTTCCTCACAGAAGCCAACAAGTACCTCATCCTCCTGTCAGTCTAAGGCAGCAGTGATGGGAAAGGCAGCGATGGGGCCTCCCGATGAAAATAATGGCACAGAGGAAAAAGCACCAACCAGTAAAAATATGTCTTTTTGTCAGTTTGCATTTCAGCAGTTTCATATTAATCTTGCACAAAAAGGTTCCATAGCCAAGTAAAACACATCTTGTGACTTGAAACTGAACTGATGAACTCCCTGTGGGCCCTTTGCTTATCCCGATAAACTTATTTTTCCTAGATGGAGTGCATTTAGAAGCAAAGAGTGTATGTTATTAAATCTGTATTGTGCTCTTCAGTTATACATGGGAGAGTTAGTAAATTCAGTTTGTGGGTTTGGGTTTATTTTGTTTTTTGGCTAACCAAGTCTGTCCTCTACCAATTTTGGTCCACCTTCAAGCCTCCAGCTGCTTCACTGCTTCCCTGCAGATTTGCTAGTGATGCCAAGGGTACCACTGTGTTAGGAGAATACACAGTTATGCAATTTGGGGAATTTGGCAGGACAGCAAGGGGAAATTTAGGCTGGCCTCCCACCCACTCCCATGAGAAATAGTATTGTATTACAAGGCAGAGCTGTCATCCTCAGAAAGACCTTCTCAATCACTCCCCTCTGGTTCCCTTAACATTTTGATCTGTGTACTACCTGGTGAATATAAACCTTTCTTAACCACTTCAAGAAAGGCTGGGGTGGGGGGCTGAGGTGAAAGAGGGGTGAGTAGAGATAAAAATGAAAAGAAATAAAAAAGAAAAAGACCTTCCAAGAAAGGAAACCTCATTGCCCTCAGTCTTCTTTGTCTCTGCTGAGCCGTGAAGAAAGAAGAAAACAAATCAAGCTTCCATGGAAATGGTAGTGTGTTCCCAAAGACACCTACATCATTAAATCCTTCCATGTACAACTTCAGGCCTGAAGATCTCCTTCCACCCATCCCTGGAATGCCATAACTCCCCCAGTAAATCATGGCCACCAATTAACCGTGAACAGAAGTGTTACACGACTTCTCGAGTCAGGAAATGAAGCTACCAGGAAAAACCCTGCAGCAGCTTTGCCTTACACACCTACTGAAAAACAGAAGGCCCTCTAGATATCCTTCTGCTAAGGCTTCCATAGATATCCTACAGTATGGAGAAATTCCAGTTGGCACAGAAACAGAGGGGTACATACACACAGCCCCAGTAATCTCAGCCACCACTAATCAGGAGTTTGTACGTGGGCTTCGAGATGTAGTCAGAAGACCTTACTTTGCAGCATTCTTCAGCTGGCACATGATCAGAGGTTGGCAGAAAGGGTTATTGGCTGTATCATATTAAATATACATTAGGTTTGGGTAAAGCTGGTGGCTGAGGCCCAAAGTGAAAGCGAATCTCTGGCACCCTCTCCTGCCACACAAACTCCCCAGGGGAAAGAAAGGCAGACTAGAAAAGAAGCAGAAAGGCTGACAGCTGGCAGAGTAAAGGCATGAGGAACAGAAAGGACCCATAGATATGCCTGAAACATGTTTGCTTTGCATAGGCTGTTTCATTTTATTTGAGAAACATTTCTGTCTGAACAGGAGCTCTTTAGCATAAAGGACAGAATTTTGTACCTGTTAGAGGGTGGAGGAGTCAAGGTCACTTAGGATTTTTTTAAC
This sequence comes from Serinus canaria, assembly GCF_022539315.1. Lineage (NCBI taxonomy): Eukaryota > Metazoa > Chordata > Aves > Passeriformes > Fringillidae > Serinus > Serinus canaria. The sequence goes on along the minus strand of NC_066314.1, from coordinate 62,334,815 downwards.
CCTGCCTGAGGAATGCTAGACTTATCTGAGGCATTTAACTTTGAACAGAGGATATAAAAGATAGAGAACAGAAAAAGAGATCTTTAGAAAAGAGGTTTTTATGTGGTGTGTGGAAAACAACACAAACAAGGACAAGTCTTGTGAAGGGTCCCAAAAACATATGTGGGACAGCTAAGGTAGATGGTTTTGTTCAGTATCAGGAAGAGGAGGCTTGGGGGGACCTCACTGCTCCCTACCACTCCCTGAAAAGAGGCTGTAGGGACGTGGGGGTCAGTCCCTTCTGCTGGGCCTGCAGTGAGAGCACAAGAGGAAATGCCCTTCAGCTGAGACAGGAGACATTCAGACTAGATCTCTAAAAGATTTGTTCCCTGATAGGGTGGTCAGGCATGGAAACAGGATGCTCAGGAAGGTGATGGAGTCACTGTCCCTGGAGGTGTTCAGGGAGTGTCTGGATCTGGCACTGGGGGATGTGTTTAATCATTCAGGAGTTACAATGGCAGTGCTGGTGGACAGTGGGACTGGATGACCTTGAAGGTATCTTCCAACCTGAACAATTCTATGATTCTACAATTCTGTGAAAGCTGAAGTTGTCAAGGCCTTGCTGCCTTGAAAGACACAGGAATCCTAAATTTTGAGTGAAGGCTGCCTTAGGAAGGAAAAGGGAGCAGCTGGCCAAGCACTGCCCTCTCAGCAGAAGATGGTAAAATTATTGTAGCTGTAACTGAATGCAAGGTGCTGTCTTTTACCCTGTTTAACCATTTTGTCAAGAGTTTTTTAATTTCCATTAGTTTAAAATGTTATTTATTGATGCCTTTCATTTGTGCTTGCAAACGGGGAAAATTAGCTCATTAAACTTGAGAAAGTCCAAGATTATTTTCCCAAGGTTTTGGGTGGAACTTGAGCAACACATGGACATTCTTAAGCATACACCTGGCCTCTGATGAAGGGAATTAAGACCTGGTAAAATGGCTACACTTGGGTAAAGAAGGTGACAGCTACTATCTGATGTATCCAAAACAAATCTCTACTCCCATCCACAACCAGTGGTGTTCATCTGCAAGGAATGTCTTTCACAGCATTAACTGTGATAGATGTAGCACAAACACCTAAATATAAAACATAGCACCTAGCACTTGTCAGGTATAGTTACTAGAAGAATCCTGCCTTAAAACAATTTTGGATGCCATTTACAATGGTGTGTTCTCTTTCAGCTGTTGATGAAGCTGTGGAGTTTGGGCATGGCATGCAATAAACCAGATTGTACTGCTGACTTTAATGATGCCAGTTTGACTGATCTCACTTGCAGACTCAGATTCAACAGCTAAATTTCTGTTGAGCTGGCTAATAGCTAAAATGTGGAAGTAAAAATAGAGGATGCATTTACAGTCATATCACTGTGCAGATTTAGTAGTTTCCTATTATATTTACTGAGAAAAAAACCCCAACTGTCAGTATTATGAAATATTTCTTGAAGTGGTAGACTGCGGACTTTAGATACTGTGCTATAAACAGACAATTAATTTTATTTAATTGAAGGAAAATATCTATTAATCTGTTAATTAACAAATGCTGTATTTCAATAGTATCTCACAAGATGACACAGATGATCAACGTGTTTTGTACAAGGCTGTTAGGAACAGTCTCAATAGAACCTGTAAAATTTAAAAAAAAGTAAAAAGAAAAAAGAAAAAAAGAAAAAAGGCCTGTTTTTAAGTATTTCCTGAATGAATCCCAAAACTGATGGGTTAGAAATGGAATGTGTGTTGGATGATGATATGAATTTTGTACAGTGTTTAATTCTTCTAGTTCAGACTATTTCAATTTGGTTCTGACTTTTGAATTAGTTCATATTTCTTGGTTTAAATCTGAGTAAACAAAATTATTTAACTTGATTCCTGTGTTTCTAGTGTCTTACAAAGGCAGGCTTTGCAACTGAATCTGAAGTTTAGCCCCTTTGTGAAATGCTGTGTGAGCTGCAGGGAGGTTGGGGAGGAAGGAGTGGTGCAAATGAAACTTGCTAGCCACTGTTGCTTAGTAACTTTCCTCCAATTATAATCCTTATCCTTGGGCAGAGAACAAATTAAAGGTCACCAGAGTAGGTTTTCTGTCACAAATGTGTCATCCAATATTGCTATCATGTGCATACACAGTTTGGGAATAATTCCAGCCCATCCCTAATGTGGTACTGGCTTTCTGGTGATATTGGTGTCTGGGCAATTTCGCTGTACTTTGTGATACATCATTAATTTCTGTACTGCTATATTACTCTGATAAATAGAGCAAAAGATAGATTAAGAAAAAAAAGCATGCAGAAAATTGACTTCCTATTGCCTTGACATCTCTATTTGTCCAAGAGCTAGGCTGAAACCATGAAGCAAAGAAGCAATGATGTCATTGCACAGAAAGCTAGAGAACACATCACTCTTCAGTACTTAAATAGAAAAGATGGGCTCTACAAAGAACTTCCTGATGAACTTCTACAAATTCTTCCTCACATTCTAGAAGTTTACCAAAGCCTTAGAGTGTTGACTAACAGTTGAAGACACTTACATTATTACAGAGGACTGTGGGGCCCTGTGTGATTCATACCAGTGCTTAGTTCTGTATTGAGCTGATAAAAAGTGGTGTTACAACAGAATTTCAGAAGAGCTGTCTTAGGCTATGCTAATGGTGGGCTATGCTGCCTGAGAATTTAGGCAAGGAAGTTTTGCTTTCATATATAACAGATTTGATATTGTGAAATCCTGTTTATATTTGTGTGTAACACAGAGCAGGATAAATTGTATCATTTAGGAAACATGGAGCAAGAGGAAATATTTTTTACATAAGGAGCAGCAGTCATATAAGTGAGGAAGAAGGTACTCATGTAGCTGAGGGCACCAACAAAAACCATCAAGAGCTGTTTTACTCTGAATTTCTCCTACAACACCATCACAGTCTTCTGCTAGCAACTTCTCTCCAGAGAAACAGGTTCAGCATTTGTCACATTAACAGACTTCCACCCTCAGCAAAGGAGTTATTTTGAGCATGACATGAAAATCTTTCACTAACAAGATCTCGGTAGATGAAATTAGCACATCCTCAAGATATGTCCTACACAACCTGTTACTCCACAGCAGCTCTGCCATTTCACACCATTGGTCAGTGGAAGAGAGAAGCAAAAAGCACAGCAGGTGGGGAAAAAATGGGAGAGAGTCCTGGATGCATGGTAGTTGTGAGCAGCAATTTTGCTGTGCTTGAAGCAGAGTGAGGGGTGTGTGATCTGTTCCTGAATTACAGGACCACTCTCACACACAGCTGGAGTGGAGGAGTGCCTGCAGTGCATATTCTGTTCTTCATGCCTCAGGAGTATCCTGTGCTTATGGCACACAAAAAGATAATACATACTTTGGTCTTTTCCATGTCCTTGCTAGACAAGCTGGGGACAGAGATGAGCTCTGATGCTTCAATAAGTTTTCTTGGGCAACAGGAGAAGTAGAGCACAGAAAATTGCTGGAGAGAGCATGAGGACTCGGTCATGTCCCACAATAACTATGGGCTGAATGTTATCCTGAAAGCAGAATCAAAAAGATAGAAGTGGTTTTTGTCTCTGCCAAAAAGGGAAAATGAAGTTGTACATAGAAAAGCCTTGGTCCTATCAGAACTGTGCCTGGAATAATAAATGTGTTTCTGTACAGAATCACAGAGTTTGGAAGGGACCTCTGGAGATTGTCTACTCCAACACCCTACACAGAGAGGTCAGCTAGAGCAGTTCCTCAGTATTGTGTCTAGCTAGGCATTGCATGGCTCCAAGGATAGACACTACACAAACTCTCAGGGAAGCCTGTTTCAGCATTTGACCATTCACAATAATAATAATAATAAAAAGCTTTCAAAATTTGAAAGGAATATCAGGTATTTGATTTTTTGAGCCCATTGTCTTGGCTCTTTTCACAGGATACTGCTGAGAAGAGTATCTACCCTTTTTACAGTCTCCATCAGGTATTTATACAGATTGTTCAGATCCCACTGAGCCTTCTCTTTCCCAGGCTCAAAACAGTTCCTTCTTTCTCAGTGTCTTCCTCCATGTCACATGCTCCAATCCATGGATAATCTTCCTGTTCCTTCATTAGCCTTGCCCCTGTATGTTTTTGTCCTCATCCTCGTGGCTGCAGCACTCCAGACATTGTTTCAACACTGGTGAGCGCAACGGAGAGTTCACCTGGCTCCTTGTGCCTGCATCTTCATTCAATCCAGGATGCTGGTGCCCATCTTTGCTTTGAGGGCAGGTTCCTGGCTCGTAGTCAGTTTGCTGTGCCCCAGCACCCACAGGCCATCAGGTTCTTTCTGCCAAGCCACTTTGCAGCTGGTGGATCTCCCTGGTCTGTACTGGTGCCCATCCTCAGGTGCACTGTTTCACCAAGATTCTGGTTGTCCCACATCTCCAGCCAAAAAGTCATCAGTCATTCCCTGGTCTCATTCAGCAGCAAGCCTACATCCCACTCCCCCACCCCTTTCATTTTATTTTCCTGTAAATACACTCGTAGAAGCCCTTCCTGTTTTTCTTTACATCCCTTACCAGACTCTGCTCCAGCTGGGCTTTCATTTTCCTAACCTCATCCTTGCATGATATAATGTGTCTGTATTCCTTATGGGAGATCTGAAACTAATTCCACCTCTTGCATGTTTCTTTTTTTGTGTTTGAGGTTTGTCTGGAGCTCCTGTTTCATCCATGCAGGCTTCATGGCATTTTTCCTTGGCTTCCTGTCTGCCAGGATGGATCATTCTTGAGCTTGGAAGTGGCAATTCTGGACTAAATGCTCAAGGTGTCTTATGAAAATGTAGAGGATAGGGAGGTAAAAGAGAAGGAAAGCAGAAAGGATTTTACTGCCTTCCACTAAGGCAACCTATAGTCACGTCAGAGACCCAAGTTCACATGCTTACTCCAGCAGACACCCAATTTTCCATGTGAAGGGTAAATGAAAAGCAAATGAAGAGCAGTTGAGAAAGGCTTGTTCTGTAACACCAAATGAACTGGGCTTATTGGACAGATTCTTTGGATGTGGAAACCCTCAGTAAGATTTTGCATCTCACCCCGCCCCAGAATGTGGCATTGGTATAAATCTGGAACTCTGGCCTGTTGACTAACAGGAGGCTCAGTTCCCAAAAGCTTTTACCTTGTGCCAATCATAGAGTCATAGAATCATCAAGGTTGGTAAAGACCTCCAAGGTTGAGCCTTTGACCAGCTGTGACCGTATCAACTAAAGCACAGCACTAAGTGCCAGGTCAAGATGCTCCTTGGACAATTCCAGGGAAGTCTTTGGCATGTAACAGATGTCAGAGAAACACTTGTTTTTCAAATCCCTCTGCAGTTAGGTGTGAGGAGGCACATCAGACAGTACATCTGATTGTGCAAAGCCTCAGATGTTCAGGGAGACTCCTTCAGTTTCAGTGGAAAGGAAGATGATGTTTTGAATAGATCTTCTCTTGGAATCCGTTAAGTACCACAGGGTACGAAATCCTGAAGGGATGAAGGAGATAGTATTCTTATAATAACATTAATAATATTCTTATTAATAACTTATTCAATAACTTGACTTTTAGGTGGCTTTCTTATTTCTGTCCTTCCCTGAAGCACGGCACTGAAATTCTAGAGAGCTGCAGCAATCCTGGAATGTGGAGAGAAGACCATGGAGGTGTTGGTACTCCAAGGCAACACACTGCCAAGGGACTTGTCAGTGCAGTTAGCAGGTGGAAGCCAGTCAAGAAACTTGTAAGGAGTTCTGAGGATTGTGGTTAGGAGCAGGCAGATCAGAAGAGTTACTTTATATAAAGGCATTGGTACTCTAGTATAACAGGAACATGATTTCATCCTGCTTGCTTCTCTTTATATCCCACAGGAATACCATACTGCCACATCCCTTTGCAGGGCACCCTTCACTTCAGAGCTCCAGCAGATTTCCACAATCTGCTCGGCTTCTCTTGGCTGCCCAGCTCCCGAAGTGTCTCAGCCTGGAGGATGCAGGTTGAGGATGCCGTCCGTGGGCAGCAGGGTGCCCGGGGCGCGGTGTTTGTCCCCGTGTCGGTCACTCCGCGCTATTTACCTTCTGCCCACAAGGTGGTAGCGCAGCATCAGATTAATGATGTAAACACGGGCTTGGCTGAGCTCCTGCCCTCCTACCTGACACCTTCCTACTGCTGCAGAAACCTGGGCAATTTTCTAATTAAAGAACAGCGCGATACATCTTTAAGAATAAATATTTAAGGATAAAGAAGAGATATCTCTTCCATGCCCCAAAGGGCTGTGTGGAAAGAATGAGTGATAGGGATAAAATCATGTAACCCAGCCTGGAGATTTTGACTTGTTTCCAGAGCTGGGGAGGCCAGATATTATCGAATGCTGCTCCGGGGTGATGAACCAGTCTGGGCTGCAGTGGTCCCTATCATCACACTCCAGTGGTTGCAGAGTGTGACAGATTGTCCTTTCAAGGCCCACCAGAATCCATGTCCAGCAGCTTGTAGGACAATAAGCTGGGCATCTCTCTAGTGAAATATTTGAGGTCTTTTCTAAAACTAGTTTAAGTGACAGTTTTGTCCTTGGCACTACTACTACTGCTACTGGTTTCAGACAGTCCCATCTAAAACCTTCTTTGACTTTCCACCACTTGCTGCTACACACCACACCTGGCAGCATAACTATGACAGATCAGGAAACTACTTTGCCATTATTATTCCCTCCATTATACAAACTGCTTTTTCTCAAACAAATTCCAGCAGTGCAATGGTGGTTCAGGAGCTGCTGTGCCATCACAAACAAGCAGATATTCTACTTACAGCAGAGGGTTACAAGAGGGGAGAAACACATTAAACCAGAGCTAAGGCCATTAATACATTTTATCATAGACTTATTCTTAGTTTCTGATGGTGAACAAGCTCTCCTGCCAGGATCTGTGTCTTATTTTTCAGTCTGTTGTACTACATGAGGTACATTTCCCTTTAAAACATGTAACTCCCCTTAATGTTACAGAGATAACTACATAGAAAGTTATGTAATAACAAAATACCTATTCATTTTCATACCATTATTAAAATATAGCCAAGCCAATGAACACCTCATGAGGATTCATACACCCTCTTCATAGAATTTGGTCACCAAATAAAAATAAATTTTAATAATGTTTTTTGTAGAATCAGTCTCTTGTTCAATAGAAAATCAAAGTAAACCCTTTGAGGTGACTTCCTACCCCAGCAACTTGTGCTCAATTCTGGGATATATAACCTAAGTAAGTAGTGATTTTTGCTGGAGACAAAGAGATAGGAAGAGAGCTTTATCTCCTAATTAGTGTGGTCTCTATCATCATGTCACATAATAGTTAGGGCTGATTAGTAAGGCCCTCTCTAGACTGCCTAAATTGCTCTTTCTTTCAGCAGGTCACCAAACAAAGAGTCTCTGGCCTCAAAGCCAGGCTGCTGGGCTTCCTACACAGGGTTGGGAGGACGTGGTGTCTCAGTACCAAAGAAATCAAAAGAAAGTTTTCAACCTGGCTGGTACCAAAACCTAGTCCTGAAACAAAATTCCCTCGTTTGAGTTTATTTACCAGTATTTCTAGGTGGTCTCCCATCAAAGTGCTGGAAAGTCCTCCTCAGTGTCATAGGGACTGCCCACAGCCCTTACAACCAAGACAAAGTGTTGCACAAACTACGCAGGCTCTTTGTTCCCTGGGGCATCACTTCATACCATGGGGCTGACTACAATCCTTCATCTCTTACTGTAACTGTAGCAGGAGGCCTTTATTTATGTCAGAGTACCCTTACAGTGTGCTGATAAAGTATTACAGAGTATTCCAAGGAATGGACATAGCTGTCTCCAAGAAATGGAACTGCTGTTCCAGTCTGGTGAAACTATCCAGTTGAGTGAAAATACTTGCACTGATAAAAACAGTTTTGCCAGTATGCTCATGCCACTGTTGGGGATCTCACACTCCTGACAGACAGAGCCTGGCAGGAATTTGGAGCATAGATGGGACCTAGATCAAATGAACAATTTGGAGTTAGAATCATATAGCAATGATCCTTTCAAAATGCTTTTATTTACAGAAAACCTCAACTGAAATAAAGTCTCTTAACAGGAGGTCTTGATTACTTTTCCATTTCCAAACCACACATCATAATGGGGATGGAATGTGGTTACCATAAATTGTTGGTTTACAAATCATCACTGACTTGTTAGCAACAGCTAGGATGTTAGAGTTAGAGCAACAGTTTGGATGTGATAAAATAGCAAGGGCCCATTTTTCATGGCATTGTTGGAATGAATATAAATGAATTCTTCCCAGAGATTCATTGTGGTGGTTGTGGTAAATAACAAACTGCATATTTCCTGCTGATGTTGAAATCAATGGGAGTTTTATTATTGGCATCAGGAGAAGCAGGATTTGACCTTAATAGAAAAGAGAAGAGGAAAAGAGAAAAAGATGAGGAAAAGAGAAGAATGAGATTGAGAGTTCTAAAATGACTAGTGCTTCAGTTGCCTGGGTGGAGGCACTTCAAAAGAGGAGTCTGAAAAGCAGAAAACTGGAGCCCCTTTTCATTTGGATTTTCTTCCAAATTTTCTTTTGAATTCTCTGTTTGTGAACATTGAAACTGAGGAAAAACGAGTAATAATCACTGCTGAAAATGCAGATTTTTGAATTTTCCTTTTTCTTGGAAAAGTTTCTGCCTCTCTAATGGCACTGAAGGGTTCTTTTATTGAGTTTTGGATGAATCCTGTAAAAATCAGCACAGGCATTTTTTCAGGGAAGGCCGCACACACTTCCTTCCATACTTGTATTTGTGTCATGACACAGATCACTATCAGTCATTTAACCTTGCTCAAGTAAAATAGATATTTGTTAATAGGAAGAATTAACAACCTTGCCTCTGTCACAGAGGTAAATCTTTACGAGAGAAATTCTGCATTAGAAATACAGAGACTGAGACCTAGCCCAAAAGAGGTCACTACTCTCATTTAACTTAAAGACTAAGCTATACAATAGGCTAAGACTAAGCTATACAAATTTATGTATTTCTCCTCAAGTACTCTATACAAATAGAATAAACCAAACACAATAACAATGTATGCATTCTCACCATGTGGAACAGCACATTACAAACTTTCATTATCATGTGAATTCAAAGCACTCACCAGAATCACAATTCCTAAATGTAGTTGTTTGAACATTTAAAAGAGCAAAACCTGGTCCTCTGAAGTTGACAGAAGAACTCCCAAATACTTCACAGAGACCAGAAGAGATAAGTGGCTGAGTAAATTTAATATCAGTGGTGTTATGTTAGTCTATATTAGCTGAACAATTAGTACTTGCCCACTTAGATTTTAACACAACAAACATATAAGCATCCTATCCAAACCGTAGCTGTCCTTAAAAATAGCTAGTGGGGGTTGCCAATAAATATACAAAGAGCAAAATCAAAGAGTAATTCTTCGTCCAGAAGAAGTATCTGTCCATTTGATTGATGTTTTGTCCTTCAATACCCATCTCCTGAAATACAAGTCTGTATCCAAGGACTCTGCTCTTTAAAGTTCACTAAACTACTTCTCACGAAGTTATGCAAGGCAAGATGAATTTAACCTTTGCTAAAACCCCCAGAATTTGCAGTATAAATTAAATGGACTCTAGCAAGTAGAAAGGGAGAAACCAAGCCCAAAAACACCCTTTCTGGTTTTTTTTTTTTCTAAAGGGCTAATGGAGTTCATTATTTCCCATCTGACTTTTTTTTTTTTTTAATCTATGCAAAATTCTCATTAGTTGCAAGACAGCCCTTTAAATAGCATATGTTGTCCCAGTCAGATGAGGAAGGTTTGCAAAAGAAAGTTGTGCCTAATAAATGTAATTTTTCCTTAACAGATTCAGACACTGTTGAACTTTAGCATGTAGGAGCAGATGATCCAACTGAGATTATCACAGGAAATCCAAGAGGAATTTAATCCAATCCTTTGAACTTTCAGTAAGATTACTTAACTGTGAAGTACACAAGGAACTATTTTGACTATTGTCGTATTTGGCTAAAGACCCCTCATTTTACCAAAGCCTTCTCTAGAAAATGATCCTTTATCCCCAGAGTGTTTCTGCTGTTGCTTGAAACAGACAGCAAACACAGTTGAGACTGATATTGAAGGAATTACTCTTTTTAAAGGAAATACAGTGTTCTAGAAAATCCTAACCAGTCAAAATTTCCCCCTCCCGGAGCAATAGGTAGTTCGTGCTTCTCAGAAGATGCACTTAAATTTATTAGCTCCATTTAGCTTTTGCCTGGACAGCTTATCCCTAATCTAATCACTGGAGTACACAAGGTCTCTACTGAAGAGGCAGTCATTGCCCATTTCACTAATGCAATAAATTTGTTTCTCATTCCTCCAGAGTGGAACAGAGGTTTTGGGTCCAAAATAGCAAAATGCGTGAATTCCACAACAGGATGACTTTTCCTCGTCAGTGCACTGCTCTACTGAGGATTTCAGAAAGAAGCATTTCAGCTTCACTGCTTTCCCCTGACCACTGGGATGTTCAAAAGAGAAGCACTCAAGCTGGTATCTTGGAGGTGTGTGGTCTTATTTTTTTAGAAATGGATTTGATTGCACTAGATTGAGTTAATTACTGTGACTATTTACACACTGAATAAGTCTGGACTATGGTTTTACTAGGTGGTACAATTTCCCAGACTCATAATGAATAAAGGTACTGCTATTAAAGGAATTTCTAAATGTTTCAACATTTCTCTACGTGGCAGATGGAATGGTTTTGCAATGTAAACTTATCTAACCTAAGCTGCCTTGCTTGCACACCGGTAGCTGACTCACTGTGCCAGCAAGGAGCTTAGTCAGGGCTAATTTGCCCATCTTGGGAGAGTTTTGCAGCCTCTGCTGAATTTCCTGCTCCCATGACCAGAATTGCCCTGCTGGCACTCATCTGCAGCTGCAGGCCAAGTCTGCCACCTCCACGTTTCAGTGGAATCACAGCTCACTCAAAACTCACTCCTAAGATGTCCCAGTATGTGCCATACTAATACCAGTTAATAAAGTACTTGCCAGACCTACATCAGTTTTATTAAGAGCAGAACAGCACAAAAAAACAGGCTTGGGACTCCAGGAAATATGGACCAGAATATCTAGTCTGTGCAGACCTTCCATGTCAGAGCAAGTTGTCTTTAAGTGTACTAAAATTCAGGTGTAACAAAGTCATTTTCCCTAACAAGGTGTTTAGGTCCAGTTTGCCTTAATTTTGTACTTTTCATATGTTTATTTGCCAGTACTTGAGCAGTTCAGATAATTACATTATTTCAGGATTATCCTTCTATCCACAAGCACTTCCACATCCCCTTTCAACTACGCTTTTCTCCTTGGTCTCAATTCTTGCTTAGAGAATGCCCATATTTCAGCATTCTGGGGCTTAAGAGAAATGTGAGTGCTTCTTAAAAGCCACAGTTAATGCAGGGAGCTACTCCCAGTCAAGCAGTGGGCTGGAGGAGGGTTCATTGAGACCTCACGTTTGGGAGGCACTGAGGGAGGCAGCCAGCACAAGCCTAAGGATGCCCAAGAAGTTGACAGACTCTGTAGAAACTCCTGTGGAGATCAGAAGATGCTTCAAACTGAGTGCTTCTCACATCCTGCTCGATGGATATAATAGCAACTGCTCAGGCATCTGGTAGCCTTTGGCTATGTGCTTCCAAAGGAGTGTGTAGTGTTGCACACTGGTCAAACAGCACAAAGGCTCTTGGGTCTGTGGTTTATAAACAATGCACAAGCCAGAATGTGGTATTTGGAAAGCTGATGTGTTTCTAATGTATGTAGACGTTGTTGTAAGTAATATCTAAATTATAAACACTCCCCCCTCCTCCACCTTCCAAACTGAGTCCAAAGTACCAATCCTTGCCAGCGACAATAAAGTAACCCAAGTTTGGAGCTTCTCGGTCGAGATAGTTTTGAGTCATGACATCTCTTTAAAATAAACATCAGGAAATTATCCAAAAAGTGAGATCACCCCACTTTGTAAAATATCTTTTATCTCCCAAATATTTTGCCTAGTATCAGTCACGTTTTCCTGGAAAACTGTAGTCTGACATAGAAGTTTCCCTGTGCAATTTCAGGTGGATTAATTTCAGCTTGACAAAGTCAGGGTGGGGCTCAAAATCAACCTTAAAATGGAAGATCTTGCAGAAAGCTAAATTATGGAAGAGCTTCTCCATCTCGTATTTTCTCTCAGCCAGCTCACAACAACTGTGCCTCTACTACTGAACATTCGAGCCAAAAAACAGAAAGACAAAAGCCAAAGCCAAACCAAAAGACAAGAAGCAGAGACAGCAAAGAAGACAGAGAAAGAAGAAAACAAAACTACCTCACATACAGACCTTACTCTGAAAGCCCAAAGATAAGAAAAATAGCCTCTGTAAAAGACAGTTTCAACATAAGGAGATGACAAAAGCAGCAGAGGTGGCTAAGCACCTAACCTGACCTACTGTCAAGAAAAACTAATTTAAAAAAATGGGAAAAATATGGCAAGCTTGACACTTTAAAAGGAAAAAGTAATTTTTAATATTGAGTGTATGCAAACTGACAAAATACTCAGAAGTTGGATCAGATCCAAATGAAAGTAACTCAGCCTATTATGACATGAGAATCAAAAAACGCCAAAACGCGTAATAAAGATACTGCAGAGTACTTTGTCTTTTGTGGAAAAAGCCCATTCATACCACCAAATAAGGGAAAAAATTAAAAGGAGTTCAGCATAATGATTACCAAAAGGGAACCATAATGGATGGGAGTGAGCAGAACTGGGAGAGAGAGAGGAAAATGGGCTGAAATTAACAGCAGTAGTGAGTGAAAAAAAAAGAGGCAGCTGTGTACCAGACTGACACCTGAGAAAAACTGGTAACAGACAATCACATCTTGAAGAAATCCCCATATCTAACTTTGCTGAGAAAGACTGTGTCTCACCTCAGTACAACAGATACTATCAGGAAAAGAATAAGCATGTCTTCAGAAAAGTAGATCAAACTTTAGGTATGAAATGGGGACAGGATTTGAAATGCCCTGAAGGTTGTTTGAATTTCCAACAACACAACTTGGTATAACAAGCATACCACCACTTCCCACAAAATTAATTTTGCCTGTGTATTTAATCCCTCATAGTTATATCAGTAAGTCACTAGGAATCCCTAGAACAAAGAGTCAGATATGAATTGATCCATCTGCACTGAGGAAAGTGATCGCACATCTAATTTCATCAGCTGATAAACCACTTCAGGATCTGCCCAGGAGCAATCCTTAGTCCTAATTCCTTGACAAGGAATGCTACCAAATATGCTCATCACACATTTTTTCTCCTGTTGAAAAGAAAGGAAACCTTAACCTGTCATTTTGGTGGGAGCAGTATGAGGCCAGCTTTGAAAAATCATACCTATTTCAAAGAAAAAATTCTGTGCCTTATAGATATACCAAATCATTTAAAAATCAAACACCAGGGTGCATGAATGAACTCCTTTTTTGTGTATACAGCATCAAATATTTTTCACATATCTTCATCAGACTTTGAAGTGTATATCAAAAGAAAGGAAATGGAGAACAGGAAAGCAAAATTATCACTATCTATTTTACCCAATGGCAAATGGAAGGATCAAACCCTCAACCAGGTAAAGCCTACTATGTCTTCAGATTGCATATTTACACAAAAGGGACAGCAACCTTCAGTCCTTAGGAGCAAACTCTTTTTCTTCTTGTAGACACCCCATTTAATCTTGGAACATAAATAATAATCCTGAACTTCCTGCATTTTACCCCACATCTACTACTGTCATCAATGGGAGCATTGAAGGAGGAAGGCAGAGGCACTGGGCTAAAGCTTTAGGCTAAAAGATCTAAATCCAAATCCATGTCATTTTCTGTCTCTGAATAGTGCCCACAATTTTATGGGTAGCCTATAAAAACAGCTGAAGTAATTGTGGTGGTCCTACATTGTTTGGATTGTTTTCTTTCCGCTCCCCAACCTCGCAATGTGAACAAAGCCCTGACAATGATCTATTAGAGCTGGGCCAGATTCGCTACAGAAAACTTAGCACGACCTGAGAACCAAAATGCAGTCACAGCCCCAAACACCTCAGGGGCGAGATGAATTCTTTGTCTATACTGTATCCTAAATGCATCCAAATTATTCCAGTATCCATATATCTTCGTGGACCACTTAACTCCCTCTTGAACTCTCCTCAGTGCTTTAAATTGCTTGTCAGCCACATGTGAAAATATCTAGCTCGTCTAAAATTTACATTCCAGAGTTTTCTATCACTGATTTCTCTCAGCAGTAAGGTTTCTTCTGATCCCAGTGAAACAGTGGGACTGAATTTTGCACAGGTACACAGAATTGTGTGTGGAGCAGAAATGTAATGAGCCCTGGGTCAGAATTCCAGCAGCCCCTTATTTAGGGCATCAGCATGGGGGAGGGATAGCTGAGATAACAAGGTAATATGATTGCTGCTGCTGGCAAGAGCACAGATGTCAACATTGCCTCTCCTTTTCACGGAAACATACCTGGCTTTATGAAGAATAGGTTAGCAAATATTTTAATACAAATAGCAACCTCAGCAGAGCTGCCAAAGCAGGCTCCAAAGAGACTGACTTGTTTACAGTCTGGACCAGAGCCTTAAAACCTGACGTGCTTATTCAACAGAAAATTAACCCCAAAACGGGTATCATCATTACTGTAGGGAGAAGCTCCAGAAAGATAATATCCTAACTCATTCCAGCTGAACTCAGGACATTGTCCACTTTTTATCACATCCAGTGCCCTTGTAGTCATTCAGAATAAACAAGCAAATAAAGAAGTGAGGTATATCACATGTGATAGCTTGGGTCACTGGGACTGCATAGATGTTTGGATCTAGCCCAACCTCCTGCCTTCACTTGAATTACTACTGGAATCTAACTTCTTGCATTGTTTTAAGAGACTAAATTGTTCTCTCTATGTACTTTGGTCATCCCAACTCAGATGTTATCTTTTCCTTTCCCACTCTAGTTTTTGGCCACAAAAAAACACACATAAAGAAGAGTGCTGAGAAGAGCCTTTTTTTTCCCAGCTGCAGAGTGTGTGTGTATGTGTGTCTATGGTACTGTTCTCCCCAAAAAGCCTTTGACCAAAAGTGTCATTTATGAGGTCATGTGTTTAAGAAGTTACTAATGATCCTCATGAAAAAGAATACTGCTATAGATTTGGCCTTGGAAGCAGCTTTAGTAATACCAAACTGGTGTAGTTTAAAAAGGAGAGAAGAAATTGTTTCCAAAGTTACTGTAGACATGCAGTGACAGAAAAAAATTTCACAGGGAATGGTCACTGCTCTGGAAAAGTCACTCTGCAGAGGTGTCATAATCTTTAGCTATCAAATTTCTTGGAAGATGGAAAGACTGGTCCTGGAATTATTATGCAAAGGCCTGTAATACTGGATTTACCAACAGAGACCTCAGTCAGCTTTCATTGCATAAGTCAGTTCATTTTGAACAACCCCATGGGGGAACAAGAGACAGAGCTGAAGAGAGACAGGTATGAGCCAGGTCTTTCCTGTGTGACCTGGTGCCAGAACTCTGTGTGAGGTCACACATTGCCCTGCATCCCAGTTCTTTGTGAGAAACAGACCTCAGACCTCCATATAACCCGGGAACTAAAGTAACTGGATTTGGATTTTGTGCAAGACTTCATTTTTTCTTGCAAAACTTTTACTGAAACTAGAAAAAATAAAAAGGGGTTTTCTATCACAGACTCTTGCTATCCCAGACTACTGGGATAATACCACTGATATTAAGAGAGAGCAGTTGTGATCTAGAAGAAAGGGTGAACACAGGGAGTTATTGCTTGGGGTGGCCAAAGGTGATATTAATTTGTGATGACCAGCATGGAGGAACATGTCTTACTTCCTTGTTTAACTGCTGTTTCAGTGAATTTGTAGCTGGGAATGCAGGTTTCTGCAAGCAGCAGCCTGCCATTTCTTGTAGGGATGGAAAAACAATCCCTGTCAAAGCAGGGAACTCTTTAAGAATGCAAAACTGAAGTAACCTGCAGTTATCAGGTCACTGGAAGTTTTGTGGATTAAACACAGAATCCAGCTGGGATTTGGTAAGAACTGAAAGCCCATACTCTCTTCCACTGAAAATACCTGCCAGCCCCTCCTTCGTACTGAAAGTGGAACAGAATGCAATGAGAGCTGAAAAGTTTCTCACAGTAACCTACAAAGCTTTTTTAAAAGAATTGTATCCCTTTTGTAGAATTCTGTAACTGCTTAAAAACAAAACCAGAAAAAACCAACACTGCTTCCTCTTGTGTCTGTATTTTTAGAGTACTGTCCACAGAAATTTACTAGAGCCAACCCCACTAAATTCCTTACAATTGTCCCACAAGGGTGGTTCTCAAAGTGAAAAAGGAGAAAAATGCTGGCAGTTTATGTAATGTCTTTTTCACTTATACAATCCGAGAAGATATCTAGGAATTTTAATGGTGTATGAGTCTCTGGTGACAAGAATCAATCTGAAGAGCTTTCTCTACAAATTCAGCCTTGTTTATCTGCCTCTCCTCTTGTACACCCTTGCCCCATCTCTCTCTCTCTGCTCCTAAAGCAAAGAAAAAAATTGCATTCTCTTGAAAATCAATAGACTGAACTAGAATGCAGTATTTGAACTGAAAAAAAAAAAAAAACTTACACATTTTATAAGAGCTGCTTCTGGGTGTGTTTTGCTTGAAACAAATATTTGCCTACTGAAAAGTCTGGTTGGGTTCAAGTGCCATAGTAAAATAATCCTTACTCAATTTCCTGCCTTTCCCAGATTCTTCAACCTTCTCTATCAAAACTCAGGAGCATAGTCTCCTCCTCTCCCCCTTGCACCATACCTAATCTGGAATTCTGGACCTTGAAATGGCAAACTTGTATCCTTCTTGCTATATTGTGCATTAATGACTCTACACCTGTGCTATTTTTCTTCCTCACATGTCTGATACAAAATGTTAAGCATCCTTGTGACCTCGAAACATCCTGCACTGTTCTCCAGCTCCTCTTTACGTGATCCAGACTCATCTCCACCCCCTGTTAGAAAATCCTGTGCATGCACCTGGCTTGATTACATCAGCATCTCTGCACACAGCTGAGCTAACGCATTTCGATGAATCTACTGCAGAAGCAAAAGGAAATTAATACCTTTCCTTCTTTCTGCAAGCCAACAGTTGCTCCACCGTGGTATCAATTTGGCATTAAATGAGAGTTGTCTGTGAATGCATTTCACTGCTACCTGAATGCCATGATGTGGAGCTAGAAAAAGCCAGCCTGACAAGATTTTGATGGTGGCCACTAAAACATAAAACTATTTAATTTCCCCTTGCTTGAAACATCACCTCCTATTGGTGTTATTTTTTTTTTCCTTCCTTTTTTACTAGATGAAGTAGCCTCATATTCCAGGAGTAATATGTGAGTAAAGGAAAAGTTGTATGAGAGACACACACCACTCCCTGAAAGCTGCTACAGAATTCACATTACATGCAGACAGCCCATCAGTTGTATTTCTCAGGAGCACTGTTTCACATATGGCATTTTTCAATATTATTCTACTGTACATGAGTAGGTGATGCCTCTTTCTTTAACCTGGACAAGGAGCATGCAGGAAACACCAGAAAGAGTCACATGGGTCATATAAATGTACACACACAGCAGCACATTTGATCTGTAATCCTGAGTTTCACTGCATACACAGACCTTTTTCCTTCAAGGGTAGAGGGCTAATGGATTGCAAGGTTCTGTAAATAACTTCTGACTTCTGCTGAGCAGGATGAACCAGTGAACAGAAACACGTGTTCATCACAGGCACTGGTTAGCTGAAGAGAGCAGCTCTGCAGGAAAACAAGTGTTACTAGGAATAAAAAGTCTGCTCCAGATTCTTGTTCTGAACTTGACACCAAAGTACCAGGAAAGTCTCTGTGGGAGAATTTGGAAGACTTCAATTCATGTCTGGTGGAGCAAACAGCAGTTGTAAAATCTCCAGAGATGAGGGCCACCCAGAGTGTGTCAGTTTATCAACTGGACAGCTGTGGTGTGTCTACAAATGCCAAACCATAAGCACATTGGCAGGGGAAGCAGGAATTGTGGCCAGCACACAGAGAAGTGGCTCCTGAGTTTCTGAATTGCCTGCCTCTCAGAGCACACTTATGGTCCAGGCCAGCCTGCCAGCTCCAGCAAGACTAGAGTGCAGCAGCCCAGGGACATAAACACACCTCACACCTGGCTCCACAGCCTTTGGGAAGGGCTCTGAATTAGAGAGGATGGCAGTTTGGGAATACTGCAGCACTCAGCTCAAGTCCCTGCATTGGACTGGGCAGAAAGATGAGTGTGGAAGGAAAGACCTCTCAGCCTCATTGCTCTCTAGCTTGAGAAACAGCCCTTTGGGAGCTAGGAGCAGCATAAGACAGGGAATTTCTGGTGGTAGAGAAACCACTGAGAGACTTGACCAAAAGCTCTAGGATCACAGGGCTGGGAGCAGAGCAGTAAAGCCACTTTAAGGCACCAAAGTGGTCTTACCAAAAAACAAAAAAAAAAAAAAAAAAAAAAAAAAAAGAAAGAAAAAAAGGAGAGCCATGTGTCTTCCATGCCAGAGGGAGTCACTTGTTGCTGATGGCCATATTTTCTACCCACTGGAAAGCTGAAAATTGAAACAAGTTACTCAAGAGAGGAAGGCAGAGAATTGTGCCTCACAGAGAAATTTAGGCTACAGGGACATGATAACCAATGTCAACAACAAATGCCAGAGGAAAGTGAACATGAAGTAGATTAACAATTGAATTAAGTGTTATCTAAAATATACATAGTATTTTATATCAGTCTTAGATGTCCTTCAGATACTTTATCAGCTGTAATATTTATGATTATTGGTGTTTATAGTAGTAGCAGTAGCAGCATTAATGTATCAATAGGCTGTGAAGAGATAAACTCTATTCCTAGTGTATTCCTAATGGAGTTCTAGTATGTCCTAGAGCATTCCAACTAATCCATTCTGAAGTCATTGACTGGGGCTTAGTTTGTTAGGATTTTAAGCTCCTAACACTGGAAGCAGGGGCAGAGGATTATCCAGGCTTCTTAAAATCCTCTAACCAGTTAAGTGTTAGGCAAAGGCAAGGGAAAATAGATGCTGGTTTTACTGATTCTCTGGTATCCTCAGGCCCAGCTTCGGGGGCTGTTAGATATTCTGGCCAGAAGCTTCCTCTTGCTTTTCTCTACTTTCTTTGGAGAAGAATACAAACCAGCAGGCTGGGATGCACCCTGGAAATGCCTGCAGCTCTTCTGAGGGTAAGGGAGAGGGAAGGAGGTTTTTAGGAACTGACAGAAGATCCAGCCTGCCTTTCCACTGACTTTGCCTTCTTTGTGAAGAACCAGTGTCCCAAGAATCCTTGAAATAACATGGACACTTCATCCCTGCAAATATGGAGAAACAACCTTGGGATGTTATATCAAGCAGGAATCAAGGACTGGTGGTGCTGGATCCTATTACTAAAAGATCACAGCAACTACTCAAATGTCCCCAAACCCCAACTCGTGGTGACTATCATGACCATAACATAGAGAACAGCATAGACTGATTTAAATTTGTTTCCCAGAGAGAAGACGAATCAGCATTCTATCCACCCATCAGGTGGGTTGAACCAAATGACCATTAAACCTCCCTTCCAACCCCAACCATTATTTGATTCTATGATCTCTGAAGTTTTTCAATAGGCATTCTGGAGGTAACAATTTCAGAGATAGGCATTGGGTCCCATTAGGAAGCAGGTTGTGATTTGGAATATCAGGGAACATCAGGATGTGTGCTGCTGAGAAAACAAGGGGACCCCTGACTGGGGTTCTGTTCCTCCACACCTGTCAGATTTTGTGTGTATTTCTCAATAACTGACCCCTGGTCCAGGCAGTTCCTCCAGGCTGGAGTGAGGGAAGTCAGGCAGGGCTAAGCAGGCTCCAGCTCTGGCCATGAGCACAGCTGCCAAGTGGAACTGTAAAAGAAAATGTTAATTGCCTAGAAAACGTGGTCCTGCCACTCAGCTGATGAATCCTTTCTCTCTGGGAATCAAGAGGCTGTGGCATCCCCTGACACAGGATGATTCTGGTCATCTTAATCTCTGGATCTGTCATCATAATCACAGCAAAGCATGAAAAAAGGGAAAAAACACCACAAAACCAGCCTCACCTGCTAAGTCTTTACCTGTAAATGCCACACTTATTAAAAGAATCTTCTGGCTACTGAGATCAGAGCAAGGAGTCAATTTTGCCTAAAAAGTGTGAAGAGAATGAACTTCCCCTTTGAAACTTATATGGGAATATCCAAACACTGTCTTGCAAAAGAAAAAATATCCATCTTATTAGCTACAGTGAATAGCTACAGATCCTGTAAGGACAGCTCTAAAAAGACAGAAGGAGGAAGAGGCTGATGATTAGTTATTAATGAAATGCAGCCACAAAGAAGATGACAGCTATGACTCTAGCATGTTTTGCTGAAGAAAGGGAAGCATTATTGTCATTCCAGAAAGATTTGGCAAGCCTCCACTGTGAATACAATACAATACAATACTGACCACCCACGTGTGGCAAAGATGTGCTGAAAATGAAGCAGGTAGAGAGAATGGCCATGCAGCTGAGCAGAGCCTGCCTTGTAGAAGAAGGCCTAAACCAACTGGTTGTTCAGCCCAGCAAATCAAAGGCTGCTGATCTCCCAATGATTATAAGTTCAGTATCCCAATGATTATAAGGAGAAGTATAAAACTAGACAGAGAGAAGAAATTTGAAAATCTAGACAATAACAAGTGGTTGCACATTGGCTAGAACTAAAGTTAGGCTGGAAATTAAAAGGTTTCAGGTTTCTGTAAGAGTAAGGGGAGCTTTGGTGCTCCTCTCCCTGCAATCCCCACTCTCTGCTGTTCATGGTCTCACTGAGTGGCTGTTGGTATTTCTCCTATGCAAATATGAGCCAAAATTAAAAACTGGCTGTCAGACTGAATGGGGTCTCCAGCTTCCATGGTGCCCAGGAAATCACATTCAGTGAGTAGCAGCTGTCCTTCTGTGCACTAGGAGTGAGCAGGTTTTTCCCTATCTGTTAATCCATAGTCAAGTCAAAGGGCTCACATTCCATCCCATTCTTTAACACAGCATTCAGATTTACAGAGCAGAACAACACCTTTCTTTTTTTTTTTCCTAAAAAGAAACCCCACAACTCTTAATGGCAAAACCACCATGTTTTTCCACACAACAATGAAAAAGACATAAGGAAAATCAGATTTTAATAAGGACATATAATTCAACAGAAACGCTGAAGATGAGGCTGGATACTTTAAGATTATCCACCTTCCAGTGCAAAATTTGTTTCTTACTAACTGCTCCATACCAATTACTAAAATATCATTCATCCATTCTATGCACTGCTTTCATCTCTGTCACACATTACAAAATGTAATACCAAAGATAAAAACCATCAACAGCAGCTCTACTGCTCTCAATAAATCTGCTTTCTACTCCTCTAAGAAACAACACCAACATCTGGATTAATCTTTAGTTATTTGCAGTAGCAAATCCTTATCTAAAGTCTGGATTCTGGAATAAACTCATATAAACAAAGACTAGTGTAAGAATATTGAAATGCATTTTATTTATCTGCATGGGAACATGCTATTTTGCCCATAAACAAGGGAACTGTCATATTTAAATATTTCTCTAGTACAGTCATAAAACTCTCACAAATGAATGTCTGAGCTCTCTTTGAACTTTATCTTGCCTTTACAGAAATGTATTGTCTATGGTTTGGTCTTTTGATTTTTTCTTTTTTTTAGTTGTCTGCTGGCAGTTTAGCCTGCTGTCTGTCTTGCAGCTCTCTGTGACTCATTGAGTAATCCTATGTTACAAATGAAAACACTATGTCTACAAACATAGGTATATAGGAGGATTTACACTGGGAATACTATATACTCATCATCCTTATCCCAGGTCTAGTGAAGTCAGAAGCAGTTTTTACCCATTCCATTTATTTTAATTAAGCTCTCTAAAACAGACTGGCTTTTTTTCCCCCATCACAATAATAGAGCTGAGGTGAAATATAAAACTCAGGATGGTTTTTAGAATGTGTTCCATAGGTCTGGTGAAATGCTTATCTCCATAGTTTAATACTATAGAAAAGAAAAACAAAACAAAACAAAAACAAAACAAAACAAAAAAAAAATCACTAAATTCTACCAGGTCTTGAAAAAACCTTGTACTGGAATCCAAGAATTTCACTCATTAGGCTGTGGTACTATTCAAAACACAGCAGCAAAAATTTAAATGGTGATACTGTGACATTTATTCTATACCACACCAATACCAAAAGCCTGGAAATCCAGCCACTTCTGCAGGAAGGTTCTCCTCTAATCTGTATATTCTATACATCTCCCCTGAAGTTTCTGAAATTTCTGTAGGGAGGTTACATTTTCACTTTCTGTTCTGCTGTCCATGATCAAATATTAGAGTGCCAGATGTCATTGCTGGCCATGAGAGGATTCATATTTTCATAAAATGAATGGATAGTATTGCTATGAGACAAAAAGCTGAAGGAAGAAAAAAACAACTCTATTAACAGCACCAGAGAAATGAAATTCTCAATAGCCAGTATCACTGCAAACCCTGTTTCACCACAGCTCTTAAAAGGGCTGTATCACAAGACACAAGTCTTTGCCAGAGACAATCCCCCTCGTTATCCAAGGCGAAGCCTGCAGGGAAAGGTTGGACAGACTCAGCTGGCTCACTGAGGTAAGTGCCTTGTTATCCATTCTGACACGAAGGAAGTGGGAGGGATCCCCCAGAGAAGGGCTCCAGAAGACAGGAGAAAAAATCTGGCGGAAGGAACCCTACAAGCAGACAGGCCTGGGGAATTGGCAGAATATACATGAAATTATTGCTAATGCATGGATTAGCAACAAAAGCCCAGAACAGATGGACTCTTGGGATCCAGCTACAGATCAATAGGAGTACCATTCCCCATCCTCTAATCCCATGCCACCCATCCCAGGCACTTTGAGGGCCAGTAGGGTTCTCTTCCCATGAACTTGAAGCACATCCAGCCATTGTCACTTTCAATACCTCTTTGTAATGTCTGCAGCCCTAAAGTCACCCTGTAGGAAGCAGCTGCTGTGTGAAAAGTGAATGAGCTTCCACTGGAAAAAAAAACAATTTCTGTTATTGAAAATAGTCATTACTTCACCACTCAGCATGCTAAAACATTAAATACAGGAAATTGCCTCTCTCAAATCTAGTATTGCTAGACATATCAAAAAGTACATAGTATTTGCAGGGATCTGTCTTTGCTACTTTCAGTTTAAAAATCAACTTGGGCCCCCTGTGGAGGAAGCAAGCAACTCTAGGAGTACATACAACGATACAGAAACTAGCAGCAAGGCCAGAAGTCTGCAATGAAGAGAATTATGAAGGCCAGAAAATCTTCATCAAGGAGCAGGTCCTTCCAATGATGACAATCATACCTTCTATGGAAGACCAGAGCCCAAGACAACCTTCATGCACCCATCTGTGTGGGTCATCAGAAAATAATGGGGTGATGCATCACCTAGGCCATCTCAAAGGACTGTTGTTCCTACAGCGTTACCAGTGCCTTATTGTGATGTGGAGATCTTTCCAGTCATGCTCTCTGAGGAGTATTTACCTCAAAATGGTTATTGCAAACTACCACAAAGCACAAGCCAAAAACTGTGAAAAAAATGTCAAAAAGAATTTTCCTCAAAAGGCACTAAAGCCTGACTAAGAAATCCTTGCAGTTTTCTTTTCATCCTTTTCTTTTGGCCACGTTTTCATGTCTTTTCCCTGGACATGTACTATCCTAACTCAAAGCCAAAGACTAAATAAATGTATATACACATATGTAGTAGGGTTACTGAATGTTGAGGAGGGGAAGGGAAATTTCTCAGGTCAAGTTTTCAAATCAGAACTGGATCTCCTCCTAAAAGATACCATCTCAATCAAAATAGAGAAATTTGTTAAATAAAGCAATTTCTATGGAATAATTGATGGCTGGGATCATACAGGAGGAGCTTCAAATGAAAGAAAAGATTCAATACTGGTCGGTAAAGGGGGATACAAAACCATTTGCCTCTCAAACAGGAGAGATTTCATCCCCATGGGAGTTGGGGCATGCAGTAATCTTTGAATTCATCTGGATCCAAGAGCCAGTACCACTGAGTTGGGATATGGCCTCTGGCCTGAGGGAGCTTCTCCTGACCCCCAGATTCCTCTGGGGTCTCTGTCCAGGGAGAGGGACAGCCAAGCTGCTCTGTGCCATACCAGACCACATCTTCTTTTGGGCTCGTGGGTTTTGAGGTGGTTTTGGCATAAAGGAAAGCAGCAACTGAGCCTCACATGAGTGTGCTACTAAACACAAGCACAGCCCCAGAGAAGCTGTGCCAAGCCCAGTAGCCTGTCTCTGACAAGAAGTGCCTGATTAACTCTTTAAACCGAAGGGAAAGTGCACTGTATCAAACTCCCAGAGCTCCTTTCAAGCTCTGCATTTGGCAAAAGAAGTTCTGATAGTGTTGCTCCTCAAGAAATACAGAGCAGTTCATATGGGAGAAGCAGCATCTCTGAGCCAGGATGTGTCATTTCCTCTGTATAGAAGGTCTTAATGGGAGCAATCTTTGAATCATTGATGTTCTGGGGTACTGCAAAAAGAGATATCTCAAAAGAGAATACACTTGCATTTTAAAGAAAAGGAAACCAAAACATACCACAGACTCCACAAACTCCCATATTCCCATGAAATACTTGCTGTAGGAAATCTGATTAAATGAACAGAAGTTGTTTTTTCTGCTCTTCCAGAATTAAAATCTGTGAATTTCTATTATCTATTCATGTTTTCATTATTAAATGTGTAGAGGGGCTTAAACCTCCGAAACCTCAGGAATATTTTCAAGCTAGAGACAAAAAATATTTTCAGTTTCTTTACATATAACACTGTAACTCATCTCAATATTTCTTGCATCTGATCCTTATCACTTCTAAGTCAAAGGCCAAGTCTATACTAGGAAAAATAGAAGTCACTTTAATCTATACTGGAAGAAATGAATATTTTTTTCTAGTTGACAGACTGGCAGGAACTCAGTAGAACAATATGAGAGACAAGTCTCAGAGAAGGTTATTTATTCTATTCAACCACAGCACAAATTTCCTGATGAAGCTGGAGTTCTGGAATGCTTGACCAGATCTCTGTGAACCTTCTTACCAAGGCTGAAATGATCATGAATTACTGTTGTACTCATTAGTGGAGGTTCCTAGAGACATTAAGTCACCTACTGGCTGACCTTCTGAAGTAGTAGATTTACATTACCCAAGACTCAAAAACCACCAATATCAGCATCTAATCACTGAAGATTTTATATAAATCTTGCCAAGTTAAATCAAAGGATTCAATATATCAGTCTAAGAGACCAGTATTCACACCTGCTCAAAAACCTCATCATTGATTAAATTTTGCTAGCTGGGTTTCCTTTTAGCAGATTTATGCCAGGTTAAAAGTGACAGCAACCCCTGATAGTATAATACAACTTCAATCACTTTTAAAAAGACAGTTCATTTCTGCATGCAGGCAGATAGCCAAAAAGAGCATTTGTGTTGGGACCAGAAGCATTTGAAGCATCAGTGGCTAGCTCTTACTTACATCTGAGAAAATGACAGCACAGGAAAGTTGAAGAATGCCAAGGGTAAAATCTCAGCCACACTAAGGTAAAATGAAACCAGATCTTCTAACCTGAAGAAGTTTTTTCAGCAAAAACTCCCTCAAAGTTTTGTAAAAATTAAAGTGGTGTGGTCATGACAGTTACATACATCTTAACAGGCAAGAAGCTTGCATAAATGTTTGAGGGTTTGGGCTAGATTCATTCGAAAGTAAGTAACAAAATTGGAACAAATATTCCCTGTTCTTCCAGATCTCAAAAGTTCAGGCAGTAGCTGGAGAAGATCTGCTCTGACCCTTATTTCCACCTTCACAATGTAAGTTCTAAGTGTACCAAAGAAAACAGCACTGCTCTTCATTATGGGGTCTTAACAGATCCTTTCAATAACTAATCACATAAATTTCCTATGATTTTCCTTTCTATTTCCTTTTCCTCAAAATGCCTGATGTAACTCTGTCTTTAACTTACCCCCAACAAAATAAACATGACTCCTCTTCCCTGCTGTTCCTTTTTAAAATTCTGCAGCTTCAATCTCATACAATTCTCTGGCTTTCAAGCTATCAGCAGAATTTCCCTAGATGTGTACAGCTACAGTATATTTTGTTCTTCATTTGTGTTGGACATGAAATTTTAGTTTGGTGTTATGCATTATGGAGAGTCTGGAAGGGAAGGTTGTTCTCTTTGCACTTGGCCCTGAGGGTTGGCAGCAGCACTGCAAAATGACTTTATCCCCAAACCAGATGTTCAAGTTGTTTTAATAATATCTTATGTTTCCTTCACAAAATAAAACAAAAACTCACTGTATCAGAATGTTCCAGTGTTGCAGCAATGGGATTTTGCTGTCTACATTTTGCCCACCAGATGGTAGCACTGAAATGAAATCAGAACTTTTCTTATCTAAGCACTTATCACTCTCATAGGTTGAAAAAAATTCTTCTTTGCAGCAGTGGTAGGATTTAATTGCAGGTAATTCTCTAGGGCATCTGTATCCTACAACCCTCTGTATTACCTGATACCACAGAAACATAAGTAAAATGGTGTAAGATGGACCCTCTTCTGTCATGGATTAGGTGTTATCTAGTTTACTAGCAGTTTATAACCTTCTTATTTTTTTCTTCTCCACTTCAATTTTGTTTCTCATAATTATAAAAGAGACTAGAGGAAGGAATGCTGTTCACATAATGTCATGCCAAACATTAGCAAAGTTTAAATTCAGTAAAGTTGAAAACAGCATTGATTTTCTACGAAAACCTTGTTCTTGGTTCAGAGAAGGTTAAAGGCAACCAGAGGACTGCTAAAAACACACACAGAGTGTAATGTGTTGTCTTAGAGAGAAGCTACATTTTGTCTCTGTGTTACCTGCTTTTGTGTCTTATTCATGGACCAGAGATGCTAAACTGGTTCCCTTTTGTGATAAGAACATTGCTCAGATGCTGTGAAGGGCAGTTTTTCTCAGCTCATAATTCTAACAGGCAGCCCTGGGACTAGAGATAACAAAACTTCTCCCTGAGATCCTTCAAGCACGTCTGTGCATATAGGCTTTCAGAAAGAAAGAACTTTTAAATACATCTAGAGAATTCAAGTTTTAACTTTTTTGTTTTGAATGCTTCATTCAAGTTTCATCATTAGCAGATTTCCCCAAGAAGAAAGGCTTTATTGAAAGCATAGTGATTTTTTTCACCTGACTTAATTCCAAGCTAGTGACTATCTAGGTCAGGCTTAAGCATAGTACTCAAATTCTATGAGGAAAGCAGTGCAAACATTTACAGTGAGATTTGAGTCAGGACCATTTTATCTTTGGAGGTTTGCTCTTTTCCAGGCTTTTTCTCTCTGTAAATGGCCAAGATATCATTGTGTGCAGGCCATTATCTAACACCCTTAAGTTTTAGCAAACACATTTTTAGTCCACAGGAAGGATTATTGTCCCACATTAAACCATGAAAACAAGGCTCTCACACAGTACTGAAGATGAAGCTGACAACTACCAAGTGCTGCAAGAATAAGTCTTCATGAAGCCCAGCTCTACCAAAATTACTGAATTGCTGCATTTCTACAGTCTTGTCTTTTACAGGCACTGTAGGCTGATGGCTTGTCAGTAAGGAGAACTCTTGTATTGTATTTAGTTTAGACCTTAGCATTTTGTCTCCTTTGTTGGGGCAGACCTGTCTGAAATTAAAATTCTTGAGGATAAAACTCCAAGGAACACATGGAAGTCATGAGTTTTCTGGTAGGATCAACACAAGTCCCTGAGGTTTAAATGTAAATGCCAAAAAAAAAAAGAAAAAGGAAAAGAAAAAAAGGGCTAAGAAAGCTTTAGCAAATGGTTTGGTGGAGAAGACTACAAATGTCTGGTAAGTATCTTGGTACTATACCATTTGAGGTAGCTGCTGGATTCCTGCCAAGCTTTGAAAGTGAAATGAACCTAGAGTACAGCAGGTTTAAAATATTTTGAATCTGTGCCATCAATCTGGAACTTGAGCAGTATTACTCAATTTTCCATACTTTCTTTCTGAACCTGGCTGCACAGTAAGAAAATTTGAAGTGGTTTTCTATAAACCTGGGTGGCTTCATGTTTTTTTATATAGAAACCATCTGAAGTGTTGTTTTCCCTAGGTTTTGACCCCAAACCAGGCAAAAGTTGGTCATTTCAGCTGAATTTCCTTCTGAGGTTTTGGATTCCTTCCAACCTTAAGCTCTCATTCAGGCTGTAGAAGGTTCATATGTGCCTTCTTTGTGAACCTGCTGAGTTTACTCATCTCACACAGTCAGAACTCAGAGGTTCTACCAAAAAGTGAAGTGGAAAAGATGTACAAGGAACAAACAGATCAAGCCTGTAGTCCCTCAAAATGCAAAACTTCCATTAATTTTGTTGAGAGAACCATGCACAGTGCAGATCTAATCACCCCACCCCTTCATCAGGAAGGGTGATGTCATGGGACAAGGACTCAAAGTTCAATTCCTGTCTCTGATGCAGACTTCCCCTACAGTTTTGGACAAGTCAGCCAGGGTAGAAATCCAGGTCAGGTGGCAATGAATAGCAAAATTCTTATTGACATGAGGGCGGGATTTCATCTTAATTTCCTTGCATTGGAGCTCTTGATCTTTCACCTGAAGCCCTTTACTTCGTCCCTGGTTTTGTCCCAGCCATTTGTGCTATAAACTGAGTAATCATGAGTCTCTGCACACTACCTAGAATCAGCAGGAGCTGATCTCAGGTGGGGCCTCTCAGTGCTCCTGTCATGCAGATGACAGACAGTAATAAATGAGAAGCACGTGCACTTGACCTGAATGGAAACAGATGGAGAGCACAAGGCCAGAGGATTTCACTGGGCAAGATCATAGCACCGCGTGTGCTCCATTGTTAAATTCTCCAAAGTCCTGCAAACATGCAGGATCTTCCTGCAGGCTCCCCTTGCTAACAGAGCAAAGCAACACTTCTGGCACAACACAAGACTCTATTCATTGACAGAGCATTCACATTAAAAGCTGTTTTTAAGCAATAATTTCTGTTAGCTGACTGGTTGAATCTAGGTACGGGGTACAATTTAGGTAAGCCAGTAAAACAAAACCATTTTTAAATACATTAATTATAATTTTATAAGGCATTTGTCATCAACATCTGGACTTGTACTAATGCTAGCAGGCAGTGAAGAAAGACCTGAAAGCTGTGTATTTACTTCCAGGTCTAGCTGTACCTAACATCCAAGTACCTCCATCAGATCCTCTGCCAATTTGCAGGTTCAGCATGTGCACATTTCCCACTAGATCCATGTTTCTTCTAGACTGCATGTTCTGCCTGCAGCAGCATAATTCACTACATGTGCTTTCATGAGTACAGCCATTACAGAGGATGATAAATAAGTAACACCAGCATTGCAGAGCATGATAAACAAGCAACACTGTCCACTCCTCTGTCTGATGTTTTGTCCCAGTGCTTACAAGCACAGAAAAGACCACCTGTGCTATCACCTCTACAAATACAGCACTGATATTTTCATCAGGGTGGGCAATGGTTCCAGCATATCCAGATACAGTTCTAGCTTCAGTTTAGCTCCTCTCTTCACCCCAGATTTATACATGCACTTCTAGTTGTGTAGTTTCCCATTCTTTCATTGCCTGGAGGTTCTTCGACAGTTTTGTGTGTACCTTGTCTCTTCCATTTCACATGCTCCTTCCAGAAGGCTTCTAACTCTGCCCCTTTTTCTATCTAAAGGAAGGTGACCTTGTTCCAAGCTAAGGAGCAACTGCATCCTCTTTTAAAGAGAAGAAACAATGCACTCTTTGGCTGCATCCATGCTAGTAAACTAAATGTGCTAAGGAATGTTCCCTGGCCCACAGCAGCATCTGGCACAGAACAGGCTGCCTCAATCCCATTCACTTCCTTTACCCGCCAAGCTGCCTCCTGGGAGCTGCCCTTGGCATGCACAAGCTCCCCAGCCATATTTGGGAATCATCTAGGACAGTGCTACCTGACCTGGGTCAGAGTGTGGCCAGCATCCATGCTAAAGCTTTCGTAGCAAAAAGTGGTCTTCAGCTCTCAGGAACATTCCCTGGCATGGCTTAATTTGCTAGAGTCAGTCTAGGCTTGATTCCTGTGCAGTTAGCTAAGCACACCCAGATGACACTGCACAGTCATATCCTTCTGGTTTCTGCACACCAAATCCTCTAGATATGGATGGCTATCAAGCCAGCAAAGCCAGAGGTGCAAAAGCATGGACAGGGAGGGAAAATTAGGATTGTCTATAAGTGGAATAAACAAACAACAGAGGAAAAAATAGAAGGGAAAAAAATTTGTTTCATTGGATGCCTTTCACCTCAAAATACTCCTCTTCACAATTCACTGTTACATTTCTCTGAGCTCCTGATTCTTTTTCCATCTCCATGTGTTTTCTGCAGCCCCTGCCACTTCCTCTGTGATCTTTTTCCTTCTCTTCACACCTACTCAAAGCTATTATTTCTGAATCAAATTTGACACACATTTCTCAATTCATTACTTTTCTTTCCTATGTTATGCCTCTCTGCTTTAAATTCTCCTCTCCTACATATTTTTCCTCCTTCCTCAAAACTACCAAGAGCTCCTCTGTTTGATTCACTTACTCCTTTGAATTTTCTTTCATATCCTCGATCGTGTATTGCTCAAAATCTAGAAAAATTCTTGGACTTCTTACTAATCTCACAGTTATTGTTGCCTTCTCTCAACACACTTTTCCTGAATCCTTTAAAATTCAGGACACCACAAAAAAAATCTTTCCTGTTTCTTTCATAATCATAACCCAGTTCCATTGCCTCTTGTCTCAGCACCCCTTGACTCTTCTCCCGGACTTTCTATTATCCATTCTCAAATAAAAAACAGTAAGGGAGAGCACCTAAGTTATTTGCAGCAGAGGGGAGCAAAACAGAGTTTCTCACAGCAATGCCAGTGGTTCCATCATGGTGGGACTGCAGCGCTGGTGCTTGCCAACTGGCAGGTGAGGAAACCTAGCAAACCTTGAGATTTT
Source organism: Serinus canaria (assembly GCF_022539315.1). Taxonomy (NCBI): domain Eukaryota; kingdom Metazoa; phylum Chordata; class Aves; order Passeriformes; family Fringillidae; genus Serinus; species Serinus canaria. The sequence continues at coordinate 62,303,574 of NC_066314.1, read as the reverse complement.
GCAGTGAGACCTCAGGGAGAGCCTGACCCATCCACAGCCTGACACCCCTTTTCACCCAAAACCAGCAGTTATTTGCTGTCCTTTCTCAGGTGCTGCTCCAGGTGTTCAGTTAATATCCAGGTTTCATTTCTGTTCAGCCCGTGGGTTCTGCTGCTGATTGTGCCTTCCCAGAGGCACAGACTCCTCTGACTGATATCTCACATTAACTGAGGTCCAGAGTCAGTAAAATATTTAAGCTTGTATCTAAAGATATTTCTGTTCAACAGTGAGAACAGATGTACAGAGAGACCTAAGGTGCCTCAGGCAGGAGTTCATCTGCAGCAGACTGAGGTTCAGCACAGACAAAATGTCAAAGCATCTGCCCAGGTCCTGGTGCTTTGCAGCCTCGAATCCTGGTGCCAAAACCAAGTGTTTCTGAAGAAGCCCAGGCATGTCTACAAGGAAATTCAACCATTCCTGTTGAATGTTGCCTTGTGAAGTTTGAAGAAAATACAGAGCACTCCTATAGCTCTCCAGCCTTTGTTGCACAATGGCAAGATTATCAGTCAAGTTTCAAGTGATAATTGACAGTATCTGCAGCCTTTGAAACCTCACAATCACAAGGGAAGTCCACAAGCAGTCCCAGAAGTCCCACATTTGTTGGGCACAGTAACTAAGCTCAAGCAGGAATAACTGGTAACATGCTATGGTTTGCAATCTACAGGAAAACAGAATAATCTGATGGTCTGGAAAAAATATTTTGACATTGTTCTTTCATATGTGGCTTGACCTATGAAGCTTTTGTCAAATTTTAAATTAAATTTCAATTTTTGATTCCATTCTTCTCTCGACAACATTAATTTTATTCAGCAGAAAATCTAATCTGTGAATTTTCAAATATTTCTTTATTTGTAAAGTTGGAGGCTTTTCAAAGCTGAGAAATAAACAAAACCCCCCACAAAACAAAGAAAGAAAATATTAAAGGAAATTTCAGGAGTGAATAGTCCCTAGACATTAGTCTTTACATTGCATTCAGAGGCAAAAGAAAGTAGGGTGCTGGGAGGGAGGAAAACAGTATTAATAGAAGAACAAAATATTTGTTTCCAATTGAAAAAAAAAAAAAGGAAAATTTAGAAGAAACTGAAAACTTTTCCTGAAAGTTCTGGTTTTGGAAAAAAGCCATTTTATATTGAAATGTTTTACTCCAAGTATTTTTTCCGTCAGCTCTAGATTAAACTGTTCGAGTTGAACTTTTGCTTCATTAGCTGTTTAGCAGTTTCAGGGCAAATCAACAAGACACAGACAAGCCTTAGTAATCACCCCAAGTATTCTTTCGTGGTCCAAACAACTTAACGTTTTTTTATGTGCAGAATTTTACCCTTCCTCTCAATTTTAAGAGCACTTCATAGATTTCATTTGATCTCTCTTGGTCTTTGGGCTCTCAGAAAAAGATTTGTTGAAACTATGCGATAGAAAATTGGGGATTTGGCAAGGAAAACAAACAAAACCAACAACTTTTCACAAGGATACTTTCTTTCTGTAGAGGATTTTCTTTTTCTTAAAAAAAAAAAAAATTAGAAATGCATCCAATTTTCTGGCCTGAAATCTTTAAAGGGAAAGGATTTCCAAGAGAGCTACTTAAATAATTTCAATGGTGAGTTTTCCATAACTTTTATAAGTTAAAGAATGTGTTTCAGCAATGACAATTCCTGTAAAAAGTCATGCTTTCTTATTTTTACAAGCAACAGAGTCCCAGCAGAGATCTACTGAAGACCCTCCATTTCAACTTAACTGGGGAAGAGGTCTCAGTCATGCTACAGCTCCAGGCATGTACAGGAACAGCTGCTGGCTTAGCACAGACCGTGGTTCCTTTGCAAAAGAAATTACTTCTGTTGCTGGTAGTGGTACCAGCACACACTGGAGGGGCGAGTGATTCTGAGAGATCATAACACAGTCAGAGAAAACCCTCTCGAGATAAAGTCAAAGGTGACTTTCAGAATCATGCAGGTTATACAAACTCTTGACTGCAAACTCTGCCAGTCTTCTGCTGCATTCAATTTGTCTTGCACTTGTTCTCTATTGTCATTAAAAATTATGCCAAAGAAAATTTCCAAGGAACCTGCTGGGGACTGCATGCAATCTGAGGAATTTCAGGGTGGAGTTAAATAATTTACTTATCAGGGCCTAAGATCTATGCTTGGCTGGTTTTTCTTACAGAAGTGTCCTCTACAAGGATGGAGAGGCACGTTCTTCCCCCTCAGCCCCAACACAAATTTTGTGTTATTTTGTGTTTATTTACTCTTCTCATACTTTGCCCAGAGGTGGATACAGCTGTAATGTCACTGTAAACACAGTGCCTCATTCCTTCTTCCCAGCCTTCAGCTCAATCACAGCCAGGATGGTACTAGTGAACAGAACAGAGCATCAGTCTTCTCCCTCAGAGATAGTCACAAACCCCTGCTTCTTTTGCAGACACACAAAAGTTTAAAGAAGTGGGAGTTACGTGTCTTTCTTACTTTATCTTCTCATTGCAAACACCAAATGTTTATGACCCCTCCCACTTGCTTACAGACCCTTTGGGTATGTAACAACCCAGTGATATACTTACTTCAGAACCCAACATGCAAAAGTCTTTTCCTTATGCCTGTGAGTGAGACCTTCACTCAAAACTTCATATTCTTTTTTTTTTTTTTTTTAATCAAGGGCACAGAGTTACTGAGTCCCATCTTGCTGATTTCTTTGCTTGAAGCTTGAAACCTTTTCTGGCTCCCTACCCAGCCAGCCAGCACTTATTCTCTCAACAGCAATAATCACATCCAAATTAGATTTGCTGTTAAACAACATCCCATTTCTTTCAGAAACAGGAAAAATGAAAACATGTATAGGAAAGCCTTTATTCTTATTCACAGCAACAGGATGTGGGGTTACCATGGGTCACGCAAGCATATGGTGCAAAAGGTGAATATTTGTTGAGAACCTTTGCTGTTGAGATCAGACTGTAGAAACTGCATTTTCTCCATAAGGGTTTGAGCATTCCTACTGGCAATGGCTGTTTGTTTCAATTCACACAAAAATTTGATTTTGGACTGACTGCAAATACTTATTTATTTTGGGTTCAGCCATTGAACCTTCCCCCACCAGCCCCAAGTAACATTTGGAATAAATAGGTAACAACCTCTATAATTCTAATCCAGAATGTACTTCCTAGGTCAGAGTTTCACACTTCCTCATCCCTCTAAATTAAGGAGTCCCTGATCTTTTCTTCTTTTTTATACCCAGCCACTTTTGCTCTGAAAGCTGCAGGCCTACAAAGTGACTTGGATAAGAGAATTTGGCTTAGGCTTTGCTGTAGACATTTCTGATAAAAGTGCTCCTGTTACTAAGGTAAGCTCTAGGCACTGGGAGAACAGAGGGATTCTGTACAATTGCCTTCTCTAACACACTTCGCTAAGCATGTCCCTCAAAACCAAAGTAAAGAACATTATCAAGTCACCATGTGGTTCTGACGACTTCTCAAAAAATATCCCAACAAAAAGTAACCAAGCCAAGAACTAGAAACAGTAAAAAAAAGATGGCAAGAAGAACTAGAAGCATGGGGTAGCCTATGTTTGAGGAGAAATCTAGAGCTCTTCAGCCTTGAAAGAGACAAATGGGAGGTAAAGACATGCAAGAGTTTCTATAAAGTCACTTTTCTCATCGCTCACAATGAAAAAATGAGAAGTCATCAAAAGAGTCTTAAGTAACTAATTGAAGAATATGAAAATTATTTTAATTAAGAAGCTGCAATTTAACTGTGGAACCACTTCATCACTTCTATTTAGAAGCAGAAAATACCACCTGAACTTTTTTATTTTCTAGGAATATAATGACTACAGTTCTTGACTAGAATGTTGGGCTTACATTTTATTTAAAAATAAAGGTTTTCTTTAAGGGTGAGTGTATACACACACAGAAAGAATGAGATTTCAGGGTTCTGCAGTAGACCATGAAGGCACACTTTAAAAAGCAAGTGTACTGGAAAATACTGCAGCTGTCCCATTACATTAAAAATACATATCAATAACCCAAGCATGTTTGATATGCAATAATTATGTCCTAATATATCTTGAAAATATTTTAAAATATTTCTAGGCAAAGTTATTTGCCTAAGAGCAAATATTTGGGTCTGAGAGCTGTCACAGACAAAACACCACTGAGGAGTTAAACCTGACTGATTTTCTTTCTGACAGGTACACTGCTTCATTGAAAAGGGATGTGATGTGCCAGAGGAATTACTGAGTTCATTCACACAAATATTTGTGGTAACATGACACCAGTAGTACCCTGTGAGTGGGCACCAGTAATACTGGGGCAATAGCAGACTACCCAGTAAAAGAGCCCTATCAGAGTCTGCAAGGTGGGCAAAGATTCTGAACTGAAAAGTGAGAACCTCAGCCTTTAATGCTGTACATAAAATTACTGCTTATATGAGTTACCTGAGGAGCTGCTGAAGGATTGTTTAATTCAACAAAAGAAAATATTCTTTCAGCATTTTAGACCTTGTGATGTAACACAAAGGAGTGTTGATATTTTCTGTGGCATTAGCCACAGGGTATGGGCTGGGTCATAAAAGACCCAGCCACTGCATTTAGTAGCTAAATTTTATCCTCTTACTCTCCAGATATTTTTTTAATCTTGGAAAATTGTATAAGAAAAGCAAATGTTTCAACCCAAAGTAACAACTACCATAGATGAATTCAAGCAATTAATAAAGAATTAATCAATAGCCATAGAAGAGATGACAGCACAAACTCTCAGAATTCCCCACAATCACACACAATCATGTAGTGATGCCTTTGAGATCTCTGTCAGCAGTAATCACCTGTGTTCCCCATGGTTTACCATCTCAGTGTCACCATGCACTCTGATGCTCATGAGGCTGCCCAACCAACTCTTGAGGTGGGAGCACTTCTGGAGTTTTCTGTGAGCCAGTTCCTGTGGCTTTCCATTTCTAAGGGCTGCATTGGTTTTATATTTGTTCTCAAGAAACAGAAAGCCCGTGACTCCTGAAATTCTCTTCTGAGAGCATTTACAATCATGAGGGCTCATAAGAAAGGGCATTGCTAAGACCATCAACTTATTCCCTCAGCAGAAGTCCCATGGATTTGCCTGAAAAATGCTCTGAGACATTAATGGCAACTATTGTACATTCTTGGAGCTCTTTTTCTGCCCCATCTGTCATTCTTGATGTATAGTACTTCTGGCTAACCACAGTTAACCACCTTTGGTTCAAGAAACCCATTACATTCTGGCACTGAAACCTCTGTTCTTCTGCCCTGAAGTCTCTAACATCATCTCTGTGCAGCAAGATGTATGATGTTTTGCAATAGTGCTCAATGTGAATACATTTGTTAAATGCTCCAGAATATATTCTCATAACCAAACTATTTCTGCTAACCCATGCAAATATTCATAAAAGGTTGGCTGAAAAAACTGGAAATTTATGGACTGCTGAACACAATTGGTTATTAATTCATCTTGAATCCTGTGGGGGGGGGGAAGGGAGAATATACTACAAATTCATAAATAGTTATTTTCTGAGGTGTAACATACAGCAATTTTAAGTTAAAAAATATCTTTCTCATTAAAAAACAATGTAATCCAAAATGATGAATCGAATTCAGACAAAAGCAAGCATGATCTTCCTATTGTTTCAACTTTTTGTTTGTTTATCAGCATTCTGTTTCTTAGAAACCTGTTAATACTTAAACTCTGATAATGTACTCAGGTCCTTGGAGCAAAGAAAGCTACACATTATGAGACCTAAGGAGCAGAAAAGATTATTTAAAATTCCATTAGCACTTCTCCAACAGTCAGCACAGGGACATTTTGACACTACCTAGTGACACCCTCCTGATCTCAGCATGTTCCATTTCACTTCCAGCACCTTTGCAAAAATCTATGCTTAGGCAAGGATCTCCCTGAAAAGAGCCCTCATAGACCACTCCATGCTTCCTCTCATAATCATGCATATTCTAATCATGCCCTTTTCAAATTGAAGGCTTTTATTTTATCAATTTCGTGATAAATGGACACTTTCTGAGGCTGAAAGGGTGATCTGTGAAGTAGTCTCTATCACATAGATTCCCGTGGTAATATGGTCTGTTTTTACCTCAAGTGATTTATAAACTTGTACATGAAACCACTCCTAAGTCAATCCAACAACCAGCAGTTGCATTTTGCAGTCTGAGCACAGTTTTATCACAGTCAAATCTGCGTGTCAAAAGGATATGCCCCCAGATCATCTTGTTCCAGAAGTGCAGTCTCTAATCCACATAAATTTGTCTCATTTTGGACTCTCTCTCAAGCAGAAAAAAAAATTAGTTTGAGCTCCTCTGTGGCCGTCCCCTGAGTCTTTCCCCTTGTAATCACAGGAGTGTTCACTATCATCCCCTAGCAAAATGCTCAGTGGAATATTTATAATAAATCAGGGAACAGGTTTGCTTAGAAATAGTAACAAGGCTGTGAATCTCTGGGTGGCCTCTCTCTTCTGAAGTCCTTCCATTTCCCCAGTTACCTTACTGATGTTCAGTCAAATTCCTTTGTCACGACGCACAAATCGTGGTAGGTTTCCTAAATAACCAGTCTTACTCATCCCAATTGGATATTAGTTCTCACTCAGTTTAAGGCTTCTTTTTGTTTTTTGCTTGGCATGCATTGCATAGGTTTTTATAACACATAATAACTTCTGTCCCAAATAAGCACATCATCAATCATTATTTTCAGTCAAAGAGATTTTGGTACATCTTATGTGTCAGTGGAATCCTGCAATGAAAGCACTTCAACTTATCTGCCTGAGGAGAAGATTCTAGCTCAACATGCCAAAACCATGGAGGGGGAAAAAAAAATTATTTAAAGAAATAATGTAGGTTTGGCCTTTCCAGCTTTTCTCAGAGGCTAAGAGATTGCTTGATAGCTTCTAAACATGTACAGTGGCCATACCATCACTCAAGTTCACTGACTTCTGCCTTCATTTAGCACATTCTAAGTCAGCTAAGCCCTTTATTTTTCTTCCACAAGGCTCTGAAAGGATTATTTGTACTGTATGTACGTTTTGGCACAATACTGGGATGTAAATTTTTGCGTTACATCCTTGGTACATTTCTCACCATTAAAAGAAAATTATAACTTATACAGTTATAAGACTATCTATGCCCCATCCAGCAGACCTGCTAAACAGCTTCTGGTTATCAGACTGGCAATTCAACTGCTTTAAAAGCTGAGTGCTGGTCAGCTAGCTTTACGATGTTTGTGTGATTTTTGACACTCAAATGCCTATTATCTTTGCTGCATAAAAATAATTTTATTGTTCCAATACTAAGTAACCAGTAACCTCTCTGTTAGCTGTTAGATATTTCAATTGCATTGTTTTGAAACTGGCTATACAAACACTGCTGTTGTCACAAAATTATTTTGAAGAAAGCAGATATACCACAACAGAGAACAATCACATCCCACACCTGCTCCACACCCAGGCTCCCACCACTCTTAGAAACAGAATGCACATAAACAGCTTTCAACTCACCTCTCTTTCCCTCTCAGGGACATTCTCATCCTGGTTCTTGAAAACTGCATCTGGGAAAGCAATTTTCTCTTGCTCTCTGCTTGCCACAAGAAAGCACACAGACCAGCTCAGCAGCTCCTGCTGCCTCACAGAAGTGTTCTTTCGTAGGGCAGTTGAGTAGTGGAGACCTAGCAAGACTGGAGGTTTTCAAGACCAGACTAAATAAAACAACTTGGTCTGATCTCAGAGCTGGCCCTGCTCAAGGAGAAGAAGATGTCTCCCTCACCCTGAGTTAGTGCATTACTCTACACTTCAAAATGTGATAAAGTTACATCTCCTCCATCACTGAATTTGGAGAAAAATAATAATCATGACAATCCTCCTAAAAACACTCCTAGAAGCCCCATCCTCCTTGAGGTAGTCAGCCTTAATTCTCCTCCAGCCTTAGAATTGCAATCAGCTGTGGATATCAGCAATCTGGTGTCTGTTAAGGATGTGCCAGCTAAGATGTTAGTCACAGGTCTATCCCCTTAAAACAAGAGTCATGGCCCTCTTCCTCTGATTACTGACCCATTATTATCATCATTCAGACTGCAAATCAGATGGCTGTTACTTCCTTTGAACTTTTTTGCATCTTAGTTTTAGAGTAGAAGCATGCCAGAAAGCCAGGTCTGAAACAGAACACAAGATTACAGGAAAGTGGTCTGAAAGTCCCTGAAGGACACTTGGAAACATATATGTATTCCTTATGGTTTATATCAAGGATATAAACTCATATCTCATGGATACCAATGCAAATTCTGACTCTGCTGATCCCAATTGGAAGTCAGTGAATAGTCAGGTTTTTCTTGCCCAGGGAACCTTAGCCTGATAATATGAGCACGCCTTAAATTTTTTTCAGATATGATAAAATTAAACCTGCATTACGTATTTGCAAGATTAATCCCTAAGATCTAAACCATGCATTAATTTCTGGCTAGACAAAGTAATAAACTGGACCAGAATCTAAAATAAGATCTAGAGCTAATAACTCCCTCCTGCAAACTCATAAATATCTGTCCATATTTGAGCAGTTACACTGAACCTATTACATGTGCCATAACTTTAACTTTTCTACCTCTTTTGGGGAATCTGACTCCAAATATGCTACTCATTCAGGTTGATGGCTGTCCTAAACAAAATTGACCCAGGTGCTCACCAGAATGCTGCAGATCAGAGGTGTTACATGTTGAAATAGAGATACTTATATGAGAAAAACCACACACAGATATTCCAGTGTGAAATCAAGGTTGCATTTTTCTTATGTACAGTTCAATGTCTAAAATTATAATCTTTTAACATGAAAAATCCTATAATTACAGATCTTTATTTTTTTTTCCATTTAAATATGTTTTTGTATCACATTTCTGCTTACAGAAAGGCGCAATTTCCCATGTCTATGCCATCTAAGTATGTTTGTATGGTTTTTTTTTTTGTTTTGTGTATGGAACTTAAATACCACCATGACAGGCAGATCAGTCAAAAGGGAAACTAAGATAGAAGTGTAGCAAAATATTGTCCCAGAAAAATCTCTTTAGCAAAGAACCACTTCCAGACCTTAGCTTCCCAAAAAAAGCCAAGAATTATTTCCTCAAATACAGAATCTTAAGGTTAAAAAACATAAGTTTAAACAATGATTTCTTCTTCTGACTCAAGTCTAGTGTACCTTATCAGGGTCAGTATTTCTATATTCTGGGAGTGTAAAATATTTCCTAAGCATGATTTTTGTAATAGATCTTCTTCTATAACCTGTGTATTTAAATTCTGATAATTCAGCTTTATCCTCCCTTCAAATTCTTATTTTTATAATCTTAAGACCTTGGTCTGGCTCAGCTTATCATTTTAAACTACTGTTGGAGCCTCATTTTGAGCCACTCTCTTAATTCTTAAATGAATTTTATAACCACTAATATCACAATATGCACTGGTGAAAGCAGTGATTTACTGTGACCACTGTGCAAAGCAATAGTCTGTGAGTCTTAAAAGAATCATGCCTTGATTTTCTTAAAAGAATCATGCCTTGATTGCCTGTATCTTCTTTTTCTGAGACTTCCAGAATTAATTTCCCTCCAGTCCATGCGAGCTCCTCTCTGCTGACTAATTACTCCATGTATTTATTTGGCCTGGCTACCTCAGGTATGAGAAACAGCAGCTTTGCAATCTCTAACCTGTCATATCAAAGCACCAGTTCCACTGTGCTGTTCCACCATTTTTCTACTTTTAGAGTAAATCAGGAATGCTGCAAGGATGAGCTGGTACAAACTCTGTTGTAAGACAGGTCTCATAGAAAGGATTTCTTCAGTGTGAAGGGAAAGTATTATTCCTCACTATTGATTTAGGGCATACTTTTTAGAAGAGCCCATATCCTCCACTCTGACCCCACCATCCAAACCCAGCTTTCAGAAGACTTCAATATTTGGAAGAGTACTTGTGGAAAATCTAAGTCTAGTTTCTAAAAACAAAAAGTCATCAAGAATTCCACATTTCCAGGAAAAGTTTTCATGTTCAAAAATAAATGCATTGTACCACCTTAGCAGTTATTATTTTCAAACAGATGTGCTTGCCTTTTTATGGATACCTCTTCATATCTTTACCCAGTTAAAAAAGGCTATGGTTCCTAATTTTGGATATCCAGTTACTTCATAGGCAGCACCAGTGTCTTTCCCTTTAGACATGCAGGGGGCAAGGACAGGTGGGTGCAGGGAGCAGAGACCAGCTGGTATTGAAGCAGCACTGGGAAGGTAGAGGGTTGCTAAAGCCTTAATGGGACACAATATAAATTTACAATGGCACTGGCAGCAGGGGGAGGGGAGGTAACCACCACTTCAACCTCTCCCTTTTCCAGTCCCTAGTGAGAGAGATTCAAGAATGATTTTTAGGTCCTGTTGCTGCCCAGGACCAAGACCACAGCCATGACAACCTGGCTGTCTGTTTGTCTGCAAGCATGGTGGATATGGGCACAGTCCAGCTCCCACTTATCCCCAGGGCTTGGTGACATTTAGTCAGTCTTCAGTGCTCCTCTTGAATTCACAGCCATGGATCATAATTTTTTCCAGTAGACTGTCCATCATTAACAGCTCACTGAACATAACAGGCTACCAGTGTCACCCTCCTGCCACGGTGTAGTTCCATAATCAGATAAAGTTATAACTCAGTTTTATTTCCTGTACTCATTACAATCTTCTTTTTAATCATGTGCTAGACACTTTACATTATTTCTTACTTCTCCTATTTTTCTCTCTTATACATGAGCTGAGACAGCTGCATGAGGCAGCACAAGTATTTTGTCATAGTAATATGGTGTTCCACTCTCAAAATCACTCCTTTGGAAAGCCCTGAGGTTCTGGCAGACACCATAAATTATTGTTTGGTCACATCCACACCTCTAAAACAGCATTCACAAGCACTGCTCATTATGGTATTTGGCTGAAATGCCCAATCTGTCCTCACAGTCCAGGCTTTTAGCATACCTTAAATTGAGCCAAATCTAGTCTGTTTTTGCTGACAGGTAGTCTTACTCCCAAACTTCTGCAACTCAATAGACACTGAGGGTTTTTTGCCCTTTTTTTTTTTTTTTTTTTTTTTCTGATCTAGTTGCACCTCACAATTCTAAAACCTCACACTCTGCCTTATATCAAAAGTTTGACTCAGCCCAGAAGTACCAGCATTCTTCAATCAAAGAAGAACTGTCTCTGGTGCATAAGGCAGGTTGGCCAGCAAGGCTCATTCCACACTTTCTGAGGAAGAGAAGCACATCTGTAACCTCTGAGAGCAACACACAAAACTTCAACAGGCTCCAAATGAAGGCATTTCTTGACCCATTCCTTCATAATTTCTGACCACAAGCACCCTCCCTTCAAACTCAGGACTTGGGTCAGCAATGCTCTTAGTCTGGTCTTCTACCAGACTGCGAATACTCACTGCTGGTGTCACCTAGTCCTACAGGGGTGACACTAAAAATAGTGGGTTTCCATGCTTATCCCTGCTCATGGCAGGAAAGCTTGTCCCTGTACCTCTTTATTCTGCCTTCCTTCTTCCCTGTGGAGTGACTACACATTGTTAGCTGATTCACATCAGCCAGAATGAACTGTTTCTCCATGATTATGTGTAGCAAGGACTCCGGCATGGGTACCCCAGTACCCCATGCTACCTTTGAGACCTTGGAGCCTGGCTCTCTGAAAACCCCTTGCCATGTGTCTGGGTCTCAACCAGCCTTTCCAGAGAGGCAGCCAAGACCTTTGAAGCAGCAGAGTTTACCAGCATGAGGAGAAAAGAGCCCAGGCTGAAAAAGGGAAAAATGGCATCATGCAACTAATATAGGAAGATTATTTGTCCTCATGTGTCTGAGAATTCTCTGCAACTAGTAAGGAGTTTAAAAATCAGGTTTGCTGGGTCCTCAGATAATTGTTCTTGAAAAAAAACCCACAGAAAATAAAAAAGAAGCCTCTTGAACTCTAACCCTTCTGCTCCAACATGCAAAGTAATTAAAAAACCAAACAATAGTTATGTCCAAGGTGGTCTTTTTGTCCTTTGGGCAGGCCCCTTTTGCCTGCTCAGCAGGTCCTTCTACCTTGACCCTTTGTAGCTCTCAGGAATCCTGGACAGTGCCAGAGACAGCCTTGAAGGTAGCTCGCAAAAGTCTGGGGACTGTAAAGCATTATCTATAGATAGCCCAAGAGCAAGGAAATAGGACATCTGCCAGCAACTTTTGCCCTGACTCTTCCAGAAACCTGGCAGAAATCCCATTACATCAATTTCTGCTCTGATCAATGGCATCTCACACAACTTTATGTATTCACCTTCTTCAAGTATTCACTTAATATTTTATCAACCACCCTTTATGTTTCTCCCATGGCCTAACAGGATTTTGGTTCTTGAGTCAACAAACCTCATTCCTCTCTTTTACTCTTTCCCCTCTGTATGATTAGCTTTTCCTTGCTTGCAAAGTGATGCTGTTCCCTGTGCTACATGCTTCTCTTAAATTTCTGTGATCTTTGCTTTTCCACAATTCTCTGACCCCCAAATCTATTATTGCTGCATAGTCCTGTTACCAACACCTCCCTAACTTCCCTTTCTTTGCACACAAACACACTTATCTTCATCACCTCCTGCAATGCTTCACCACCAACACTTTGCCTCAAAGGGGACTGCTGGTCCATAAAGAGTTGGATATTTTAGTATTATTGACCAGAACACAGAATCTCAGCCCTCATCAAAGTGCTGTCATTTATTAAAGCATTGCAAGGGCTCTCAAAACACCATTAATGTCCATTTTCCCCCAAACGACAAGATTTTTATTTAGAAGTGTTTTATCAAGAGACTTCTTCCAGAGATGAATCATAGCAGATCAATAGAAACATACTCCAGGAATAGAATAACTGAACTCCTTTGCATTTCAAAAGAATACAGAAAGCCATCTTTTCCTTCCAGCTGAAAAACAATATGAAATAATTTTTTAATCCCACAAAACTAATGCCATAATAATTTTCGTTTCATCTTCATTATGATCTTGATGACATGTAAAAGAAAGTTTTTGTGGTCCAAATTTCAAAGCAGGGCTTTATAATGAGGGACTTGATCAACCTATGAGACAGACTTTGAAACCTCAGAATTAAAGTGAAGAAAATGGATGAAACACAGTACATTAATACAACAGCAGTCAATCAAATTGATGAATCATGGGCTATAAATTCTTCGTCTTTTTTTTTTTTTTTAATCGTGCTAATTTCCTGTGGCTTGACCTTATTACACTTTTTTTTTCCCCAGAGATCCAGCAACATAAACATGAAATTAAATAACTTGTGAAATGGTAAACTTTTATGGACTGTAGCTTAGATTTTATTGTGAGTTCCTCGACCAGATTCTTCCAAAAAAAAAAACAAAACCAAACAAATCAGTTAAACCACGCAGCTTCAGGTAGAAAAGCTTTATAAGAAGAACAGGAATTGCATGGTAGCACTAGTGGAATGCACTTTTAAAGGAGCAAGGTATCACATCACTCACACTGACTTACAGTTCCTTGGGTAATAAAGGACTAATTTTCCCTCTCTTGCAATGGACACATCCCATAAAATGTTCCCGGCCTTTCATTACCCCTGGAACATTGAAAACTATGAGGTGGAACACACCAAGCATGGTTCCTTTGTCTTGAACAAGAGGAATGGATGTGTGTGCATGGGTTAGACTTTCTAGGGATCTGCAAGAACAGCAAACTAGGATGCACAGCAACACCCAGAGGGACTCTCTCAGGAGCAGAGCAGGGAAGGCATTATTGGTGCTTCCTTTCTCTCTATGAAAGGAAAACACAACTTTGTCCTTTTATGGGAAAAAACCTTACTGTGTACACAGGTGCTGATCCAAAGCCACTGAAATCAACACAAATATTTGCATGGTCTAGAGGACCCTGAATCAGACATACAGCCCTTTGCTCCAGCTGGTGTGTGGAAGGGGAGGCAGAGTCAGGTTCCTCATGGTTCTTTGCTCTCCTGTTCACCCTCACAGGTGAAGAGTTCCTGCACCACCAGCACCCAGGCTGGGGCCACTACTTCAGTAGTAAAAGTGGTCAGGGAACAACAAGGGTGTCAGATAGAGAAAGGGGGGGAGGGATGATGGAAAGCTTGTTCTCCTGTTGTGCTGAGTAAGGATTGTGCTTACTTCTCCCGTCTAATCACTACAAAATTATTTATAACTGTCCTTGTGGGAAAATACAGAAGATAATAATGAATGCTATACAACAAACAGCTGAATCACAATGTCCCAACCTCACATTTTCCAGTCCTTGAGCTCAGCCATCTAGGTAGTGCCAGAAACTAGAATGCATTTTTATAAAAGAAAGTGCTCATATCTTTTAGGCAGCCAATGTTTGCCTGCCATTGGCTGCTGGAGTCATAGCTTTCATCTAAATTAAGAGTGGTCACAAATATTCTCATAAACTCAGTAGTCATCCAGCCGTGTGGTGTGAGCCGACAGCTGTGTGACACACAAGAGTCAGAATAGAACTGGCAGGTGAGCCAAGGAAGTTTTGGCTGTCCTTTGGAAGGGAAGACTTCTGCAATGTTATTTTAGCCTTCTCTGAAATCAACTGCACTGCAGTGACAAAAAAAAAAAAAAAAAGCGTATTTCATAAGTCTTATGAGCCAGGAGGAAAACATCCTGTGCGATGGACTTTGCAACTTCAAATTCTAGGTCTGTTTGTTAGCTAAGAGTTAAATTCAATTGCGCAATCAGAAAATATGGCTTAAAACCTGATTCCCAAATTAAAGCGCCCTGTTCCCCTATTTGTGAGTTCTCACAGTCCTTCCTAGCTGACTGCCTGCCTTTGCTACCACCTCAGCTTTAACGCTCTGTGTTGTCAACTGGGTTTCCTCCCATTTTGTTACATGACCACCTCTAAAACTGTTTCCAAACAGAGCACTTAACCAATAACATGGTTCCTTTTTATCATTTAAATAAGCAACCTTTTGCTTAATATTAATAGATTGCCACATGTTTGTCCAGGGAGAAGGGACACAAGTTTTGGAAATGAAGTTTGTCATTAAAAACATTTCCCAGCTGATGAGCACTGCACTATTTATAATTAATCCTGTAGGACAATTGTAAGGTACTGATGAAGCAAGATCATCCTGTAGATTAGATGTGCCTTATCTGTGCCCCCAGATTACCTTCATGTGAACCCCATAATGCTTTTTTAACCCTATCCTTCCTACAAGGTAATTTTAGATTGCAGCTTCAGATATCCAGGGGCAAACAGTTCCAGCAAGATTAGCATCAGTGGTGATGCATCCAGACACATCCAGAGCTATGCTGGACTGAGGAAAAGAGGGATAGGAGGAATGTTTGAGATGAGTCTGACTAACTGTGGTATCCAGAGGCATAAGGGAAAGAGAGGACATATCTGTAAAGAAAAGGAGTGTTCAGACCCTGATGGAGCAGAAAAACTTCCTGGAAAATGGTACTTAGTCTCAGTTTATCGTGGCAATGTTCGGGATTCAGTTTTTTACCATTATTGCATTTATTTGATGTTTAGTTACAATTACTAGCCAAAATTAATAGCCCTACTTCTAGGCAATGTAGAGTCAGATCAAGCAAACCATTCCACAATCCAGAAAGCTGGAAATCACAACAGAGAGATAGGGATGTTAGATCAGACTTAGTGTGAGTTAGTCTTTCAGGCCTCTACCAAGTGTGTAACCCAATGGAAACCTCAAAGCACGAGGTGTAGGTGTTATAAAACGTGCATATGGAATAAAAAGGCAGTTGTAGGGCAAATGGACAAAAAATATATCCTCTCTTCTGCCTTTCAGAAACACCATATTCTGAAAATCATAGATATCAGAAGGCTGGTCAGAAAAGAAAAATATTTGTTATGCTTCAGAAAGATGTAGTACAGAGATCTCAGTCCAAGAGCACAAATCTGTCACCATGAAAAAGGAACTTATGTTTTTTTTACCTCCCCCCCATCCCACAGCCAATAAATTTTGGGACTGAGGTTCAAGGTGAATATATATGTTTAGGTGCATCTGTGAAAGAGGGCAGGAGGCAGAAGCACTGATGCAAAGTTATCAAAAGTTATCAAAAGCCTTCCATGGAGGAATACTCAGTGCACTTTAGGGACTGAGTTATGCCAGTGCTTCCTTTAACCTTTGCTATGAAGAGCTTGTCCCTTCTACCTTCTCAGATGAAATAGGACAAGATTTTCTCTCTTATTTCAAAGTGCTCTGATCAGGTATTACTGTTAATGAATACACAAAATAAAGCCAAGTTACTGACAGCAGTCTATTGTGAATAATAATATTTTCTCAAACTAATTACCTAGATGTTGGTTTCCCATGTTATTTAATAACAGGATTGATATAGGATATGGGATTTTACCCTTGTTAAATCTCTCCTGAAGTGTTCAGATTCAATCATTTAGAATCTGTTTCATTTTTGCAGCCAAGATCAATCACTCTTTGTCCTGATGTTCATTGGCTGGATTCAGTTGGAAAGCCACCTTCTCATGATTTCTTTTGCCCAAGCTCTGTTAGCAAGACCTCTAACAGGAAATTTTAGGGTGGTAACATCTGGAGGCAGAAAAATGTGATTTGTTCTCCAAAGGACTCCAAAAGTGAAATGTACAGGAGCATGTTATAAAATTTTGACAATTTATGCATAAAAACCAAACTAAAATGACATAGGGGCCCAAGGCCAGCTTGGATGGGGTTTTGAGCAAGCAGGTCTTGGTTGCTCCATGGCAAAGGGGGCTGGAGCCAGCTGATCTTTCAGCTCTCTTCCAATGCAAACTATTCTATGATTCTATATATAAAGTCACGGCAGCTGTCAACTCACTCAAATCCAGATAACTGCCAATCATTACAGGTTAGATTTTTATTTTGTCTAAATCAGAATTAAAATTTGTAGTAAATGCCCAAGAAGCTCTGCAGGGGCTGTGCAGCTTTTGAAACCCTGCTGTTCATGGCTGTTTACTTCTGCAAATGTCCACTGCAAGAGGAGTCGTGGTTCTTCACATTTTTCTGTCCAGCATGGATCAAGAGTGTTTTAGGATCAATTCTTCCTTGGAACATGAAGTAAGGAAGACATCCAATGTGGAAGCACATCTTCATCAGAGACATCTGTGATACCATCTTCTGGAAATGTATAGTTTAAGTCATCTTTCATGCTCCATATTCTTTTGAAGAAGGAAAAACAGAAAGGCAACTAAAATATCATCTTCACACGGAACATTATCAGCTAGAGGTTAGTTATGTGACACTGAATTTTTTCCATATTATAAAAATAATAATTCCATATGTTTTATTTTTTATGCTTACTGAAAGGCAAAAAATCAACTAAAAGAACAACAACCAATGAACACCCATTTTTTTTATTTTGACACAACCAATTAAATACTTTGTTGAATAAAAAAGAAAGCAAATATGTGTTAAGCATTCATTTCCATCATCTAATCCAAATGAACAAAATCAAACCAAAGCAACCCCTGGCTGCTGCCATAGGACTTTTGATTACAGGTGTTATAAAAATCAGAGCCTTGAAGGAGCCCAGCTGAAACAGCCTAGATATTCCTACTGTCACCTGTGAGTTTTTGGAGACATCCTCCAGTGGCTGCCTGTACAATGGCAACCATAAATGTTATTCAGACTTGGAAAACTGTATG
Organism: Serinus canaria; assembly: GCF_022539315.1. NCBI lineage: Eukaryota > Metazoa > Chordata > Aves > Passeriformes > Fringillidae > Serinus > Serinus canaria. The sequence continues at coordinate 62,285,860 of NC_066314.1, read as the reverse complement.
GGCGGCAGGAATATTTGAACACTGGAATAGGGTGGCAGTCCTATGGCATTTCTGTCATCAAAGAATCATAACAAGAATGCAGAACAGTATCTGTCATGAATGACATGAGGTTCACCTGGGTCAGAAGAAAATACCTGGATGGCCAACACATGGCTGTTTTTTCAGCCTATTTTCACTGATTTCCTTTGTTTGAAAAGATTGGGTTTTTTTTTTCTGCAAACTTCAGGTTTCTGCTGGGTGTGACTATGTCTGCAATGTCACCTGCAACACCAACCACACAGAGAGGTCAGGAAATGGGACTGGATTTCCTGTAGCATGAGAATCCAGTCTCCTGAGATCACATGCTTTCTGCCACATGATCTTACCTTCATAAGCCTGTTGAAAACCATCACTAAACCACACAGTATTCTCTTCTACCCTCCCACTACCCTTTTAGATGCTAACAATAAAGAGGTGGCTCAGGCAGGTTTCTAGTGCTTCAGTGCAGAATGCAAGAGGAAGGAGCAATCTACCAGCAGTAGTACTGAAAGGACAGTTTTCTAAGTTCCAGAGAAGAAAGTTGTGTGGCAGTCTGGCCCCAGATGTGAATGGAAACAGAATAATTTATCTCAAATGGATTATTTGGACTGTAGGTGAATTTATACCCATAGGTCAGTTTTACAGGTGTTCTTACTCTGAGAGCAGTGCATCAAAACCACAGCAGTTTTTACAGGCTTAGTTCTCAGGCAGGAGTAGTTTAAAGGATGAGAAATGCTGCCAAAATGTATATGCCCACATATATATATATATATATATATATTTGGGGTTTTATTAATTTATTGCTGATACACAGTGAAGTACAATGCCATAGAAAAATCCTATGAGGGAAGCTAGAGGAGGGAAGGGTTCACTAGGCTACAATTGTGGTTTAAAAATATAACCTGGGAAGGTGTGTTACTTCATCATTTTAGCCCTGCTGAGTTCTAGAGAAATTTCTCTGCAAATTTATGAATGAACAAGGAGTATTAACATTTCTAGAGGAATCTAGGACAGACTGAAAATTAAATAGAAAGTAATATTCCTGTTAGAGAATCCTTCACACTCCTAGATGAGGTTAGTATTCCCCATTGAATTCTGCAGAAATTTCTATAGGGCAATATAAAACAAGTTAATGGGTACATAGAGTGTTGGTCATATTAAAACAGGAGTAAAAATGTGCAGGTATCCAAACCAAATTCTCTGCTGATGTAAATAATCCCAAATTAACTGAACCTGATTAATAGTAAGTTAGGAACCCACTCAAAATTCTCTCTCATTGGCTCAGAAAAAACTATTAATATTTATTTTTCTCCCTATACTGAGTTTGTGTAAGTTGAAATTTTAAGGGCAACAGACAGAGTTGAAGCTGACATGCTGTTTATTTAATAGACAGGATGTGAGCAAATAAAGATTAATTAATTAATTTTTTTTAATCACAAAAGATGAGATTCAATGGGTTAAGTCTTGCTACAGGGTCCTAAAACGTAGCATACATTTCACAACCTCCTTGTGTCATGCTGTTGTTACATCTCTAAATTAAGTGGCACATGGAAAAGATGCTCCTTTGACATCATAAGAATATTTGATTATTGAAAATGTTCCTGAGCCTATAGGAGAAATAAAATGAAAAAGAAGCAACAACAATACCCTGGTGAATTCACTGGGACAACTGAGAAACGAAGTAATGAATATAAATTCAAAACTAAAAGACCAAAAGAGGAACAGGTCCTGTACCCAAACTCATGGGACTAATCCATCCTAACAGTCCAGGAGTTGCCAAGGGAAGGAAAAAATGAAGATGAGGTGCTGGCAATAGGTAGAGAATGATTTTGAAAGCATGAATACCGGAGTGTTAGATGAAAGAAAATTTAAAGGCAGTGGGAGTAAAGTTTTGGATCACAAAGGGGAAAAAAATGGGCTAGGGAAGAAAGGCACAGAAAAAACCATCTGCAAGCAGCACTAGTGATGGGGAGAAAAGAAGCAGGAGACACACACCCAGGTGCACCATTGCCAAGCAGCCCAAAACAAAACCCAGCACCGTTCGTGTGGGGATTTTTTCTCGCGCTCGCTCTTTAGATCAAAAGGAGAGCAGCAATGCAATCTGCTCTTTGCAAAGAGCACTTTCAGCCAAGACAAGGAGAGTGCATACACTGGAACATCTGTTCCAAGAAGCCACTTGAAAAATAATCTTATAATAGCATGGGGAAAACATCTGTGCAGCATGCACCAGACCACCAGTAGTGCAGCAGCAGAGGAGTAGAAGGGGGAAGGAAGACAGGAGGGAGTGAGGGAGACAAAGTAGAGCAGGATTAGGTCAGGGGCAAGTACCCCAGTGAGGGGCATGACCCACATGTGAAGAAACTGCTCGTTTGGTGTCTTTTCTCTTCTAATCCTCAGCAAGAGGCAGACAGATTTCTCACCCACTGAGCTGTGTTTATTGGCAGATTTTACTCAACATGTGCAGCTTTGAAAAATCCCAAACTACAATCAAAGTGTTTGAGAGGCTGCACGAAAAGCTCCCTGTCCTTGGCCTCTCATGTAACCCCCACCCCTTCTTCCTCAACTTGCTTTATCTCTGCAGATAGTAAAATAACTGTACATGATAAACAGCCACTGCTAGCTCAGGTGAGGAGAGCTAGGAAGGCAAACCTCTTTTACAGCATTGTTGTATTTGACTTATTGTGACCTCTGTAAAAGAGAGGTCCACTTGTTTTGTGTTCACCCTCAGTCTCAAAGCAAACAAATTCAGCAGAAAATCACTGTAGCCATCACACAAACATGCACAGGCATGTGCAGTGTGCATTGTGTTCTTGGCTTCTCCCCTCCTCTGTTTTATTTCAAGAGAACAGAACCCTTAGAGCTGCCCCGCACAAACTTCTGTAGCACAGCAACAGTCAGGATATTTCCCCGGAGTACTGACACCTTTTGCTGGAGATTTATAAGGAAAACAGGGCAAAATTGACTGATCCAATGTTTAACTCTAGGTTCTCTAAACAAGGAGAGCCTCCCCAAACATGTATCTTCTTGGCAGTGAGAAAAAGAAAGAATCAACAAGTGTTAAGCATGAAACCTCCACACAAACATTGAGGTGATTGACCAGGTACATAAAATTGAACTGGGAGCTGCTGGAGGTTGAAGTACTCCTTGTGTCCATGTAGGCAGCTGTAACCTTCACCTTCATCACAGATAGCAGAAAAAGGCCAGTCTCCCTATCCCCCACATAATCAGACTTCACTGTGGGAAAGTGATAGGACAATGAGGAAATTTGAGTTATTTTAGAAGCTTCTTGTTAAGCTGAATTAACCAGATGCAGCTATTAACTAGGTAACTTTTGCCCACATCAGAAGTGGGCAGGAGAAGACATAGCAAAGGACATATTAGGGCATAAAAAAAGGATCAGATGGACGTGTCCACTGAGGTATGCACAGATGGGATATTGGATAACTGGATTGCTACACAGGAACATATCCATGGTCAAAACTGTACACAGTTACAGCTGGTAAAGCGTACCATGCAAAGGTCTTCTTTATATCAGTCTTAGTGCTGCTCTAGATGCTCATCACATCTACACTATGGCTACAAAAAATGATAAGGAAAGACACAAAAAAAAAAAAAATAGAAAAGACATGCTGGAAAATTAGGAAGAGGAGCTGGTAGCATGATGGAAAGGAAGGTACAACTTTCCTACAAATTCCAGACCAATAAAGGTCTTAGGAAGTAGGCAAAGGGTGAGGAACAAGGAAACACTGAGGATCAACTTTTTTCTGTTTCATTCACAGAGAATCAACCTTCTTTTCATGCCCCACTGTTATGTTACTGGTGCAGGTCTTTCTTACTTCTAGCAATGCTCTGAGATCTTTGTTTCTGTTGGAAGACAAGATATTTGTTTATTCTTTTCAAATCTCAGAAGAGTAAAATGGAAGAAAATTGTTTTCTTGTCAACACTCATATTGGCTCTCAAAATGGCTTTATCAGTTTAGCTTCTGCATGCCAGTGCAAACTAATGCATGTATCATAGGCTTACACAATAATAAGAGGAATAAACCCAAAGAAAGCTGCCCTGGTTTGCTTACATTGACATAAAAATATGTTAGGTCAATATAATTCTATTTGGAGTGTATGAATTGCTACAGAAACCAGCTAATTAAAATCAAGATGATTTTAATCAACCAATGTTGATTAAAAACAGTTTCACTTCAGTCTTTTCTTTTGTGGACCACAAATCCTGTGAACTGAGGTCATTTCCAGATCAGAGATGTGGGAGGGGGAGTCAGAGGAAATGAAACTGAATATATGGGCAGGAGCACACAATAAGGGCGTTGTAGGTAAAGATGAGCAGCTTGAATTTGACATGGCAAGTGACAGGAAATCAATGGAGTGCTAATGTGTGGGAGGAAATGAGCATGACTTTAGCAGAAACATCTAGGACAGATGTGAGGGAGAGAGCAGAGGAACCATGGGGCCAGACAGGAGAAGATTACAGTAACCAAAGCAAAAAACATCTGAGACACTGACAGCAATCTATTTTGGGAGTTTCCTCTTTTCTCACTCAGAGACAAAAGTTGGGTGAACTGTTAGGTGTTATATGAGCTCTAGGCCTCTAACAGCTCCAGAACTAATTTTTTCTTACAATGTATTGTAATTGTGCCATGAGTTCCAAATAGAGAACATCATGCAAGGCTGTATCTCCCCTGTTCCCTAATCTCATTCATCTGCATGGTTATCAACTGGAATATCATCCAAGACATCAATATTTTGAACACCCTACCCTCATTTAACTAGTAGAAGTCTCAGAAATCCCATTCTTCAATCCCTTGGCTGGGAACCACTTGCTCAGGATGATATATTTCATCAGCATTAGTGTTTTGAGTGTTTTTCTCCCACTCTGAAAAAGCCTTCCATTAACCTAATGACCAATATTCCATGAAGTCTGCATTTGGCAATCTCCCTGCACAATACCTCTAATGCAGTCTGAGCACTGGCATGATCACCTGCAGGAGGAAACAAACATTTCTCCACCTTCTCTGTGCGCTAAAAGAACTCTTAGAAAAATGGGGATCCAGAACAAGATCCTTCAAATTTTGATAGAGATGTCCTATTTTCAGAATAGTCATGGGTGAGATGCCTCATTCACTGCAGATCTGCAGAATGTTCTCTAAGTTGGCATCTCTTATGCAAAAGGTGAACCTGCTCCCTTTCTGAGGGCAGCATCTTCTTCCACAGCCCCCTGGGACTGAAGTGCCACAATACCACATTGTAAGGGTGGAAGCAGTTACTTGTGTAACACATTTAACACAAAACAGAGCAAAGAAACGCGGAAAGCCAGTGGTCCATGGCTTTGTTCCACAGGCAGCAGCAGGTCTCCCCAGTTGCATGGCAAATTTTATTTGTTCGGGGCTGCTTTCCTCAAAATTCATCAATACTTTGTCTCCACAAGCAGGGTGATTTGCCTGCTGGCATATGTTTAGAATTGTCTCACCTAAACATGAAAAGTATTGTAATGTTCAACAAACAATGTCTTCTTTGCATAACTTAAGAACTTTACTGCTTTTTTCTCCAACCAGGCAAAATATGGGGTTTATCCCTACAGATATGGAGCATATCAAGTAAATTTTTTTTTGTCTATTGAAATTGAGTGAGAGGACAGAAGTTGAGCAGAATGTTTTTACCATTACCTTTCTGTAACATACATAAAATTGCCACTGAAAAGAATAAAACTTGGTTGTGTAACAGAGAGAAAAAATATGCTTTAACTCCAGTAAATCTATCAAACTTTCATTCCATATGTACCTTTTATTTTTTTGAGATATTAAGGCAGAGGGGATTGAAAAATATGCAGTTCTGAAGTATGCAGTAACATACTAAAAAAAATTTTGAATCAATTCACTCAGCCAATCATCACTCCATTTTTTGAACCTTTTCAGCCTACTAAGGTTTTAGGAATGGATTAAAGAGGTGTAAATTTTCACAGGCATACAGCATTTGACTATAAAAAACAGACTGAGTATAAAAGAGAATACAACTTTTCACTTCTCCAGTATAATCACTAAAGCCTGGATCACCTTATGATATTTTGGAACCCCTTTAAATAATCTCCTAAGTATCAGGAGAGGCTACAGACTCATCTAGAGGAGCTGTAGATTCAGGGCACTGTAGTTCTATAGGGGGCACTTATCTTTAAATAAACTCCAGGTTCGTTTGGGCTGAGGAAGATGGATAACATGTTGCAAGGCTGTGTTCACAACCCAGACCCCTGACAGATACCACTGAGTTTGCCTGACCGTGGAAAAGATTAGGCTAATAAAATCTGTAGGCATATGTAAGAGTAGACACTGGCCCCAGGGGACTGATGATGAATTTCTTTCTTCTGAGAATCTCAAATGAAAAAAACCACCTTTTATCAGTTCTAAAGGGCTGAGAAGTCAGATTTAATTATGTGGTTGTCAATACCATAAGATTTGTTTCTCATTTAAGGAGTGTGTTCAAGAAGAAGTCATAAACAGGAGGCTAAATGGTAGTAAGGGAGGTGCCAGTGCTAATGAACATATGCAGTGTGTAGAGACAACAGCCTAAAAGTCTCTTTGTTTATGGTGAAAACAGTGAAGAGAGAAATAAAATTAGTTTCTATCAAAAGAAAGAGTTTTTCTGATCCTGTAAAAGGAGTATATGTTGCTAGAAGAATAATTTCCAGTGAGCAAAACTCTGTAGAGGTCTTTCTCTGAATGGCAATAGGTCTCTGTGTTGTCATGGAGTGACCAAAATGGTCTATACAGTTGGAACAACAGTTCTCAGAAGACACAATTTTTACTCCAGTAGGTGAATACCAAAGGCTTCCTGTTGTTCCTGATGATTTTGTGTCATCACAGGAACTCAACACTGAGTTATTCTTACATCTGTATGTATACATCCTGAAGAGGTTCAGATGTATACATACATCTGAACCTCTTCAGGACCAAAACAGCTACAGCTGCACAAGCAAATAAAACATCTCAGGGTCCCTTTTCTGTCCTTCAGAAGGAATGGCATGCTCTTGAGAGCAAACTTGTGCCCTCATAGCCGTGAGCTACCCCAGACCAGATGGTTTTATTCACTCTGTTTTCTACAAACACCCCCTGGCCCTTACTCTAACCTCAGCCACAACTGAGTGGAGGATAGAGTTTGTCATGCAAACTGTGCAAAGGTGTGTGCTATCAGCCAGACACTGGATTGTAAGAGAATACAGCCAAATTCTTCATCATGGCCCTTTACAGTATCCTTCTACAGATGGAGCCTGTGGGACCACTAAGTCATGAAAGTTAAAAAGAAAGGAAGAAACAAGAGACATTTATTTGAAGACTTTGGATTAAATTATCTTCCTTGAACTCCCTATGCACTCTATTGCTCCAAAGGAAAACTACTCAGACATTAATGAGAAAAAAAGGCCTTCCAAACACGGAGTCCTTGCCCTCTGTATTGCCCTGCTGGTGTCTGAAGAAACCCTCAGAGGTTCCCAATTAAATTCAAGAGATGATACTGAAGATCTTTTCTTTTATCTGAGCAAGTGAAAGACATGGAGTTAGGGGAATCTCCAGAACAAAGAATTCTTTCTGAAAGCAATTATCTTCCTGACAATAAGGATTCTTCCTGACACATGCCCTCAACACATGTGATGGGAAGAGCAAGAAAGAAGACCCTGTCACAAAAGAACCATGTGGGATAGGGGACTAAACTGTTCTGAGGCAGAGAACTAAAAGGCTATTGGAAGCCACATGGCTTAACTCAAACTGAAAATCTCTTCTTTTCCCTGTTTGCCAAGAGGAAAGTTCTTGGCAACAAAAAAAGTCTAGGAAAACAAAGAAAATTGCTAAGTAACCAATGAACAAACTAACAAGCAAAATGACAGAAAAATGATCACAAGGCCAAAAGCATTGCAGCCTGTGATGAGAGCAGAGCTACATCTGAAGCCAAAGGCAGTTGAAGCAAACCAAGAAAGAAGAAGCTCACTCCACTCTTCACGATCTCAGTGCAGAGCACAAATAGAAATAGGGCATGGATATGCTGTTTAGGCAATCCAAAGGCAGACAGTAATCTGGTTTGAGAGCAGAAGGCACTTTATCATCCCCCAGTAGATACACACATGGACCAATGCTGAATGGAGCAAGATGGTGTTTTAATATAATATAAAAAGACTGAGTTCTCCCTGTCAGTTAAAACAGAATGCAACCTTAAATATGGCCTCACAGTGGCTCCACCATAATTGCTTGTTCCCTGCTGTGTTCCCCATACAGCAGACCTAGTACTGACATCTGGTACTAATTTAGGGTTCATCTGTTCTACAAAAACAAATATATTGTGGGGCCTCCTTGCAGCAGGCTTGCCCCTCAACTTGGTTAAACCACGTTCCATCTTGTAAAGTAGATGTGACATAACTGTTTGCATTTTGGCCCTGAACCATGCTACAGATGTTGCAATTTTCAAGAGCCTGAAGTGGCTTAAACTGCAACACTTGGGATCTTCTAGGAAGCAGCAGCAATTCCAGCTCCTTTAAGAGAGTGGCATTAACCCTTTCCCTCCACTCCAAAGGATTTCTTTCATGCTGTTAAATATACTGATCTGCATAAATCTGACAGGAGGCAGTTTAATTTTGACCATGTTTTAAGATGCTCAGGTCAGAAAATATTGTGGGAAGTTTGTTTGACCCTGCACATAAACACATTTGCCATTTATGGGAGAAAGGCTGCACACTGCACTCTCAGGGAGACAAACAAATTCATTTGGACTTAAACACGAAAGAAATTTATTTTGAGGCTGAATGAATGGCTGTGTGACATACTCAAAATTTCACAGAAAGTACCTGAGGGGCACCCACCTGCCTTAGCAAAGGATTTATCCCAAATGCCTTTCTGAGTACCTGAATGTTAATTAACATTTCATTCTTGAACATTCCAGTGCGTACATCCCCGCTTACTGCTCCAGGGACTGCATGCTGACAAGGCTGCTCCAGTTCCAGTTATTGCAGAAACTTCTCACGCTCCGCATGCTGTTCATTCTCATGTGGCATTCTCTTTCACTTTTTTCGCTCCAGCTACCGTTTCTCTTGCCAACAAAGATTAGCATAACCTTCAAGAAAATCTGGCAGAAGGTCACGGTCATTTCAGGGAGAAGTAAACAGAGTGAGAAAAGCATAGAATGGAATTACTAGAGGAGTGTAAGAACTCTCTGCCCACTATGTAGAGGCCATGCTGTCAAGAAAAATATATTGGTATTTAAATCAGTTAAAACTTATGTAAACTCTGCTAGATAGCTGAGAAGTTGCATGGGTCTGGAATTCCGGACTGCATTAGATCTTAAAAATGTTCAAAACCTACAGCCTGTTACTCAATACAGATTGTTTTTCTATTAGTTGGGGTGTGAGCAGCAGAAGAAATAATTTGCAAATATTTGGAATGTTTCTATTTGTCATTTTTAAATCAATACATATATCTTGCTATTCTCCATAGGGTTTTTCCTCTCCCTCTTATGTAACTGGTAGAGCAGATTTCTATTTTTCCTCTAAGAAAAAGAGAAGTTGATCATATCAGTCCAGGACTTTTTCCAAAAAACCTGGAGGCAGTGAGGTTTCCATACACCAGGGCCAAAATACAGATGTTTGGCCTAAAATTGGTTTTATTATTTTTATTTTGGATTTTGGAAAAACAAGCACAAAAGTCTCCACAAAAGAACACAAGTCCCCACAAAATAACACAAGTACATGTGTTCTCTCTATTACACTGGAAGAAAATGTAGCAACCAAAAGGAACAAAATGAGCAGGACTGCTTTCTCTAAGCAGTTCTTTCAGACATGGAAAAACCAAGCAGGCAGAAAACAAGTGTAATGAAGGGACTCTGACCCCACAAGAATGCCCATTTTTTCCAAATGAACCAAACAGTCTAATAAAGGATATTACCTTCCCCATAAATCTTGCTTCTCAGAAAATAAAGGCGTAATGATTTCAAAATGCTCCCACAACAAGAAGTAGAACCAAGCCCAAGAGCAGCCAGGGTGACAAACAGGCAGAGACCAAAGGCAGAGTTCAAGCAGTAGCTCATGGTGGGAGGAAAGAGCTGGATATATGGCCCAGTAAAACCCTCCTGTTTGGAAGTTTCAGGAACAATTACAGGAATGCATTGCTGCTTTTCACACACGCTGCCTGAGGTGTGTGCTCTTCCTCTGGTGCTTGAACTTGGCTGACAGTTCTTGACACATGATGGGATTGACTTGACCAATGAATAAAAGCTAGCTGAAACAGACACCGTGAAATATAAATAGAGGAGTTAGCAGCAGAGTTTCCATCAGAATTTGCAGAAGAGTGCTTATAAGTTTTGCTGTATACATGTGGTTTCGCTATAGCAACAAAGATGAATAGTCATCATTTTCTGTGACTAACACCAAATCTAGTATTATCTGTATCCTTCCTTGTGAATAGAAATGATTTCACCTCTACATGAGGTTCAGCCTGGTAGCCAAAACAGGGAAGGAATTTGTGATGCTGAAGTTCACACACTGTGCACGTGTGGGATTCCCCAGTGGATCAGCTCAGTCGGTACCACAGCAGATCTTCCAGTTTCCCAATGACAAGTAACTGACTCAAGTGAGAAACAACAAATATTAGTCTGTTTTCACTCTACATTGTGAGAGTCACTAGAGTCTATTGGTCCCAGCTGGAAGTATCAAAATAACTACCTGATAGTGTGTGAGGCATCAGAAAATAACAGCCTTCAAGAACTTATCTATTAGTTTAGCAGAGGGAAATTCAGAGAGCTGATGTTCGGCTCAGAGTACACAAAAGTGCCCCAGAAATATCTTGGGCGTGTGCCTAAGATGTATTCCACAACAGGATGATTTCTCCCATCCAACAGGAAGCACTAAAGGCAATTAAAGAGCTTTGAAGACATGATTATTTATTTATTTACTTCAGCTGATTTTTCAGCCACTAAAAACATTAATCAACCAGGCAGCTGAGAAAAGCATGAAAAAGCTACCGTAGCTGATACTTTAAAAACCTTAAACATCTTTTTTCCAAGCAAAATTAAAAAGCAGGCAGAAGACAATGGAGTTCAATAGTAGGGGTGGTAGGTGAAGGAAGAGGAGATTTTGGTTCAATAAAACAGCAGGGTAACCTCTATAGAAATAAAAGATTGCATGGTATTATGGCTTTAATTTCAGCAAAATAGGTACCAGGGCTCTGGTTGACAGATGAAGTAGTCAGGAAGACTTAATCTACTCAAACTACATGAAAGGAGAGAATCATGATGACAGAACAAGACATACATATCCAAGCGCATAGGCCAAATAAAAGCATCATTTTTTATGACAAAACAAAAAGCAAGTAAGTATGCTGGGAGGTAATATGAGAACTATAGTGTGGAGCCCCCAGAGTCAATAAAGGTAGTTGGAAATGGTCATGTAGGAGAAAAGAAATTGTGTGATTTATAATAGAGAAACCTGATGGGGTAAGTCCAATGGATTTTGGAGGATTGTATTTCATGTCTAATGTGTTCCATAAAAGCTGCAGTGGAAAATCAGATAAGGTGGTGGTGATATTTTGCATCCAATGCCCTGCTATATGATTAGAAAGTCATAGATGACTGAGTGGGCTCCACAGTGTTTGTGGTTAAAGTACTAATTAGCTGAACAAACAAAATCAAACTAGAAGGTCTCTTCAACAGCTTACCACAATTCACAAAAGCAGAGGAGCTTCCCCTCAAAAAACCCGGTTGTTAAGAGCAGAAAGGAAAATTCTGTTACCTAAAGTGACTTTCATCCTGCAGATCATTTTCTCAGTCTACACAGGCAGTGTAGACTTCAGAAATTTCTAGAAGTAATGGATTTTTTTCTTAATGCAGAAATCCTGCATGGGATATCAAGTAACTCAGTAATGTCCATTATCAATTACTCACCATAATGGACCTCATTATGATAAATAAGGAACAGTTAATGGCTTTTACAAAAATTGAAAAATTGAAAAATTGCCCAATGAAATGAGGTTTGATTTATTTAATGCAAACAGGATATGTCACCAACCTGAGATATCTCTTGTTGGATCTTTGAAAACCTGCAGGTTTTTGAAACTGAGAGGAACAGTTGAGTTTAGAGTTGGGAAAATCCATTTAAATGAAGAAGTGTTGAAACAACTGGGAATTTTTCAGAAGCATCTTGCTGGATGCCCAAGAAGCCAAGATCCCTCAGATTCAAAAAATATATTTGAATGAAGAAGATCCTCTTCGTGAAAGCAAGCACATAAATTTTGTATTTACACCCAAATACATACACAAGCATGTAGTACATTTATAGTGCATGGAGAGGGAATTAAAAATGACAATGAAATTAGTATAAAATACAAATGGAAGTAAGTAGTTATTGAGGTTAGTAACTCAAATGAATGAGTTTTACTAAATCAACAAATTTTTAATGATAAGGCAATTAGAATTATTCCAGAAGCTATAAACTCGGTGAATTAATGATAAATTAATATACAGGGTCAGACAATGGGATGGTGAAGCGGGATCAAGGAAAAGCAGGAATGTATTTCAGTGGAATTTGGAAGGAAACAAACTCTGTGGCTACCTCTGAATGTACTACTGACAGATCAAATAATTAGCCATGCATAACAAAGCAGGATGTGAGGTAGTTTCTGTGACAAATAAACATTTACAAACTCAGATACATTAGGTTCAAGAGTCTTACATCAATCAGCTGAGGAAACCTCTAAACCATTAGTATAATTTTCTAGCAAACATTAAAGGGCAATTAAATACAAAAATTAAAGAAGACTGGAAAACTGACAGCATTGTCATTGAAAGAATCTTGTCGTTAATCTTCATTATTCTGAACAAAAAAAATTAAATTTACTAAAGCAAAATACTGACAATTTTAAAGGTTATCTCAGATGCAAAATGTGAACTGCAGACATCTGAATAGTGAAGCTATTAAAAGTATTAATGATAAAATTATTAAAACTATTAATAATCCAGCCTTAGAAGATAAAATCAAATGAAATAAAAAATAAAATCACCAGAAAGAATCTCATTGATTGTTATAAAGATAAGCAAAATAGACATATAACCCTTACAAAGGTGCTGATAAAAATACGTACTTCTTTAAAATGAATATCTCAAATTCACATCTTAGTATTATATAGCAGTCAAAGACAGTAAGTTTGAATTTGAAACAGTAAGCTGAAGCTCAGAATTAGGTACCAACTCCAATACTTACATAATAAAAGCATAGATATTTTTCATTAGCCAATCCAATAAGATCTTCTGCTTCTTTCCACCCTTGCCTCTTACAAAATGTAAGGGTAAGTTTCAATAATCTAGGCAACATGCACCTGGAATAAGAGATAAAAACTGGTAATGAAACAGACCAACCAACAGGGCTTGTGGACAGACAGAGTAACATGTATGAATCTAATTCAGAGTTCTGTTGTGGCATTTAAAGCAAATACCCCATTTATCCTTGCTTACCAGGCATCAGTTCAGATTGTGAAGCCAGCCTGCAGGACAGAACAACTGCTGGTGAGGTGATTGCACTATTGTGAAATCCTCCAGGTTGTACAAAGGAAACACACAATGACACAATGTCCTGGTACTGCTGATATCTAAAACCCTGCATCAATTCTCATACAATAGAAAATGACAAAATTTGTCCATGCCTCTATGTGGCTATTGTACACTACCTCTCATGACTCTGTAAATGGACTTCTTCATCTATCCAACTTTTCTGCTGCCTCAGCATCCCATCTTTTTCACCTGACCTTGATATTTTTGTCCCTGTACTCAGACTCTTTTAATTATTCTCTCTTTCCTCCTATCACATTTTAAAATGGTGATTTCCCTAGTGCCAAGGATAAGGTCCTCAGATGAACCTTCAACCTCTAAGCCTCCAAAGACACAACACCTGTCAGCCTGCCCTGGGAAAGGTTCAAACATTCCTCCCACAGCAGGATTCCCCAGTAGAATCATCATGGCTTGTTGTACAACAGCTACTGGGTCTGAGAGAATTGTGATTCCTTGAGAGCAGGAAGGGCTGGAGAAATTGTGTAAACATTAGCCTGTATGATACTTTTGGTTTTCTTCCAAAATCCTGCTCCCTTGGCCACTGTGTGTTGGCCAGCTGCAGGAGACACCAGAGAAGAAACATCAGCTGAATCCTGATATGGGATCAAATCACAGAACGTTAAGGGGTTGGAATAGACCTTAAAGATCCCCTAGTCACAAACCCTGGTGCCAGGGGCAGGGATATCTCCCAGTAGACCAGGCTGTCGAGGCCTCATCCAGCCTGGCCTGGAACACTGCCAGGGTTGGGGGCAGCCACATCCTGCCCCTGGCAAACCATTCCAGTGCCTAACCATCCTCATAGTAAAGAATGTCTTCCAAATCTCTAACTTAAATTTCCTCTCTCTCAGTTTGTACCCATTGCTCCTTGTCCTATCACTACAGTTCCTAGCAAAGAGTCCCTCTTTGTTCTCTGACCTCCCAGTAGTCCCATTTAAAACACCAGAATGTGGCTGTGAGGCCTCCATGCAACTCTCTCTTCTCCAATCTGAACAGACCCACTTTTCTTAGTTTGTCTTAGAGGAAAAATGTCCCAGTCCCCTTATGAACTTGATGGTCCTCCTCTGGAATTGCTCCAACATTTCAGGTCTTTCTTTTGTTGGGAAGACGTGGATGGTGCCCAGTACTCCAGGTGGGGTCTCACTCTATCCTCAGTACTCAGAAACATCCCTTCTGCTTCCAAATTGGCCCAGGGAAAGGAGGCATGTCAGCAGGATTTACACAGCAGGGCAACTTCTGGGGCCTTTCCAGTCCTCTCAACAGTTGTGGTGTGTAAGAACTGCTACTCTGGCATTTTGGGGGTTTTAGTCCTCAGTGGACCAAGCTATCTTACTAAGGAATATCTGAGTGGTGGGCATATTTGCTACCCTTTTCTATTTCCTATTCATTCCCAGCCCCCCAAATCTCTCTCCTGTTTCATCATCTGGCAACCTATGGGCCATGTTTGCCCTCTCAGGGAATAAAAATTTGTTGTTTGAACACTTTTGCTGACACATTTCTGTTCAGCTGCAGGTGTTCCTCCCACTCAGATTTTTGGCTGTTGCTTACAGCTACATGCCTGGTCCATGGGCTGTTGGATAGTGGTCCCCCTCTGCCTTTGCAGGGGAATAGGCATGCAGAGAGCTTGGCTCCTGAATGCTCTGTGAGTGGGAGGATGGAGCTGGTTGCTGGGCCTGAGGAGGTCCAGCTGTGAGGACCTTTAAGGCAGGGTATGCAAGCCATGGGGTGTTAATGGCCCATCCTCAGACTGGAAGGGCGTAGCTGCTCTAGGAATAGGTGCTTCAGCCAAAAGCATGAACACAGGATGGATTAATCATTTCACTGAAGTAGCAAAAAAAAAAAAATAAAATTGGGAACAGGAGAGAAGCTCTTCTTCCAGTAGGGGTAAAAGGCTTCCTGTTTGAGGGTTCCTTTCTGACCCATATTGAATAATCAGATGGGTCAGCACAGGTGTCTCAGACAAAGTCATGCAAAACCAATACTGGCTTTATCCAGCTTGCCTTCCTTCACACCCCTTTATCCCTTGCCATCTGCCAGTGAAATGAAGAGATGAAGAGCAAGCAATGCCCCTCCCCTCCCCTCCTCTCTTGTTTTCTCACTTCTTGCTTTCTGACATTTTTAATCCATCTTGTCTAAGAGCCAATATATCTAGCATTTATCCTATCATTCATTAACAACTTTGCCTCATCAGTGGAGCAAAGAAAAATTGTTTAGCATTCAAAAACACAGTTAAAAGTACTATTGTAGTATACTCATACAGCTCTACTTGAAAAAGAACAAATGTCTTCAATTTTGGCACAGTTTTGAAGTATTTGACTTTTTAACTATAACACCCTTGCAGTATTTTTAATGTAATTTCCTGAAATTTATCTTGTAAACTAGAAGTGTGACCTGAAGTGTTGGTCCTCATCTGAATCACAACTTTTAGAATCACAACACAGTCATTTACAGCCTGAGCTAATGCAATAAACAGCAGGAGAAGAAACTGAGAAAGTGAGAGTTGGAAATGACCTTTAAAAATCATTTAGTTCATGCCCTCTAGGGACATCTTTCACTATCAATTTGCTCAAAGCCTCATTCAACCTGACCTTCAGCACTTCCAGTGATGGGCCACCCACAACTCCTCTAGGCAACCTGTTCCAGAGTCTCATTCCTGTAACTGTAAAAAATTCCTTTTGTCCAAGTCAATTCTATCACTTTAAAACCACTGCCCCTTGTACTGCTCCTAAGACCTTGGTAAAAAGTCTGATTTGTTAAAGCAAATTGCTTAAAGCTATGTTCACTAGGGAGATTCAGCCTTAGGCTCCACTCTCTTTCTTTCTCCGCTCAACCTTCTCCATGACATTTTGGGAGCAAAAGCAAGATTATGATGAGTACTCTAGGCAGTGGATATAATTACAGCAGGTGAGGGAGGAAAATGCAGATACCTAAACTAGCTGGCTGAGCCAGGATCAGAAGCAGTGCAGGTCAGCACTATGTAAAGGCGAGAACAACTGTACTTATTGTGCAATGCAGACACAGCCAGTCATTGCAAGCCAGCATGGAAAACAGTAAAATTTTGCATGGTGTGGATGTTCTTCATGCTGTGTCCTGAAAAAAATGAAAACAGGTATTTCCTCAATGAGATTGAAGATGTTTCAAACAGTATAAATTGCTCATCCACTCTCTGAGCAAACTAAGCATGCCTTAGACACAGGGAATATTCATAAAATGTATAAAAGTTTGTTAACAAAACTCTACAGAGGATGTGTAAATTAGGACTATTCAAATAATTGTAAGTTATCCAAAACTGAACAAATTTTGAAGGGTAAATAAATGCTCTATCCCTAAACCTCAAACTATCCTTCTCTCACATAGAAATTCCCTGCTCCAAAGACTCCTGATCATCATTGTCATGGCAACAAGTGTAAGATGATGTGTAAAACTTGTCGTCCATGAAACTAAAACTTAAAATGAACAAAACAACCTCTGGTCAGACAAGGAGATTTCATCTCCAGTAGTTTAATTCTAGCAAAGTTAATAGCTATTTTTAAAAAATCACCTTATAATGGAAAATGTCATAATTTTCTTGCATACAATGCTGCTAACATGACAAAAGAGCTTCAGCTATCTGTATAAATTTCTACAGCATGCACCTAAGTGACAATAATTTCTTTCATGCTGTACAAAACACTAATAATTTTTTTCCATTTTTCAAATCACAGTGCAGTATTTAATATTGTATTATTTAATATTTATTTCTTCTGTTTGTAGCACCTTGGGTACAGATTTGGGTCAAAGAGAGTCAAAGGACAGATTGTGTTTGCAGATTCTGTGATGAAAAAGAGTAATAGAGGTGAAAGGCAAAGTGAAATGGAAAGAAAGAAAAATAAATTTGAATTAGAATGAACTTGTATGCCTCAGAGACATCACAGCAGATGAAAATATGAGAGATAAGAAAGGAAGATAACTTAGTCTGGAGTATTTACAATTTCTTTTTGAATTTATCAAACAACTTCATTGAAAAAAAAAAAAGTGGATTAGTTTATATCAGCACATTTACATCCAGGATTGTTTTCATCCATTTGAATCTGTTCAAAGAGGTATTTAAAATAGCCAAGGATCTCATCATACATTCTCAAGTCCTACATGTAATTGCATTCTCCTGCTCCAAACCTGTGTATTTATCTGAGCTAAAGGTGCCTTCCAGTATATAATTCCTGTTCTAAAGTTTCTCTTTTTTTGAAAATAAACCAAAACCAAAACAAATTACTCAGAAGAACTTGCAACTGAATCACCCCATTTGAATATGTCTAAATTAACAGTAACTAAAAGGAACTCATAAAATTGTGAAAATAAGGCTAATACTCAACTGATAAAAAGGTAATTGTGTCCTCTTATTTTTCCATATGTTGAAGTAATCTTCAGGGTCTATGGAGTAAATCTTTGGCCATTTTTTTTTTAACTGACTGAAGAGATTTCTTTGAGAGAGGGAAGTTACACAGTAATTTTCCCTTGGGATATGTTAGCTTGAAAATTGATATAATTTCATTTTTAAATAGAGGAGGAGGGGATGAGAGTTGTTTTTCCACTAATTACCTTGACAGTTTTGTCTTTGTGAGCTTACAAATCAACTGAATTATGAAGTAGCATTTTATTATTACCAAATTAAACAACTAATAAATTAAAAGGACTCCTTTTTATGGTATCAATCAAGCCTGTCCACTCAGCAAATTAAAATAATCAGAATTAGCATCCTAAATAATTACAAATAGTCACATAAATCAAAAATACTTCTAAGGTCACTTCAGGAAATAAAGTCACATCACAGTTATAAATACCAGCATGAGAAACTTCACAGCCAAAATATCTGAGCTTCACCAAATATCACAAGTTTCACCACAGCAAAAATATCTGAGCAAAGAGGGCTTGAGTCATTAGTTCAGGTTCCAGAGAGTGCATGACAATCATTTGGAAACCTGAAGCAATACAATAATAGATTGCTAATCTGAAGTCAGATTTCATACTTTCCCTTTAGTGTTTTAAAGATAGGTATTACTTTACATAAGGTGAAGCTCATTTGATCTGAATTATATATGGATATTCAGAGCTTAAGAAATTATCAATTATCACAAAAAAAAAAAAAAAAAAACATTGCCAGGGAAAAAACCTAAAATTCTATGTCAAACATCAAGTAGGATTTTTTGTTTAATTTTTATTTCTAGTATCAGCCACTGAATATTCAATTCAAAGACACTCAGTTTACTAAATATAGAATATATCTAAACTAGAAATATTCTCCTTGAAGTACAGAACCTGCTATAATATGAAGCCTAAAACCCATGTAGAAAGTAGCCAAGACTGGCTTGAACCTCATGTGGTAACAATATTGTCAGGTAAATGGTATTCCAGTTCAGAATTTTCAGTTAATTGAAATTAGCATTTATTTGAAGGTTTTTAAGTCAAAAAACATGATAATATCCAGTCTTGGCTGTGAATTCAATACAGATAAAAATGGGCACTTTTCAAAATAAGCTTGATCAAAACTAGGTTTTAGAAACACAATATGCATGATCTAACATTACTGTTAAGAAACTGGAAACAAAGGAATGCACCTGCCTCCTAAACAGTATTTTTCAAGCTATATGATGGTTCTGTACCAACAGAGAACACTGGCAGAAATATTTTTCAAGGTATCTCTGAAAATCTCACCAGTGTCAAGTGAAATGTATGGATGAGGGTACTGGCAATGAAATGAATCTTACACATTCTTGTATCAGTGGTATGAGCAGAACTAATATCACAGTTAAACTAAAATGTGTTCTCAAGGGCTCTAGGAAATAGAAGGAAATAGCTTAATGTCTGTTGCTTGAAGGAAGAAGTGAAACCCTCTCATTTTTCTGTCTCTGCAATCTACTGTGTAAGTAAATTTGCAAAAGATGCTACAGAGACAGGATTGAAAAATCAGTGCAGTGCATTGGTGTGCTGGTTTTGACTGGGGTAGAGTTATTTTTCTTCACAGTGGTTGGTATTTTGGATTTGTGCTGAACACTGGCTTGATAGTATGGAGATGTTTTTGTTACTGCTGAGCAGGGTTTATACAAGGCCAAGGCTTTTGCTGCTTTTCATGAGGCTGGTGAGGAACTGTGGGGGGCACTGGAGGCTGGGAGGAGACAGAGACAGTGCAGGTGACCCAGAGTGACCAAAGGAATATTCCAGACCATATGGCATCATGCTCAGTGTATAAAGTGGAGGGAAGAGGGAGGAAGGAGGGATGTTTGGAGTGATGGTGTTTGTCCTCCCAAGTCACCATCACATGTGATAGGGTCCTGCTGTCCTGGAGATGGCTCAGCTCCTGCCTGCCCATGGAAGAGATTACTTAATTCTTTACTTGTGTGCACAGCTTTTGCTTTCCCTGTTAAACTGTCTATATCTCCACCCATGAGTTTTCCAGCTTTCACCAATTCTCTCCCTGATCCCACTGGTGAGGGAGTGAGTGAGGGGCTGCCTGGGGCTTGGCTGCTGGCTGGGGTTAAACCATGATGATAGGGAATGATTCCAGGTTGATTTTTATGCAAATTAAGGGCAAAATGCTAATCTCCCTGACATCAGCAGTAAAATGTGTATTTAATCCCAAAGAACCTTCACCTTTAGCTGAAGACTTCGTCCTCTGCAGCATGACTACAATAATGAGTGGTAAAAATGTGCATCTCACTTCTATCTGTATCAAGCAGGAGACACCAAAACAGTGCAGATAAAACTGTACTTCAGGTGAAGGGATAAATTTGTCCTTGATTTCAAGTGAACTTTTCAGTTAAGGTTGATTCTAATGGCTCTTTATACTGCACTCAAGTTCTGGGCAAAGTTCTCACACACTAAATGAAATTTCTGAGTTCTTTAAGTTGCTCTGAAGATAATAAAGCATTTTTTGTTACTGCAGAAAATTCAGCAGCAACTCAAGGCGGAGAGACTCATTATACAGTAATAAAACTCATGAGATGATTATTTAAAACTCCTAATATCCAGACTCTTGGAAATCTAGGAAAGAGCAAACCAAGTGCAGGTTTGACACTTGCTCAATTATGGCTTTTAAGTCACAGATTAGATCCAAGCATTCTAAAAAGGAATTATTAAATTTTAAATCTAAAAATATGAAATTTACCTTTAAGTGTCATTTGAAATGGTCAGCTAAAATATACCACAGTACTATGGCCCTAATGAATAGAAGAAATACATTATGGAACTAATGTATTCCACACATTTAAAATATTTTCTTTTTCAAATACAAAAAAACCCCAAGAAGACCTAAAAACAAACAAAAAAAAATCATACTTTCAGGTTTCTGAGGTAGAGGTAATTTCTGAAGAATTTGCCAAGATGTTCTGCAGGTTTTTTTGCTGGTTCTGCACTTTAGCAACAGAAGCAAAAAAGATTCTTCAACAGTTTAGTGGAAAATCAATTATAAATTATGTGAGGTACCTCCAAAATTTTCCACAGGAATGGGAACATATCCATTCATTTTCTGTAAAATAAAATGGAAAAGTTTCCTGCAAATTTCTTCCAATTTTTCACCTCAATTTTTAAGTAGACTCCACGATATTCTTATTTCATTTGGGCTTAAGACATCTTTTAACGAGACGGTTTTGTTTGGTTTCCATGTCATGTTTTCCCATTTCACTGAGGTGGTAATTTTATTAAATAATGCCCATGAAATCTATTACCTTCAGTCTTCCTGAAATGGATTATCCTTAGCAGTGAACACCACAGAGAGATTTTGGATATCTGGACAACACAGGTTGTTTGAATAGTTATTAAAAAAAACCAAAAAACAAAAATAATTTTAAAAAACCAGATTTCATCTAATATTTGTTAGGCTTTGGATGTGTGATGAAGTCCAGAAAGAGGAAGGTGAGAATTTTGTATTTCAAATTGCCAGAGGAGTAGAAAAGTCTGGAAATATGGAATAAATTTTTGTGCCTTGTCTGCCTAAAGAAATAGTACTCATTCAGGCAATCTAAATATGTAAATGGAGTCCATTTAAGCAAACAATAACAACAACAAAAAATTCTTCCTGCTTAAAAATAATCTTCCATTTTTCTAATTTAAAAAAAAAAAAAAGCAACCAACCCTAACAAAGAAACAAACAAAAACCCCTTATTATTAAAAGCCCTGTTTTTTTCACACAGGAATGTAAATGAACATTTTAAATACAAAACAGGAGCAAATTAGAGGGCTTCCTCCCCCTCCATTAATCAAACATAGATTTAGACTTTGTATGTCATAGACATGAAATAAGCAAAAATCCATGCAGTTTATATGCCAAATGACTTTATATTCAGAAAATTAAGCATTTACCTTGACAGGTCATTCACTTCAAGTGTCAAGAAAAGGAAGGAATTGCCCTGGTGCTTAACATAATTGATTCAAAAACAGTTCTCCAAATCATAGGAAAATCAGCCTGCATTCTAGGCCATGGAGGCAGCAGAATCTTCCAGGTGGGAGCCTGCTCTTACAAGCCTACTCTAACAGCTTCAGGTCTTCAGGGACTGAAGAGTATCAGTTGTCATCATCAGCCCACTGCCTCCACTAGCAAAAGTTAACAGAATCCTTTGGCTCAGGTTTAATTTACTGCACCTATTTCTTGTCTGGTGCGAAAAACTGTGCTTTTCAATGCCATTTCAAAGCTCATTGTTTTTTGAATACTTACACTTGGGGTGACTTCAGTAATATTCTTCCAACACATGTATCTTAATTCTTGTTCTGAAGAGAACAAAAGTCAGGGATCTGCCTTTCTTCAGAAATTAAAAAAAAAAAAAAAAAAAGAAAAGAAAGCAGCAGCTCTTATTAACTCCAGACAGAATAAAAACAACCCTTTTGCCTAGACGTCTCAAAATGATGCTATGCCTTAAAGTTCCTTCTCCAGATCATCTTTCATATTCCACCTTTTCTATACTTGTTGCTAAATCCTTGATCCAGGCCCTCATCATCTCATCTAGGGATTCACTTTATCCAGCTGTGGCCTGCTAAAATTTTATCTGATCTAAACTATGTGTATTTGCTGTCTATATATAGTTAGGGTGTATAAACTGATGTGTTCAGAGACAGATTTATCCCAGCCCAGAACAGAGGTCTCAGATGGCAAAGACACACACACAGAGCCTGGATGTGAAGGTCTGGACTCAAGCCCAACCCAAAGGTTGTGCCTGGCTTCTGGGGCTGAGTAAACAGATTAGCATTATTCATACTGATTAGAAAGAAGGCAAAAGGGATTAACAGGGAAAAGATTAAGTTTTCATTTATCCATATCAGACTTGAGGTAATATCTGGAAATAGGTAGAGAGAGACAGTAACTAAAGTCAGTAAAGTGAAGCACATTTTAAAATATCTGCTTGGAGTGTGACCTTCACACTATTTAAGTCTAGCACTATTTTGCAAATTCAGTGTTTATTTTCATATAAAAATAATATGGAGATATTATAGTAAGTATTATCACTATCCAAAGGACAACTACTACAACACAGCTCTCTCCTCCCATTCATTTCTATTGATGTCCAATGCCCTTTTTAACACTTTAGAAAACAAATTCATTTGGCTTTCAGGAAAACAATGTTTTGGTTTTCTGCTAAGCAACAATATGCAGGGTTTCTCTTAATGGTTTTCTTTTTATTTAATCATTGTCACTGGCATGTCTCCTGTGTCCTACCACTGAAACTGCATCATTAGTCTGGAAAAGATCAACCGTAAAGTGAAATTTCAAACTGAGTTAAGCACTGTGCAGTTATATTATTCTATAAAAGAATATAAGAGACATTCAGCACACTGAAGACCTATTTAACCTTTCTTGTATCTTTCCTCTTTACAAAACTCTCCCAGACTGGTGTGCCCCAGAGGGTCTCTGTTACAGTTTCTGTGTTTATTGCACCTCTAATCCATTGTGTCTCTTTCAGTGGCCCTCATTAAGTCTTAAAACCTTGAAATGACACAATATTTCCAAAATAAGACATTTATTTTCCCTCCATCCAAGAGGAGATTGAGCCAGTGGGTCTTTGAGACGATCTATGCAAGACTGAGGATAAAAAAAGTTCATGGAGGAACTTTTTTTATCCATGTTCTCCCAGGGACAACATCAGGACTAGTAAGTGCAGAGTCATCTGCAAGTATGGTAATCATCTACACAGAACAGTAAAAGCTTCTGAGACAGCAATTCATGAAGCAATGAAGATCTTCTGTGCAGATCTAGTTTATCCAGCAGCCAATCATCTTCTACATGAGGAGCCCAGAAAGAAGTGTCAGAGAGCCTTTTTTAAATCAGGCCTTTCCACCTGTCTCTCTGTTTAATACTGAGCCTTCTTCTATACTGGAATATACAATATTGCATCCACAACTCCTGGTACAGACAGCTGTAAGACCATGATCTGCTGGACCCCTTTAATCCAATCAGATCAGCATGAGTTATTTCTCAGAGAAAAAATACTATACAGCCTTGGCACCTGAGGTTAATCACCCTGAAAACCTCGCCGGGACAGTGAACTTTCCCCAGTAACCTTCGTACCAGTAGAAAATGTTCCTTTACCACCTTTGTTTCACAGGAAGAGAATTCCTGGAAATCTCAGAAATATTTGCTAAGCTTTACAGAATTAGTGTGATGCTCTTCAAAAGTCCTGCTTTCAAATAAATGCAAAGCAATTTTTTTTTTTGCTTCATTCTTTAGTATATAAAGCTCCATTAACTGCAAGACAAAGCCTAATTCTAGAATAGCTTCATTACTAGAAGAATTTTAGTAAAATTGCTTTATCAACATACTACATTACAGTAGTATTGCTAATTTATTATAGTATATACTAAAGTTTTTTCCCAGAAAATATGAATTTGGAATGCTGTGTAGGATGTTAATTCATGATTGTTGATAGACTCTGTATTGAATATACTGTCTGAATTTATCCCCAGAAAAGCAAATGGGAATGCTGAGGACTTTAAATTCATTCACTCTGTTATGCAGAGCTTCTCCCCTGAAATCGAGAGTTTTGTGTAAGCACTGAGTTATTTATTTATTTCTTAAACTCAATAATATATATATTTTTTTTCAAGTGGAAGGCATAGTATAAATGACCTTTGGCCATTCTCCATAAGGCTAACACTCTTTCACTTCTCAGCTTCTTGAAGTGAGGGGAAATCCAGACTTCTGTTTATGTGACAGTGATAATTATTGCTTAATTATCCAATTTATCAAACAATAACTGCAGACAGCCTCAATAGAGGCAAATTCTAACCCATCCCCAAATCATATACTCAGTATAATGCCCATCATTGCAAATCCTATAGGATTATATCCTATCAGTTTTTGCATGAAATTGGAACTAATCCAATGGTATTCTCTCCTCAAAAAAAGTAGGCAGAGATGCTTCCCAGGAATTTTCCCCCCCCAACACTTCCTTTTTCTTTTAATTCTTCCATCAGTTAGTTAAAAGGACCAAACTGAAATGGTTTTGTTCTGAATCAGGTACCAAAATCAGAGTTCCCAAGCTAAATCTGCCTCCTGTCCCTACTGCCCTTTACCCATGTACTGAACTATTGATATTTGGTTCATCAAGCAGCAGCTCCTTTCCCCCTCTCTGATCCCATCACCTCAGACTTGTTACCTGAAGGCCACTATTTCCTCCATGTAAGGCCCCATCTTTTCTCCCACATTCCCACCTCTTCTGACGCCACTCAGAATTGTTTTGATGGCAACTTTGATAAAAATTAGTTCATACAAATCATTCAGCTCTTTGTATCTGGCACAGCCAAAAAGAAAAAAGGAATGATACAAGGAAGGATACTTGATGAATCCTCTAAAAGGACTTGAAATCATCACAGCTCCAAAGCAAACCCTAATTGTCTTTAATCAGCTTCCAAGAAGCATTATAGAACACTTCTATCCATTAAGCCTAGATACAGGCACCACCATCCTAACAGAGCCTTATACCATGTGAAATGGGACTTCTCCATAAAATATTTAATAAACCCTGCAAAAGAAGAATAGCTGATAATGGACTGCCTCTGAAAATCTGTGAAAGAAGGATTTAGTCATTAGATTTCATTTTTTTTGTTACTTCCAAAAGAGATTACCCAAACAACATAGCTGATTTTTTCATTCATTTGCAAAAATAATTATTTCCATGACCATTGAGATGAACAGGTTTCAATTCTCATTGAAACTCCTGAAAGGTCTATGTGGATAAAGAATCACTGTAATTATAAGTATCTATATAGCATTTAAATATTGCCTGTTTAACTTATACCTCCATCCCTCATTAATTATTATATGTAAAAAATCTCTCCTATATAAGCTAAATACTGAAAAAAATCTTGCTCTAGATAGGCACACTCTCTAATGCAACTTCTGCTTACTTTATTCATCCCAAAGAAAGAAATGTAATAAAATTCCAGCATTCTACATAATGGCACTTGCATAAATCAGGCTGGATTTTACCCTAAAGTTAAAATGAAGTAAGTCCCAGAAGAAAACAATAAAATATAGAACATACCCATCAATCAATAATGAAAAATCTCCTTAGTTTCCAAAGTCTACCTTAAAAGCCATGGATATTATTTGGTTTCTCCTTATAAAGCTAGATAATTCTCTTAAACTCAATAAGAACTGTGAATTTCCTAAAAATACTTATATAATATACCAGAAAAGGCTGAGGAAAAAGTAAAATCCCTATGAGCTGAAATTTAATAGATTGCAGTTCATTGCTCCAAACTGTTTGTGGTCAAAAGCATTTTAAAAGCATAGTGTTACTACACGATGATTAAGTCAGGTTTTCTTTCCTTTGAGGTTTTTTTGTTTGTTTGTTTCTTTTTGTTTTGTGGATTTTTTTGGTTTTGTTTTTATTTTGTTTTATTTTGTTGGAGGGGTTTCAGGGACAAGGGGGGTGGGGCGGGGGTTTTAAAATCTTCAGTGTAATTTTTTTACCAGGAATTGTCACCTTTAGCAAGTCTTACATTAACCCAGATGCCAGATGTTAATTTCTGTTCACTGTTTTTGTGTGCCTGCCTTTCCTGAAGCACCATGGCAGCCACAAGCCCATTTTCAGGGGTTCTGAGCACCCAAAGCTCCAGTTAAATCAGGGGTGGCTGTGGATACTGGGTGGCCTTTAAAAACAAGTTATAAGGCAATGCTGCTGACATGGAGAGAGAAGCCCTGGAAGCTCCTAGCTCAGAGAACACCCATTGACTCATCTGGTATTTCCAGACATGAAAGATTGGAAAACTGCTTTCTATTCTCAAATCTTACAAGGTTCCTGGACTACATTCAGCCTTATTATGAATTCTCTTAGTTTCCATCTCCCAAATACACTTATGCATTTTAAAGTAAATTAAAACTAACCTCTGTGGTTTTGTGCACTTATGTGTGTCCATACATAGACACACACATTCCTCTGTACTGTGCTGTATTTTGAGGGAGCAAACAAACTCCTTCTGCTACTTAGGGACTAGCCCAAAAGAATGGAAACAAGATGAAAAAAGAGCTCATCCTTTACCTGAAGATGCAGCAAGACAATGACCTTGGAACCATTCACCGGCACTATATCACCACTGTCATTTTTATGAGATTTTTGAACTTGGAAAATCTGGGAAAATGTCCCCTCTACCAAAGATTGTCCTTTTTTTGACAAATTCACAGTCTTATGAACTTTCGTTGTTTCTGCAAAACCATACAGACGAAAAACTTAAATTTAATGGTACTTACACCAATTACTAGAAAAATACTGCTTCAGCCTGGGATTTCAAGAGCCATGTGCACAGTTCTGCTAGCCACCAAAAAGGAAGGAAGGAAGGTGGAAGAGATAGGCCATTTGGTTCACTATGGCAATCTCCAAATGTATTGAAAATGTCCCCCCCCAAATAAAAAAAAAAAAAAAAAAAAAAAAAAAAAAAAAAAAAAAAACCAAAACAGCTCAACTTCTTTGCATCATCAGAAAAGAACATGAAGATTAAGGGGTAAGTGTGTTGGATCTTATAACAGATGAGAAAAAATGGGGTTCAATAAGATGACAGAAAAAACAGCATTTAATCTGCCAAATGCCAAATATTCCAGCAATATTCTTCAGCTCAGTGACCTGAGAAGTCACTAGGAGGCAGGACTTCACATCAACAACTGCACATGGACTTATTTTGCTTTGTGGTGTAACACTACTCAGACAACCAAGGACTATGGCTTTAATATGAAGATATTAAATAGTACTTACTGGTGAGATAGGCAGATTTTGGTCAATGTGAATGCAGTCTGTAGCATTAAAACATTTGAACATAGAATAATTATCGAATCAACCAAGGAAAAATCAAATTAAAAGACAAGAAAAGAATTTCTGGTGAAAAAAACATACCTTTTGGGGTTTTTTCAGTAAACACAGCCCTTCCATATGAGTAAAACAGAAAGCAGAAAGGTACAAGGAGATTTTTGTTCATCTGTTCACCTTCAACATTCAGGAGGACAAACAGTCTACAAGTTGGATGTGGTCTTGACATAAGAGGTATCACTCTAATTGAAGTGGAACACTGAACTTTTATTGGAGAACAAGAGCGATGAGCGCCGAATGGTGACTTTCTGTTTGAAATATTTGGAAGACAGGCTCACACTATGACCTGCTTCCAGTTTCCAGTGGTATTAGGGATGAAGCCAGTATAAATCCAGTTGTCACAAAAGAAAAAGTTATAGTATATATTAAACCACAAAAAAATACTTTCAAATAACATTAAGGGTATGACTTAAGCACACAAAAGCCAGGAAATTCAGAGTTAGGGCTGCAACTCTGTCCTCAACTCACCCCATTTTGTTTAGGTATTGTAGCAGACATGAAGAGAGCTACCTGAAGCATGATGATATTGGTTTCCAAGGGATGGCCAAAAATTTTGTATTTATCTGTGCTGGGTAGGGTTTGCTTGTTACACTAGAGCTGACAAGGCCTTCTCATGGAGGGGAAGACTGTTTGACAAATAAAGCTCTTCATTAACTGTTAATAATATACATCCCTTTACCTGATTAACTTTGTGATCATACTGGTGGTTTCTTTTGGAGATGTCTGCTGGGACTCATAGGACTGGTGGACTAACCTGTGTCACATCTCTGGACTGAGTGATCACTGTGACTGGTATCAGAATATGCTGAAGAAAGAAATAAAAACAGCAGTGAAGAAAAGTGGATTGATAATTAGCAATCAATTTCTAGTGGGAAATACGTGACCATCTGATGGTCTGAAAGTGACAAGATTCAACAATAAGGACTCTTAAGAAAAAAACAACTGGATAAGATGAGCTCAAGAAGCAGCTTGAAGTAGAAAATTAGCTACAAAAGTGAGTTGAAGGAGACTTTTGTCTGATACCCAAGAAAAATGTGACTTGTATCAGTTTGACTTGAAGCTGTAAGGAAAGAGAAACAGAGAAACACAGAGAAACACATGCATGTGTTTTATTTAGCTATAACTATGTCTTATGCTTGCTGAAAGTGAAGAGTGACTGCTTTCTGGTACACCCAAAGATTTTTTATGTTTGCTATCACAAGCTTAAAAATATTCAGTGTTTTTACCAATTGGATTTTGGCCAACCTTTAAATCATTCTAGTAAATATTATGAGTAATTCCTGCATCCCTGCAAATATGCATACTTCATTAGTTTGTCTTCAAGATGCATTATATTCTGAGGAGAAGTTACATGGAAAATGTACCTTTATGCTGACTTAAAGCGCATCTACTCAAGGTTTTCCTAAGAATTGTTAACTCAAGGGACTTGTAATTTCTACACACTCTTAATAATGCAACAAAAAAAAAAAAAAAAAAGTACACCAGACTTCAGAGTCATGTTCTACACTGTTTTTAAGGCAATGGATGACAACTGGTTTGGGTCCAGTAGATACCCTGGCACTGCAAATCCCTTCAATCACTCCACTGCATTACTCAGGAGCATCAGGGACTTCATCACAGCAGAATCACGTGGTGTCTGCTCCCCAGAGTTCACTCAGGTGAGCTTTGCTTTCCAGAAATTTACTCATACTTTCCAAAAATCCACACCTTGAGTTACTTTAAGGTTTTCCAAGTATTTCAAGGAGCAGGAATGGAATCTAGAATTTGCAAAAATCTAGAATTTGCAATGATTTTCAAAACTTGCTAAGTTTTAATTCCATGTCTCTTCATGTGAAAAATCCAGCAACCTGTGATTCCATGCCTTTTTCATAACAGTCGTGCCAAATAGCTCCATACTTCTTGGGTTGTACTTTGTATTTCAATTTCAAGAAATGGCATATAGATTAATTCAATTAAATACATTTCTTAAAATCTCAATGCCAATCTGAAACTATGGTGTTTACTACTATCCCAAAGCCCATGCCTACAGTTTGATTTCCTCACTCCTTGAACAAACCAGATTCTTATAAACATGCTGCCATCTATTCATTAAATAACGTAAATGAACTGACAGCTTTACTTTAGCTGGTGTTCTCTCACCTATGCTCAGAGTGAAAATGATGGAAGTACAATGTTGATATAATTCTCCCATTCACATTTAGGGATCAAGTATGAAACCTACTCTTCCTATAAATCCAGACTAATTCAGCTTTCAGAGCTAGACTGAACAGTAGCTGAAGAATAGGATGATTTTTTTTAATTTAAGCCTACAGGTTTGCATCAGATCAAAAGCAAAGAAAGGCTGAAATAGGCAGACTTTACACAGTTCCACTCCAAAGAAAAGTTTGCTCCGTATTTGCTGGAAATCCAGCCTGTTTTGCCAAAAAAGATCTGTAGTCCTCATTAAAATCTATGAATTGGAATCCATTTACCAGAAGTTTTGTAATATTAAACACACACCACAGGAGATATACTTTTTAACAGCAATCTGCATTACTGTCATATGGGCAATCAAGTTTCCATATACCAGCTGAAACTCTATGACATTTTATGTTTGTCTTGTCAGCTAGCCTCCTTCACATGCAAGGCAATATAACCTTTCTCCTACATTTTCCTTGAGACT
Source organism: Serinus canaria (assembly GCF_022539315.1). NCBI lineage: Eukaryota > Metazoa > Chordata > Aves > Passeriformes > Fringillidae > Serinus > Serinus canaria. The sequence goes on along the minus strand of NC_066314.1, from coordinate 62,255,281 downwards.
TAAGCTGGGTTTTATTAATTTATGGCTGAATGTCTGAGAGGACACACCAAGTCAGCTACCAAGACTTAAAAAAGCTTCTGTAATTCAACCTGTGCCTGAACATTCCTGCTGGATGACCTTATATTTGCTTTGAGCTGAGGACATCCTCCATGCTGTAACAGTTGCTCTGCTGGTGCAGATGCCTTGTTGAGCTAATGTGACTTTGTTGTGAGCCCTCAGCCCAACCATGCTGAGCCCAGCTCGTACAAGACTGTGTTTTCATGAAATCCATGAAAAGCTATTTTCCTGTTTCCCATGTTATTGGAAAACAGACCTGAGGTCAATTCTTTACAGAGAGATTTTCATATGCAGTAAACTTGATTTGAATTCAATGTGGCACCTTCTGAACACAAAAATATTTGAAATTTTAACTTTAATCAGTAACTCACAGGAAGAAAATGAACAGGAATTATCTTACAATAGCATATTCTGAAACATTAAAAAGCAAATTCATTTAACTCAGGACAATGTTCTCACCTGCACCTAAAACTGCTGAATTCAGAGCTCCTTACAAGCCCTAAGCACAACCAATGTTCCTTGAAAGGGCTGCAAATATTTTGAACAATCCATGACCCAGTTTTCAGCACAGTTGAGCCAAACTATTTTTGCTGTTTAAATAAAAATAACAAAAATGCACATTTTTGCATAGTTTCAGCACAAAATTCAGGGGGCAGAAAGGGAAGAACTGTGGGCTGAGATGAGTTTCAATTTACAGTTTTGGAACAACCAAAATTCAGAGCTAAATGGGCATGGTGAGTGCATAGAACCACAGGAACCAAAACCAAAGAAAAGGTTGGGATGGAATGTTATTACATCTTTTATATCTATCGTGGTAGCTAGGTACTATCTGGCCCCTATGGCAATAGAATTTGAATAATGCATTTTGTAATGATTTTTACACGTGATTCTCACCAGAGAGGCCACTACTAAAATACTAGGTGTAATTCTTGATGTCCAGACTTAAAAGAAAGATGTTAAAAATTTGTGCAGGGCTCAGGAAAGCAAACTAAGAATGAATCATAACATGGAAAATTAGTCATAGAATGACAGAACAGAACAGCTCAGTCTAGTCAATTTGTCCAAGGATAACTAGATGACCTGATAATGACTTATTAGTGATTAAATAAGAATAGTTTTGGTAGTAGTTTGGTGTACTGGCTTGTTTGTTTGGTTTTTTTTAAATTAAAGAAGATAAATATCAAGAACGAACAACTGGAAATGAAGCTTGAAAAACTGAGAACAAAAATAAGGTGCATGTTTTGGATTATCAAGATAAAAACAACTCATGAGTGTTATGGTGAAGTCATTCACCACTTTAGGTCGTTGAATGAAAAACAAATGTCTTAAACTGTTTTTCCTAAATCCATCAAAAGGGGCTTAACACTAAAGTTGTTAAGACAAGATTTAGAATAAGATTGTGATAACCTTAGTCACAAGACATGAAAAACAGGATAGAAATATTCCCATAAATGTCAGTACATGAGACCAACAGATGACAATTCAAGCTGAAATTTTCTATTTTTCTGAAATTTATAATGTTGGGGTTTTTTCCATTCTGATCAAAATTCCATCAAAGGTAATGCTACTTTCCCTTCTGACTTGAAAATGCATTGTGTAAAATAAATTAGAGGAGTACTGAAAGACTTGCCTTTCCTGCCACAAAAGCTGTCAACTGTCAAGAAGCACGCTGGTTTTCTCCTTTAAATTATTTTTCATAATAAATTCTTTAAACAATAAAAATTATAATATTAGTTCTCATATAATAATAGTAAGAGGTGCTTTTGCTTTGAGAACCAAACAACCATGCACGAAGCCAGACTAGTAGCCTTAAAAAATCATCTCTTATGCCCTATTTTATGCAGCATTATTTCTTTCTTCCAGAAATATTACAGAACATATTGCTAACTGACAGTCATAAACAGAAGAGGAGGGAGAGCCCCCTGTTTTATCCATCTGTGAATTGCAACCATCCTTGAATGCAACACAAAAAAGTTTCCCAGTGGCTTGCTTATCTGAAGTTACAGTGAATTTGAGGCAGTTAGCTGGATTAGCAAAAGCAATCATCTTGCAAGAACTTGTAAGTAATTTCCAAATAGATATTGTTTTACTGAAAAACAGTCCAGAATTTTACTCTTGCTCTCCCAAAATGCAGCAGGATAACTCAAAACCAAAGCCTCGGCTAATACAGAAGTAACCTGTTCCACCAGCAGCTGAGAATATTAAATCAAAGTGAAGCTAGAACATAAAAACTGTTTTAAAAGAGGGTTTTTAGTGACACATTTTTAGACTCAGCTCCTCAGGATTAAGATGCTTTCCCTGTGTAGCTTGCAATAAGACTAACTAAGCTACTAGAGGTTAACATGGGACAATGATTCAAGTTATGCAGTCAATTGAACAAAAGTTCCTCTCAAATTAGTGGGAGTTCTGTTCAGTTGAGGGACTCAGAATTTGGCCCAGCAATTAAGTTATTCATTTTTAGCCCTGAGCATTCCTCTTCCTCAGTTGAGTGTGCCAAGAAAACTGAAAAACCGAACAGCACAGAAGTGGTATTAAACTTTAACAATGCTTAGCACTGACACAGGGGGGAATATCAGAGCTATTTAGAAACAATGGCATGATCTCCAACTACAGCCAGAGAATTCACAGGATATGAAATGCACATATGTGCTTTTCATTGGGTCATCCCTTGTTCTCATATGCTGAAGCTCTTCCCATGCCTCATGCTCCCAAGCATAGAACTTAACCTGACCACTTAAATTTCTCTGAAGCTGCTGAGTTACCTGCCAAAGGCTGTAAATGCCCAGCTGGAAAGTGAGCTGTTTATTTCTTGCATATTACTCAGCTGAAGTTAACACATATCTAGTGTTTATATTTAAAGCATAATTTAGTCAACTGTATGATAACTTTACTTGCTTTGGCCTCAATTCAACAAATACTTAAGATCTGTCTAATTTTCATTGTGTAGCTACATCTCTGATTCAGTTAGTCCACAGTACATGACACCCAACAAAGCATGACAATACCACTGTACACAGTGACATTGATCAGATTTAGTTTAAAAACAAACAAAAATACTTACAAAGGTTTTATAAAGTTATTTATATTTTGCAAGGATTATTTAATCCCAAAGTTTGGGGCTTTTATAAATATTTTTGATTTTTTTTTAATAATTTCAAGGTATTTGCATGCAGCAGTACAAAAGCATACTTGACTGACTTACATGTACTCACCTGCTTGGTTTTTCCTCTACTTGAAGTCAGTTATACTAACTTCATTTTTGCAAGCATATCTGGTTTTGGGGTTTTTTACATAGGCCTGTATAACCTTGAAATTCAGGGAAATATGCTAACCTTGAAGAGGAACAGTTTAAATTCCCATCTGAGATCTCTCTTTCACAGAAAATGTAGCATGGATGATGATCCTTTAGGGATTCTCTTAATGGTGATTCTCACTTTCAACTTCTTTGAATCCATACTTGTATTCTTAAAAGAGAAAAATAGGGAAATGACAACATCCATAACATTGCACTGTTCTGATATCCACAAGTCATGGATGAGGCTGATATACCCTGCTGCATGACACAGACTACTATGGTTTAGAAAAGCAACTGACTTGGTCATTGATTGCTCTTACTCGTTGTTCTTGCCTTCAGCTCCATTTATTCCCAGCTGTGTCATGAATTTCCAAACCAATTTTGGTCTCTCTAGCCCAGTCTCCCAGAATCACCGAATTTTTTTGGTTGGACAGGGTCTTGAAGATGATCTATTTCCATGCCCCCCTCATTGGAAGGGACACCTTCCACTAGATCATCCCAATCTGATCTTGAGCACTTCCAGGGATGGGACATCCTCAGCTCCTCTGGGCAATGCGTTCCAGCACAGTCCCAATGCACTTACAGGGAAGAATTTGTTCTTTAATTGCCCTCAACCTGGACACTACAGCTCCAAGTAAGCCAGAAGGTCTGAACTGAAGGGTACAGCAGTGTTGCACTGGTAAGACTCAGATGATGGCCACAAATGTTAGCATGGATACTCCCATAAGATAAGGAAACCTTATCTTTTTGTTCTACCATGGATACTCCCATAAGGAAACCTTATCTTTTTGTTCTCCTAACCTAACCAGTCCTTGGGTTTACCAGGTTAGATGGGTAGGCTTTTCCATTGGTTTAATTTCATATAACAATGCATAAATTGTCATGTGACTATTCATCTGTAGAGAATTAATCATTTTGTTTGCTCAACACAACAAAGGTGAGCTTTTCTAGAGTGTGATTAATGCTAATGACAGGTTACTTGGAGAGACCCCCACCTAACAGTCCCAATAACATTTCATTGATGATTAAAGAGACTCTAGGTGGCCAGGTCAGTTTCCAAATTTTACATTACAGACATTTAAAATAAAATTAATTCCATCCTCCGCAGCAAAATTAAATGTGCAAATCAGGTAGTTCATAACACAATAAAGGAAATACAGGCATACAACAAAATCCCTAATAATTTTTAAGTAGCAGATAAATATCTCAAGTAGCATGTTCAAAAGTTGTTGACATTTACTAACCATGTCTTATTCATTAATCTCTATCCTGACAGGCTGCTGACTGAATTTAAAGATTATGTATCATCAATGGAAAGGTGAGAAGGACATAACTGCTAGCACTAATTAAAGATAATTCCAGCTGCTGCCTGTATGACATTCCCTGTCCCTGCCTTAGGTAAGCAACCTTACTCCCATTTCTGTGCTACATCTTCATGGATACAGTGGAAACAGTGGAATTGGGAAATTAGTGGGATCAGGAAACAAATTCAGCTGAAAAGTTAGTAGTTGTCATCTGGATTAGTTCTTTCAAAGTCAAGGAGCAGGAATATGCCACCATTGTCTGGGGATAGGTGAGGTCACCACTTTTGGCAGAAGCATCTACTTAGATCATCTTCAAGTGATTGTGAAAGCACAACCTTAGCTGCACGCAGAGTTAATTCTCATTATCTTCTGCATTGCCACAGCGTGTAACCACTCATTCTCAGATTCCTGCTAAAATGCAAGGCAAGGCTCAACACTGAGTGTCATTTTTTAGTGTCTGAGATGTCATCTGACAACGGGGGAAGGACCAAAAGAGCACTGAAGAGGCAAAAGACTTGGTGTTCAAGAGTAAACAGAATCAGACCAGTGGAAAACTTTATTTTTAAGTGGAAAAAGTTAAGTGAAGAAAACCTGCTTCCAGAACATCTCAGAAAATCCTGAAAACTTGCTTCAAAACAAAAAGAAAGCAGACAACCAACATAAAGACCCCCTTTTGACAAATTTGCTGTTCCTGTTACAAAACACAAGGATGCAGATGTAAAATAGTTGCAATTTTTCTTCTAAGTTTCTTAGAAATTTTCTCAGAAAATCCTGTCTGAGGTGGATACATATAAATGAAAAGTTTCTTTACATAGTTAAACTTTAGCTACTGAAAACAAGACCTTATAATGAGATACATCTGAAATCTGTAAGGGTAGGCAGTTTCTCCAGTACCAATAATAATACTTTTATTGTAGAAACCCTTGTGTGAAAACTCTGGTATGGAAGTGAAAACCAAGCAGTGCAGCAAATACTGACTTTTTTAGTGTTCTTTCTGTAGGTGCTACATAAGCATCTATAGAATATATACACATAGTGCTATACAGTAATAATAAAAATATTAAGCACCTCTCATGTACCACTCATCCTTGAAAATATGTATGGGATGCAGAATAACCAGTATTCACAAACAGCCCTGCAAGTTAAGGATATGGAATTTTCATGGCACAGTTGCTTATGAACAAAAAATCAGAAATAACTTTTAACTTTAGCTCTCATGTCCAAAAAAATAAATATTTATTAATAATAATACATATCACAGCACTATTCAGAGCGTCCAGTAAGGCACTGTGTGGGCTATTGAAAACATAGCCCTCATCTTCAAGAGCTTACAGGATTAAGTCTGACCTATTTATCATAAAGATGCTGATCCATATGTTCATAGGGATTTTCTGGAAGTAGTGTTTTAATTGCATGTTTCTCAAGAATTCATATCACTTCAGGATCTTGTAGGTACCAAACTGGTAAAAGGAAATTTACCACACACACCCCTCTAAGCCTGATGAGGGCCCAAGAGCTAATCAAAAACACTACAGGCCTTTTAGCAACAAATCTGAATTAATTAAATCATCCCTGCTGTTTTTTGTTAATGTTTGGACAATCTAGCTTTTCTGCAGAATGCTCTTGCTGTCTGAGTGGAGGACAGGGAGCCAGAAACTCCTTGAGTTTTAATCCTGGCTCTGACACTGATTCTCTCTGCGGCTTTGGGCAAGGAGTCATTGTTCTATAGTAAAATGCTTGTATTGGCAAGATGATGAACTACTACTGTAGATGATCTAATAAAATTTTTCCATCTTTAATTTCTATGATTCTGTAATGCTAACAGCATAAGTTTCAGCTCCTCATCTGAACAGAAGAGATAAATTCTTACCCTGCATACCAAGAGGAATCAAAGTTACAGGATACAAAATTCCATGGAACTGAAGCTACAATCCTTGATTAACATCTTGTTTAGTACCTTGATAAAAAATAACACCTATAAGGGCTGTGTAAAACAAGGCCAGACTGAATATCCTTCTTTCCACTCTACTAATCATTGTCTGAGCTGGAGTTTATTGGAAAATTCTGTCTCTAGCTAACTGTGCACCCCTATTTTTTGTTTAAGTGTTGCTTCAGTGAAATGATTCAGAAGAGTAAAGCAACCACTACTAAGTGGTGAGCTTTTTGTTTTCTGGGGAAGGTAAGGAAAGAGGGTAAGCACAAGAGGGCAAATTTCCAAGAATGATGCTTATGCCAATGCACACAATGACAGATCATTGTGGGAATGCCTGCATTTCCCAGCTGCTACCACCAGCTCAGCTGCACTGGTGAGCAGTTGCTGACTTGAGATGAAGATGTTTATGGGAGGCTCTAACCTGACCTAGGGAATTGACTGAAGAATAATATATACAAGATAATCCAAAAGTACAATTATAAAAGTATGCTTCTGAAAAATGTTATTTAAAATTTCTAGGTTTAGAAAGACAGAAGACATAGAATTAAAGGATCATAGAACTCTAGAAAGGTTTGGGTTGGAAGGCCAACCAACTAGATAGATGGTCTAGTTCCAAACCCCCTGCCATAGGCAGGGACACCTTCCACTAGACCGGGTTGGTCACAGCTCCATCCAGCCTGGCCTTGAACCCTGCCAGGGATGGGACAGTAAATGAATTACCTTGCACCTGTATTCACTGTGCAAAGAACACCAACCTCAGTAGCCCCTGTAGTCTACAGCTATGGACCCATCCTGCTATTTCAGTGTGTGTGCAAAAACTCAAAGGTGGGGCTGCTGCTGACAATACATAATAAATCTTGCTCCTCAGTTGTAAAATACCTCAGATGGAAAGAGACAGCAGAGAAGGGTAATCAGAATATGTTTCAGTGAAGGCCAGTTACAAGCAGACCTACCTAAGGACTTTCTCATTTTCCTAAGACAGCGAAATCTGGCTTGCTCACACCAGACATGGCACAGAGAAAGCTTACAGAACTGGTTGCTAGTGAGTTCTATCAACATTTGGCAGGGATTTCCCTCTCATTGTTTTAGCAGGATATATTATTGTTTCCACAGTCTGTATTGACTTATTTCTTTTGATAAAGGACGACAGCTTGGCCCCAATTCCATTGCTACACATCATAGCAAAGTAGATAAGGAAGAGGGATCCTTGCTTGAAGTGTGGGCAGCAAGTAGTTGGACTTGCTTTATTCCATAGAGAGTAAAGAGGAGACAGCAATACAGGGAATATGGATAGATTGCTGTCATTCAAGGAGGATATGGTGGTCTGAAAGATGAATATTGCCACACAGCACCCTGTCAGACTGGCAGGGGTAAATGGGAGATGAAGATGATTACTGTCTCTCTCCAAGCTACATTGAATTTTGTGTTTCTTTACAATATGCCAACAGCCAGAGATCTACCCATTGCAATCTAGTGTCTATCTTGATATGAAAATAGCAGCAATGATAATACATTGCTCTTATAGTTCTACCAAATTCATTTTCAGTCCACAAGACATGCCTTTGCCATACTATTTTATTAGATTAATGATTTCTGTCAATAGACATTTGCTGCCTTAAATTATTCTGTCACAACAAGACATTATTAAGAAAAATATGTACAATTACTGTTATTTACAGAAAATATTGGTGGAGTTGTTAGGTTAAGCAATCAGGACAACTACAGAGGAATGGTGGTTAAGCAATTATCACATTTTCTTAGAAATGAGTGCATAAACCTCAAGACATACCACAGTTAAAAGCTATTTCAGCCACTGGAAAACAACTAAAAGACATCTAGAAACCTCTGGAAAAGGATACCCTTCCCCCAGAAAAAAAATTATTTCATGCAAGTCACAAGAAAGTTATTATCCAAGCTAGGTCGCTGACAAGAGATGTTATTAATGATCCCACTGAAATTATTAATGCATTTAACAATCACTTTGCAAACTATAATATTATATCCTGGGAGAATACTGAATCATGCTGGTTACTTGGATGAAGATCAAATAAGCTTAGGATGAAAAGATCAGACTCTGAGAAAGTTTAGAGTCACTTTGTGATTAATAAAAATTAAATGCCAGAACTACTTGATTTGCATTTAAATCTACAAAGGTGTTGACTGGACACTTGATTTGGAATTACACAATGAAGCACACCTCTGCACACACAAAATATTAACATGGATATAATACAAGGACGGGTCTACTGCTATTTGTATGCAAATATGCTAGAGGAATGCTGTGCACCAGTGATGCATAAGTGAAACTTCTCTCCAATTCACAAAAGGAACCTCACTGCAACACTTCAGTAATTGTAAAACCTCTCTTGATGATTTTTGAGTGGACTTGGGAATCCAGAGAGGTCCCAGCCCACTGGAAGTTGACCAACATTGTCCCAGTTTTCAAGAAGGGCAAGGAAGAGGACCTTGGAGACTACAGGCCTGTCAGTCTCACTTCAAGAGATTTTTAAAACCCAAAGAAATAAGTTTTCAAGTTTGCCATATCTATGAAAGCACCAGTGGGAACAGAGTAGTGTTCAAAGAGAGAGCCTGATGCAAGAAAAAGGGCTATTCAGCAGTTAGTGAAACATACAGTTAAATGTAATGTTGAAGACAGGTACTACTTATCTACCTATTAATCAAATGAGTGCTGAATTAAAAAGGCAAAACCCTCTGAAACTCACATAGAAAAGATCTAAGATCCAACCTCAGTGCCTCAGGTATTTCCCTTCTTCATGCCTTATTTTCTATTCTTTATCCATTCTTAAATTGCAATGAATAACCAGAGATAATTATCACATCTCTGTAATGACAGAGAACCTGCACATGCCAGGATAGCAGCATAATTTGATATTTATGAAATGCTTCTTTATTTATGAAGCATCTGTCTTGAAATTTAATTACCACCACCACAGTGTTTCATTACAATTCTAACACAGATTAATAATGAAGAAGATTCCTACCCAGGCTATTAAAATTTGAAAAACGAATACCCTTTGATGGATTCAAAGCACCACCTCATGCAGCTACTGTATGAAAGTCTTAGTACTTTGGTTTATTTTTCTGTTTCTTATGTCAGTCAGAGAGGTTAAACTAGGAAAGCAAAAGGCTGGAAAAGAAACAAAAAGAAAGAGGGACAAGGGAATGGGTGTGTGAAAAGCTAGGGAGGTTTAGAGCAAAGGATTCAGATTACAGTGCATAAAGGGGCCAGAGAAATATTTCTTAAAAAAAATTATGAAGTTTATAATATTGGACACAGAATTAAAAAAAATAATAAAAAGTCTACAGAAACAACATAAGAATAGATAGATGACAGATGTGGGTGGATGAAGAGAGAAAAAATAGGAAAGGCCAGATCTTGTTTGCATGGAAGTCAATAGCAGAGCACTTGTTGACTTCAGTGGGAACTGGAGAGGCCCATAGTGAATGAAAATTCATTCCCATGGGGGTGGCAAAGGGGGGAGAACTGGCATTAATAGAAGAATGAGCACACATTAAAAGCTGAGAGCAGTAACTGAGGCCCAAGGAGACACAGTCAGAAGAGCTCCCATTTATGAGGCTGTTGGGAAGCCAGGAGTCCTTAGCACACCACAGGAGTGAGGGCCTGGCTGAGACTCAAACTCAAAAGCTCTCCCAATGTCAGCCGCCAAAGATTCAAGAACCGGGATCTTCACCTCACTGTTTTGGATTTTGGAAAGGTCTCTCAGTGCCCGGTCATGTCACCTTTGCTTCACAGAAATTGGATGTAGAGACAGCTGGGAGGGTTTGTCCTGTCAGCTGTGGTTGACTGCAGTGAATGGACTGAGGCAGCTTTGGGCCATTGTGTGCAGCACAGGACCTGGTGTCCACGGTGTGGGCAGCTCAGGGTTTTTGAACTGAGATTATTCACCAAAAAGTTATCTGCTTCACCTATCCATGCACTTTTACTGTGCATCTTGCAATACATGGTGTTCTCCTTAAAGTCCTACTTTTTCATCTTTTCCCCCTCTTAGTCACAGGAAGAAAAGAAATTTCCTAAGCACTTCAAAAGTTCACAGAAATACAGGCAGATAAAATGAAACAAAGCATCATTCTTGGGGTGTGTTTCTATTTCTAGTCTATGACTTTCTTAATCCTTGCCTTAGGGCCAGTTAACCTACTACCCCCAAGTCTCATAATTTGTTCATGAGCTAGCAAAGATTTGTTCACTCACCAGCAAAGTATGTGTATCCATTCCCCCCTAGTGGAAGATAAAAGCCTTCTGCCACTACAGATTACTTTCTCAGCTCAAGTGCTAAACAGCTGTGCTCAAGAGCCCAGACCCACTGATGACACACGTGAGGATCCACCATATATGCCAGGATTGAATGTCCTGTGGTTTTTTGGTCTGATTTTTGTTCCTGTGTTACTGCATTGCTGTAACACTGCTTTAGGAAGCTGTGATGTGCATACACAGGTACAACCAAAGGCAGACAATGTGGTTCCTCCAAGTGAAGCCAGGCCTGATTTAGTGGGTGGTGCTCAAGGCTGTCTGTTGAATGGGGAAAGCTACCTGAGTTTTGCCATAAAACCTAACATTGAGACTGAAACATGTAGGAGGCAGAAGGATCTCCTCAAGACTAGAGTAGCTAAAGTTTCCCTTGGATAAATTGATTCTGCCTCAGCTCCTAGGTGCAGCTCATAGGTACTGCTGGAAAAGTCAAAGAATCTGAAATTTTCTGAAGTGGACAACATGGTTGCTCTCTGTTTGTTGTGCAGTATGAAACCATACAGCAAGTGTACTGAGCTCTTACTCCTGTAACTGAGATCAATGAGACAAAGAGGCATCAGGGAGAGCTCCACTCTTCCCTTACACTGTTCTTGTAATGTCAGCTAAACTGTCAGCCTGGCCCCTTCATGTCCTTTCACTGTTTTATCTGTCATAGTTCTGTGATAAAAATAGTCCATACTGGACAGGGCTGTCACTAAGATGAAATCATTCTGAGCTCCTATAACACCTTTCTGTTTCAACCCAGTCTTGGAAACACCTCATCTCCATAAGAGTCTCAATCACCTCACAGAGTAACAAGAGTCGAAAATTCTGCTTCTGATTATTCACTGAGAAGTATGTCACTATAAACAGAGCCTATTCAATCCAACATGCTCTCCATAGCCTAATTTGGCTCTTGAAACTCCCATTTTTATCTATTAAAAAGCTTACTCCCACTGATTTCTGTTAAAACCTAGCTGACCAAGAAGGTGGTGCCTCCTGTTAGGCAACAGTCTAGTCAATATGCCATTCCTTGGGGATGTAGGAGGTACAGTCTCAATTTTCCCTTTCTTCTGAAGTGAGTCATACTCAAACTTCCTCACAATAGACATTAGGGAATGCAAGGAAGGGAGGGTAAAAACACTGGTTCCTTTTGAAACTCTGCCACAACATGAAAGGATGGTGTTCATAAACTTTCTGGGCAAGCTTTAGGCTCCAGAAAACAGCAGGACTGAATCAGAAAGCCCCACACTCCATTGTAGGTTTTTCATCTTTTTTTAAAAGAAAAGCAGCAAAACAGATATTCCCTGTTTTGAGAAGCAGCTGCTCACTCATTTCCTCCTTCATTCTCAACTGCATGACCTAGCCATTAAATTAAGAAATATTGGTTCACCTTTTCTTCTTTCTTGCCTTATTGAGTAGAATTTGCTTTAGTGCACAGTGGAATGGCTGTTGAGCACACTTTTTGTTCCTCTATTAGAGTGACATTGAAAATAATGAAACCTGGATTTCTAAAATGTCAAGTGAATGCTTAACCAGTAAACTGTTGCACAATCAACATTGCTGTAAGAGTAACCTCAAATCCTTTGCTGCCTCCTCCTCTAGTCAAATTCTGAAATAATAATGTTCCCTGCTCTTTATTGAAAGCAAGAACTTAGATACTTCACTAAGGATGAGGGATAGACTTCTGTCCAAAGTGCAAGGATGTGATCTCATACTCTTGAGTAAGATTTTTAAAATTTTACCATGAAGGATTTTAGGTGCATTCTTTCTTTTCAGTAACCCTCTATGTGTCACTCCTGGACTGCAGTCTACTCAACCTGAGGGTCAATGCACACAGCCCTCTGAAATTGCACCTTCCCTTTACATCACATGTGGAGTTTGAGCATGTAACTCCAGGGTTCTGAAATCCTGTCTACTGTCACACATTCTCTTTGAATTGATCCACTGGCACTACTGCACGAGTCCAGTAGAAATATTTCTGTAAAATTTCTATTTTCAGGACAGGGGTTGGATGGCACATAATAAATAATTTAAACAGTCATATATTGAAAAATGAGACTGTGAAGAACTGCCAAATAAAGACCAATTTTCAATGAGCACCATTTGTCATAGTCATTAATGAGGCTGGAGTTCTGTAGAAGAATCAGGCTGTCTAATTAAAAGTGCTATGCAATATAAACTGGTATTATGTCACATCTATATACAGAGAGCAAATTTCTGTTGGAAAAGCATCTTCACTGTTTGCAGGTCCTATTTTGCTCACATCCTTTAGTAAGGTTTTTTTAAGATGTCAGTTGAGACAAAGAAAAGAAATTGTTGAAAGTTGATATAAGGTTAACATGCAGACATAGAACATCTCCAAATGTCTGCTGAGTAAGAAACAGACAACACTGTACTGCCTGCAGGTGTTTAAAAGCGGTCTTGGATTTCTTTTTTATTTTACTTCCAATTATTTAAAAAATATATATGGGATGAACCATTCATTATATTTATTATATTGCAATAGGATGTTGCACTACAATGATAATTTTACCCACTTTACAGAGCTTTCATGAAGCTTAATGAATTTATTTTCCTGGTCTTGCTTTATGCTCTTTCAAGACTGATTTTTGTAAAACATACACAATTAAGATATTAAACAGGTCTCAAAATTTTCCAATAAAAATATTTTGAGAAGTACACAGTAACACTGCATACACTGTGACTTTAGCTTAAACTTCAGTACAATACTCTTACTGCAATTTCTTATGCATTTTGCCCCAGGCCTGCCACTCCCCAGGCTATCATTTTCAAATTGAGTGTCAATGATTCCCAGTGGTCTTTATTAATTCTTTTTTTTTTTTTTTTGAAAGACCAAAGATTAAAGCTGAATCCATGAGCTATTATCAGATGGGAAATATTAATTTACTAAAGCATCTGAACATTTGGAGTAAATTTGAAAACAGAACCATCTGTTATATAAACTAATCCAATAGACTCCACACTTTGTATAGCCAGCTGCTGTCAAGTAACAGATTATGAAACCAAGTAATAAATCTTAATTCAAAAAATGTTTCTCCATTTGAAAGGTTTGAAATTTTTTTTCTTTCTTGTTTTAATGTAAACTTGATGCAAGTTGGCAGAATTCTCTGAGCTGTTGGGGCTCTAGCACTCACTCAGATCCCCGTGGGAGGCTGAGGATGCAGTCTCACAGAGGTCAGCTGCAAGGCAAGTCCTGTGATACCAGCTTCTTTTGTGCCTCTTTTGTGTGACAAAAGCTGCTCAGCCTGGTTTTGAGATGGGTACCCCAAAGTGACAAAATTCTAAACAAGGATGGCATCCACCTTTTCCAGACTAGTCAAAATAAGGAAAATAAGGAAAATAATATTTCCTGCAGCCAAGATTTAAATGAATAGTTCAGAATTCTATTAATCCTGGGTTTCTATCCCTGTTAAAGACAAAGACCCTTTGCAACAGTCAGCATTCAAACGGACTCCAGACAGTTTCCCTCTTTCTGATATCATGATTATGGGTCCATGTAGCAGCCACCAGCAGATGATTCACACCAGATGCCAGGAACCACTCTGTTCATGGCAGCTGGTTCAACACATGGAACCTGACAATTCCTGTATCTAACATCACTAAGTCTGCCCTTTCCTCTCCTCGATGACATGGTAGAGAATCTTATCCTTCTAGTTTTCAGGACTCGCTTGTCCACTCTACCCACACCAAAACTACCCAAAAGAATTTGTGTAATCCATCTGCCTTTTTAGACTAATTTATGCATGTGTGTGTCAGTGTGACACTCAACGAGGGAAAACTTTATATATACATGTGTAATGTATATTTTTATATATAAATTGAACAGAATTAGACCATCAGGATCCCAAACCAGATGTGTTCCCCAAGTACAAGAAGTCTTTAATATTTGGTTCTTAATATCTTAATCCAAAATCAAACAAATGTCACATCACATTAGAAGAAAAAAAGTATTTTTGGTAGTTGCTGTGAAAACATTTTGCATTCATCACTTTTGTCTTCCGAGTAGATCAGCTATAGATTTCCCAACAGGTACAAACACATTCTTATGTATTTATTTAATAAATTATGAAACCTGTGACAAAATGTGGACATTAGTAGATGAGGCACTGCAAATTCATTGGGGTTTAGGTTGCTTTGGTTTAGCTCAGTTTGCAGCTCAGTGTGGTAAGCCAACAATTGGATTAAACAAGGAAGGAAACTTTTGAAAGCATTGAGCTGATGTGCAGTGAAAAGAAAGAAAAATACTGAAAGAAACTTTTAAACTCCTTACCTACTCTTCATCTTTATATGAAGAACAGTGCATTACTTTTCAAGGCCTTCTGCTGCCTTCAGGTATCCCACCTGAAAAGTGACATACTAATTGTCATGAGCAAAGGAAGCAGGCTCTTTTCCTAATGTGACAATGTGACATATCTGATTGTATAATTGGACAAATTCTATGAAACTTCATACATTAAATGGAAGAACTACACTGCTAACAGAACTCCTCTCTCTTTTTTTTTTTTTCCATAACTTCTTTACTTCTCTGAAGTAAAGGGTGCCATCCATAATCAAAGACTGATGAATCTATTCCAGCATTCACCAAATCCTTTAATCACCCAGACTATTTAATTCACTGCCCAAGATAATTTTTGGAATACAGTGTACAACTGTTTTTTACTTAGAGGAGAACTTTCTGGTGCAATAACATCACTGAAAATCTAACCATGCTAGTGATTAAGTGATTCAGGGTTATATCATCCAGCCATTTGTCAGCCCTCCATATTTCACAATTAAGTACAAATTTCTGAGTTTCTAGCCTGCATGAATTAGGCACATTCTATGCAAACTTTTCCAAAAGTTTGCATATTCTTAAAAATTCTAAATAGCAAGAATAAATTGCCAGTGGAAAACTACTCAAAGACATCTGCTCTCCCATCGATTTATACAACAGTCTCCTGTTATCATGTACACCAAAAGGAGAATAGGCTCTGCAGAATGCAAGAAAAATGCATTTCACTAACTAAATAAATTCCTTTATATATTGTGGCAAGACAAATAAATAAACCCAGAGATTTACAGACAGCCACCTTGGCTGACATTTCAGAGAGCTGGAGCCTTTAGCAATATTTTTTGCTTAACTCCATCCTAACAAAGCCCTATCTCTTCTCCCAAAACCTCATTTCTCAATTCTCCCCTGCTCTCCTCTTTCAGGCCCACTTCCCAGTTTCTTTCTCTTTTTCCTTCCAAGGTGTGATTGCTCTCTTTGCTCCCTAAAGTCTCCTTCTTGATTGTTTTTCTCTGCTTTAATGAGTCCAAGGCTTCGCTCTACTCCAGAAATTGCATTTACCCTTTTTGTTCCCAAGCACATCTGTCTCCTCCAAGCTTTCTCTCCTGTTCTGACCTTCCTGCACTTCAGGACTTTTTTTGCCAAGTTTATTTCCCCTCTGTCTCTCAAGCCTTTTTTACTTCTCTATTTTTTTTTTCTACTCTTAGTACACTAAAACCATGCCACTATTTCTTCTTCTTTTACTTTCCCTTTAGCAGTGACTAACTAAAACTTAAGAATTCAGATTAGTAAAAGAAATAAAATAGCAGTCATTGTCCTGGCTTTTTTCAGCCTAATATGTAGAGCAAAGAAGGAGGCTTTTAAAAACTGATCCAATCTGGACATGGCTAAAAACAATAGCAAATTTCAAGCTTCATCTGTGATATTTTATGCATAGAAATTCATATGGAAATGCCATTTGATATTAAACTTACATTTTCTAATCGAGTAATGAAATATTCAGTGCTGAATGTAGTAATACCTATTTATATAATTCAGATTTGATAATGTAATATTATTTAAATGCTAATGTTTAAAAAACTCTTGTTCCATAGGTTTACCATTTTTTTCATGTATCCTCTGGCATATGATAAAAATTTAAATTTCTACTGACTTTAAAATGAACTGCATTTCTACCTTGTCCTTCACTGATGGACATTACTAAAAAAAATCTGTTAAGATTTTACTTTTCTGATAAAAAAATTAACATTTTATGGGCTATTTGCAAATTACTTTAAATTTTACTTTCCATCTAACAAAGAAATTAATTTTTACCAGAGGAGAGGGGGTCCTTCCCTGTTTTCAGTGATGCTAATAATCATTTAGCTAGTTAATTCACTGGAGACAGGATTAGAATGTAGGGCAACACAACAGATATTTCATATTTAAATTCAATACTTTCCCAGTGCTCTATGCTACTTTCCTTAGCCAAGCAAAACTCCTACTGACTTCCTGTATGAGGTCCATCTTTATTACTTAGGAGATTGACAGAACCAGAGTGGTACCATCTCTTACTACTGGCAAACAACATTTGAATTCATCTTCCTCTTATTCACAGGATGACTCATTCTGTGTCGTACACACTTCATTTTTGATTTATGTAAGACATACATTTTAACATCCTTTCTGAGACTCAATTATTTAATCTATTTTTGTCATTCTATTCATTGGCTTATTCAAGCCATTTTGCATTAATAATCAGTCTCCATTCTTCTTCATTATTTGGTACTATTTGGTATAATGGAGTGTGTGCCAACTTTGACTTTTGGATAAAGCTTCTGGAAGAGTGACACATTTACTGCTGAAAGTTAAAACATATAAAACTTCAGACAGCAAAAAAAGCAAGATATTTGTAGAAGTGCTGTTTAGTTTTGAACATCATAATTGTGACTTGATCCAAATTAGTAATAATAGTATGCTTTACCCAGCTATTTCCCTCCATACAAGAAAAAAATTGTTATCCCAAATAAGTTAATACTGAGGGCTAGAAATGTAGCTCTATTCAATTTCCGAAATGCTCCCTAGGGTATTTCACAGCAAATGGGAGGTGTTACTTTAGCAGAAATCCTATTTATTAAGAGACAAAATATTGTCCACCTTATTAATGAGTCAATATGTGTGGTTTACTTTTCTGTAAGAATGTAGTCTCATGAAAAGTGAAGAATGCTCAACTGCTTCAGACTTTTGCTTTGCATGTCCTGCATGTGGTTTCCTGCAAACAACTGAATGCCAGGACAACTGTCAAAACTTTCTCACGGGCTCCAGAAGTGGAAACAAAATGGACTTCTTCCAAAGAACCACCCTGGCCATACTTCTCTGCTACCTGTGTGCACAACCAATTTGTCACAACCTCAGGAAAAAGGTCAAGGTTGCATTCTTGTGCACTGTGGTCCACAAAATGTTTTGCTTAATCAGACAGATTTTCTGACACTTTTGGTCACCTAAGTCACAACAGTGGTATGCTGACATCCTAGACTTTGTTGTTTGTGAAGAGTGTGTGGACAGTGTAGTTCTTGAAAGTCATTTCACAGAATGATATAATCATTGGGACTGGAACCAACTTCTGGATATTGTCTATCAATCCTCTAAAAATATCAGCTGTTCTCCCCTTACACACCACCCTTTTGGTTTGAGTAGGGTCAACTCATGCTCCTTGTTGGGTACTCTGTCCATGGGGGGTTTGAATGTCTCCAAGAACAGAGACTCTGCAATCTCTGTGGGCAACTTCTTCCAGCCTTTAAACACACTCACACTGAAATCTTATGTTTTACCTGAATATGTTGTGTTTCAGTTTGTTTCCACTGCTTCATATCTTTTAACAGGATATGAGTGAGAAGAACCCAGCTTCATTCTCTCTCCTTCTCCCCCTTTTCCACTTTGAAAATATCCCTCTAAGGCTTCTCTAGGTTTACCAATTCTAGTTCTCTGTCTGTCATCCACTATGTCAAATGCTCCAGTGCCTAAATCATCCCCATGCCCCTAACCAGCATGTACAACAGTATCCTTTCTGTATACAGGGGAGCTCATGACTGGAGTGGAAAAAGGGGAAGGGTCACTTCCCTCCATCCTCTGGAAATTATTTGACTAATACAGCCCAGAACTTGGCAGGTCTTCTCTGCCACAAGGTCACAATCTTAGCTCATGAGCCACTTGTCCACCAGAATCCTCAGGGCACAAAGTTCTTTTCTGGAAAGCTGATTTCCAACAGTTTGGTCTCCAGCCTGTGTTGGTGAATGGGGTTATTCCTTTGTTCTGGGTCTGCCCAGGACAGGGCTGAATTTTGCAGTTACCAGGAGAGGGAATGGCCAGGACCCAGTGGTTATTCCAAACCACCCCAGGTGTGGGGAGAAGGGGATCCTTCCAGTGGGGTAAAGCATGGCAGGGGGAGCTGTGTGGTAGGCCTGTGGGGGCCAGAGGGAGCAGTGGGGGAGTGTGGCAGCAGGAGCCATCTGGAATTGCCTATGGTCAGATGTTGCTGCAGTGAGCAATAACATTTTCTTTTCTTCTACCCTCTGTCACTAGCATTGTTGCTGTTACTGTTTGTTTACTAAATTTGTTGCTGGTTCCAGTAAATTGTTCTTACTTCAGCCCATGAGCTTTACCTTTTGTGCCTACAGTTCTCTTTTCCAGAGTGCCACAAGGAGCAAATGTGAGGTGTGCATCTTGGAGTGCTTTCAGTGGGAAGAATTAAGTTGAACACTTTTTCTAAACCATGAAGCTTCACATGTACACAGGACTTTACATTTCTCTTTGTTATAAATCATGAGATTTCTGTTGACCCATTTCTCCAGCCTGCCAAGGTCTCTCTAAAAGGCAGCACAACCATTTAGTGTGTTAATCACTCTAATTTTGCATCATTCACAAACCTGCTGGGTCTGCACTCTGCCCCATTATCCTGATCATAAGTGAACTGTTTTAGCTCCACTATCCCAGTCTTGGAGCACCCAAATCATGATCACCCTCCAGTGCAGCTTCATGCTGTTAGCCTTTGATCCCAGCAGTTCCCACCTCACTACATCATCCAAACTTCACCAGTTTGTCTATACAGGTATTATAGGAGCTATTACAGGAGTGCCGAAAGCCTTTAAAAGTCAAAATTAACAATGTCAGCTGGGTTTTTTTCATCCTTCTCAAAGACAGGATTGTTTTTGCTGTCTGCCAGTTCTTGAGAATTTTGCCCAACTGCCATGACTTTCCAAATATTTTTTTAGAGCAGCCTTGCAATGACATTGGATGGCTACCTCAGCACTCTTAAATTATTATTTCCTCTTCTGCAGTGTTAGACCACATTTAGAAAACACTATCAAAGCATTCCTGTAGCTAATTTCCATGTATATGTGGAAAACAAACCTTGAATCGTGTGACAGCTGTGTTTTCTGATTTATGTTGCACAGGTAAAGGATTTAAATCTATTTCAGGTGATTCTTGCACCAGCTATTCTTGGCAAAGCCAGTAATTGCTTATTTTCCCTATTCTTCCTGAGATGATGAGAGCATCACCTGAGTTTAAATAAATCGTGAAACAAAAGCAGAATAAAGTTTATTTCACTGAATAGGTGTCATTTATTTTATATTGTCCATGGTGGGAAAGGATTAGCTATGTAAACAGTCAATGAGAAGAATTATTTCCTTTCCTTCTTTAACCTGCTGCTACTTGGCTGCAGCAGGTTAAAGAAGGAAAAGAAATAATTGAATATTATGTTAGCAGACTCTCATTTCTCCTACAAGAGGGTACACTTGGAAGGAATAGCTACTCAAATCTATGATGCTCATTATAACATTGCTGGACATTATTGGAGATTTCTGTTTGGCATCAGAAAGATACATTCATACACTTTATCTATAACAAGGTGTTAAATTCCAGCTGAGAGAATTTTTTTTCACACAAACATATATGAATTAGCTGCCTAATTTAATACCTAATCCTTCATCATTAGCTTAATACATACATCTGAAAGGTATATGTCCTGTGAGCAAACTCAAATGTCTTTTTCTAAGATATAAACAGCAATATCTTCAGCATAACTGATTTCCAACTCTTGCAGGTTTAGCCTGTGTCACTGTTCCATGTACATGCATTCTCTGGCTGCTTCTGCAACCAGAAGAGAATGAATGCATTCTATATGCATTCATTCTCTGGCTGCTTCTGCAACTGGAGTTCAAAAAATTTTCTCCACTCCTGGTCACACCAAAGAAACCAACCAATGGTACTCACAGTGTTTCAGGGAATTACATGTTATTTTCCCAGTTTTAATTCCGTTATTCCAGTAATCCAACACATTGTCCCACCAATGAAAATGGGCCTACTTTTGTTAATTGTTGCATCTATGTATAAATCAGCTTGCTCTGTAAGTTTTACCAGGCATTCATTTTTTTAGAATATCTCAATATAGACTCAGACTCACCATCAAGTTGCTTGAAAAATTATTTTACAACACATGATCTCTGTTTGCCAGTTCACTCTGCCAGAAACAACGGGAAATTACTGTGACTTAGATCAGTCTGCAATGAAAACAGCTAAAACTGAGACTCATTTCTGCTCAAGCTAGAGGCTAAGAAGACCCACTTAGATTTGCTCAGTTGACAGAAGACAGCATGTTAGCACACCATAACTTGATTTGAAATCCAGGTTGATAGCTCAGTACTGACTGCAGTGAACCTTCAGTTGTGCACTGAACATTCAGGTCTAACATGCCTGTTTGAAAGCCCTGCTTATTTTCATGTCTTTTGGAATACTTTGTGGGGGAGAAGATTTCATCCAAAGTCTTAGGTTAAAAGCCAGTAACTAAACTAGTGACCTGGAGTGTCTTCTGAAGCACAGAAGAGTAAGATTGATGATATTAATCATATATATAGACACATATATATGATCAGAAATGTACTGATGTTGTTTGGGTTTTGTCTTTTTTCTTTTATGTGTTCTCTGTACTCTTCACAAATACATTTGTATCTCTGTCACCCATTGTATTAGTAGCTAGTTTTCCCAGTACTTTTCCATGGCCTTACCTAAGCAGAAAGACAGAACAAATTCCGGAGCTCCAAGCCCTGGGAGGTGCAAAGCCCCAGTGCTATCTTGGTTCTACCTGGGAACCAAGGCCAAGAACAACTCTTGGAAATGGACAAAGTACAACTGGTGCTGAAGGGAGGCTCCAGAAGAGAAGCTTGACCTGGGTGGGAATTGCATCACCACTTGTTCTCCTAATTGGTGCTTTTTTTCAATTACACTAATTTACTAAAACATATAAATGTGTGCTCATCCCAGTAGGAGTGGGCTTTGGTGGACATCTTTCCATAACTGCTTCTGAAGCCTTTGTTAAAAATCCTCTTTTATATTACCTCCTTGCCAATAATACCTCAAGTTTCATTTCCAGGCTGGGCAAAAAGTAAGCAGTGCAGTGGCTATTAACTGATTGAAGCTCCCCAAAACATTTCCTGTCCTTCTCCCAGTCCCCTTTTCTCCAGATATTCAATGCAAATCATTATGTCAACAAATTTTGACTTGACAGTGGGTTAATGGTTGGACTCAAAGATCTTAAAGATTTTTTCCAACCTAAAAGATTCTATGGTTATTGAATTTTATTATCTCTGAGATCTTTCTGCATAATAATATGTGTAAAGGGTTCCCCACAATGAAGCATATTCCATACATGATTGAGATGTTACTAGCACACTGTAAGCTAACAAACACATTAAAAATGCATTGAAATGTTTTAAAAGTTCCAAGATCACTGTTTCCAGTTGAATTAATTTTGAATATTCTTTTACTAATTAGAGGGGATTCTAAAAGAATTAGAGCTCTTAAGTTCTGTTTGGCTAAAATTTCATGCAGTGGTAGGTTCAACCTTTTCAATGATCTCAGGATTAGCCTTAGCTTTCAAAGCTCATACAAAGGAAAGTTCTATAGTCCTTTCATCTGAGATGTTATTTTCTTTAGGATTATGAGATAATGCATCTGGAACAACATTCATTCATCCAGGTTTGTGGTTCAGTTGAAAGTCAGTCCAAATTCCTGTAATCACAAGTGACATCTGGCTAAACATGCACTTGGGTCAAGTTTAGACCTCAGCCACTATAAAGGGCTGTGGTTAAGAGAGCATGCTCAACTTGACACCTCCCAAACAGTGCAATACACACTCAGTCCACACCAACATAAGAAGTTAGAGTTACATCTTTTTTATTTTTTTGTTTCTTGCAGCTCAACACTTTCTTTCAACAGTCTTCAAGATTTTTTTTTTTTTAATAAAAAGATTTTCTGGTGTTTGTATGGTGCTTCCTATAAGAACTCAGACTAAAAAACTGTTCAAAACCTACATGTGGTGTACCTGATGGCTCCAGGTATTAATCAAATAATAAACCAGTAGGTCTAAAGCCAGAGCACTAACCAGTAGGTCTAAAGCCAAGAAGAAAGTTGCAAAATCTAAATAGGCAATTTATGAAATGGACAAAAAAAATTGAGCTACCTTGAAGGTAGAACACATAGCAGAAAGCCTGTGAATAAAAATCAACCAAAAATTCATCTGTACTTTAATCAAGTTGTGACAAAACTAGGGAGCTTCTTATCTGCTTGCACCAGGTGTTTCAGATGAGGCAGTGACAGGACTTGGCTTCTTTGATTCTCATTACCTATTTGCTGTATGAATGCATACTGACCTTCTGTCATAAATATTTTCCTTGGCTGTGAATGAGAGACTGAATTTCATCTCATAGTTCCTCCAGGGCCTGGAACTGGTCAGTCTTGCTTACCTTTTAAGGGTTCAGACAGAAAAATTACTCTTTCTGAATCAAAAGCACTGATAAATCTCTTTCTTCATCTTACATCATGGTAGAACTGACAATTTTAGTCATCTCATTTAGCAATACTAAATTAATACTGTTCTGTTGAGTAAAGGCCACGAGAAAAGTGAAGTAGATTACTATATCTGTCCAAAATGTATCTGTCCACAATGCTAGACTTCCAGTGAATACCTATTCATGTTATATGGCAGAAGTTACACCCATGGCATTCAATGATTGGATATCCCTCATAGAAAAAAAAAAAATTGTTTAATTAGAAGCAAAGGTTTTTTAAGAAAAGTCTCTTGTATACCTTATTCCACCTGAAGTTCATTATCCCAAATCCTCAGTATGGTAGAGTGATTAAATAGCAGTGAAAAGGAGAATTCATGCTAAAGGATACAGACAATCCACGAAAGTGCACCTCAATAAAAGCGAAGAATAGCACATAACACAGGGGAATCAAAAAACTTGTGGTGCACTGCAAATAATATTGAAGGAGAAGGAGAAAAAATGAAACGATAGGGCAAGAGAAGAAGAGTGTCACAAACTCACTCTAGGAAGAGTAGCAAAGAAAATTAGATACATATTTTATTTAGGTTTTGCTGGGGGCTGGGGGGATTATAACATCTGATTCAGCCTGACTTTGGAAAACTAAACTATTTCTGCACTTTTCTGCTTCTAAAAATCTGTTTTTCTTTTGAGCATGTATATTTTTTATTCCTTGTGTGCTCTCTACTGCTACTACTATTTTTTTTTAAAGTGGCCCCTCTTTGTTTTGTATTTACAGCTCCATCCTACTCCTCCCCAGGGTACTTTTTTAACTGCCTCCTTTTCCCTTTGGCTCCAAACTGAAAGTAACACCTACACTGTTGATGGCTTGGTCATGGTCTCATAATTACCCCCAGCTGTTTGTCCAGGAGGTTTTCTTTCTGGAATTATAACTTGTTTGCACATTTTATATTGGTCAGAAATGGAAAAGCCTGTAATCTGAAGTAACTGCATAGTAGTTCATGTATTAACCAGGTCATCTTCTGTTTATTTATAATTTCCTCTTAGCATTCTCTTACTTTTTCAAAGATAAGCCTCAAGTTCAACACTTTTTTCATTAAGCATTTCCTAAAGGTTTTTCTGGGATTTGATCCAGCACCCATTTATAACAGCTTTCAGTATATTAATATTTGGTAATACTGCAAATTGAGTTTCACATGGAATAAAGACTGCCCAGGCAGTGTCATTGAGAATAACAACTTTTTTCCCCCCTAAACTGCTGCTCGAGTTCCTTGCATTGCTGGATGCAAAGCTACAGGTTTGTGAATTAAGCATTTACAGAATTTTATCTAGTAGTCTTTAGAGTGATTCAGTCTGCCATGTGGGATTAATGTATAGAGTGATATGGGGTAGAATACTTTAACCTGAAATGATACAGAAGTACATAACTTGAGTGAGCTAAAACTCTTCCTGGTAAAAATCAGTAGTTTACACAGAGTTAAATACCAACCATCCAACATTAATGCTATGAACACATTCTTTAACTCAAATTCTCTATCTTTTCTTGTCAGTATGATTAAAGGCTCAGATTCAATGTAACTGATGTCTAAGGAACTTTAATTTTCCTTTGATAAACTGACAAAAAAGTAATTTCTTTAATCTTGATCCAAAGGGCACAGTGTTACAATGGACTCCTTGTGAGTTTCACCAAAACATGTGAAAATCTCTTCATACCTCCAGAGCCCTTTACTAGAAGCCACTACAATATTCTGCCAGATGCAGGGCTACAGGCAGTGGATTAGTCTGGAGGAATTAGCTATCAACACTTGGTAGTTGTATCTGTGGTGAGAGAGAGGCATATGTATAATTTCCCATAAAGGTGACAGTAAAATAATAGTTGATTCAGATTCAATCTAGGTGGAACAGAGAGAAAATTAACTAAGGAGGAGAGCCCAAGGCCCTGCACATTAAAGATGATTCTCCTAACTGGTGTTGGGGGAGTATGAGGGAGTAGAGGAAGTGTTTGAATTTTGGGTTCTACCAATTGCACTGTTTTTCCTCAAAGTCCTGTCACAATTGTCTGGACAGACACACAGACAGTATTAAAATATTTTGTGCAGAGTAGGGCTATACTGCTGCAACCACTATAAAGGGAATTACAGGATCTGAAGTCTATAGCAGAAGTGAAAAATGGAGTTTCTAATGTACCACTGCTATAACATGGAATCACCTTTTTACCCCTGTTCTCTTTCTTCTCCATAATGCATACATTCTCCTGGAATGTTTATACCCACATTTTCTGTGGATATGTAAATGGCACATGCAACATCTGTATTTTAATTTGTTGCCTCTTATATTTTGTGCATTGCTCCATTTAAGAAGAAATATAACATGACAGAAGTTGATCTCAAAGGAATTCATCATGTCTGTACCGTCACTGGAATGAAATGTCTCTTTCTCCTATCCCTTGTTCCCATTTTCATTCAAATTGGACGGAAGAAACAGTCCTAGCAGATTCAGCTTGTCAGCTATATTACTGGTAAAAATCTGTTTGGAAACCAGATTCCTCCACATGAAAATGTGTGTGTTAATTAGCCCCTTTTGTGTCAGCCTGTTTCTGAGCCAAGTCTGAAGAGTCATTTGAGGGCACCAAATGTCTGTTCTGAAGAGAGGCTTACGCGATTGAGAGTGTCATGACCACTTGAAAAACTTTCTTCAAGGATGAGAACTTTTCTGTTGGCAACATGTTATCAGGAACATCTAGTCCAGCACCATCAAGGATTCTTCTGTTTATTTTAAAAACATGCAGACACTACAACTCCCTTTGGTTCTAGCGATGCAGGGATTGAGGGCAGAAGAAAAAATGCTCGGAGAGATTGATCTAATGAACTAAATGCAATTCATCATGAATAAATGTCTGGATTTAAGTGCCACAAGTTTACCTATCCACTCCTGCTCCATCTGCAATGATTTTAATCACAGACCAAAGCCAAGAAACACAGATATGACTTATAAATTTCAGTCCCTGTAAAGAAAGCTGGCAAGGATAAGCTGAGGGGTGTTGGTCAGCCTATTACCAGCAGAAAGAGTAAAGTGCAAGGGTATCTGCATGATGTGTGCCCATTTTTATTAAAAGCCTTTACTTATATACATTCTATTTTTGCCTTTTGTGGCAAATGAAGACCAATGTTTTCCAAACCTTCCAGGCTTCACTGGCTGATATAGGGTCCCAATCCTCCAGACTGAACTGGAGTGAACAAGGCAAAAGGAACTAATTTCCTAACAAACCCAGCAAGTTTCTTCATTCCCTTCCCCCACACTGAGTCCATGTACTCACTTTATCTTTCCCACAGCTCTTGTCTCAAAGAAGCTCAAGGGTTATTTTTTTTCTCATAACCACCCTAAACTGCATTTCTGAGAGGACACTACTTCCTTCCATTCTCAGCAATTTCAGAGGCTGCCAGAGGCTGCCCCTCTTCCCAGAAGTCACTCACAAAGTCAACAAGCAGTTTACCCTCTAACTGTTTTGATGTTGGCCTGCCTTCCAGCAATTCTCAGTTGGCACATAGTCTCCTGCAGACTATAATCAGCTTGGCACATGTTAAAACACCCATGCCAGGGCTATGGCCAGAACGAGTCAAGTCAACTGCTGTGTTGCAGTTACAATTTGCCTTGTTACAGTTTCAGCAACACACTCAAGACCAGACTCTCTGACTGCCCACATTGTCTAGCACTTCACATCTCCTTTATGTGAAACTGAGAGCATTGCAGCTTTAATGTCAAGAAATAAACCTTAAGAGAATTTTCCTCCAGCATGCTCTGAATTCCTTACACAGCTTAGATGATCTGCATTCCTGCCAGCCCACCCCAGTATTCCAAAACATCATGCCTTACACAGCACTGCCCATCCTGCCCTCATCTCATGTCAGACAGTTTAACCCCTGTAGCTCTGTGTAAGATATGTCCTTTCCAAAGCCCTGCTGAACAGACCAAACTCACTGGCAGGCATTTTCTCCCTTTGGAGAGAAGGTGTGACCATGACATCTGGGACAAGCAAGAGGAAGTAGAGTACATCATTCCCTGGGAGGGGACATTCAGTGAATCAGACATCCAGGTCTACAGGCATGAGGATGCAGTTAAAGGCAGTGGAACACCTCTCCTGTCTACATGGCCACTGTTCCCTATGCAGGACATTCTGTTCACAGTCATATGCAGAAAATGAGACAGCAGATATTTTTTAATGAACACTCAGTGGAGAATTCAACAGTCTGCATGACAGAGAAGGTTAATGGCACTCACACTTTACCCATTGTTCTTTCAAAAAAACATATGGCTGTTAAGGGATGAAATTTTTTCTTAAATACTTTGGAAAAAAACCACCTTGTCACTGCATGACTGGTATTTCAATTTTCTGGTTTTCCCTGAACTGCAAAATTTGCTAACACTATAAAAACATCAAAATAAGGCAGCCCATCAAGGGCATAAACATGATATAGTGCTTCTAAAAAAAAAAAGTCAGTGCTTAATCTGACTGTGATTAATATGGGTAGCCTTTTTATATAGATTCTGTCTGTATTAGCAAAAATGATTTTATGCCTTTTGAGGAAGAGTGTTTGTATTTAACAGCTGAGAAAAAAAGGCCTGTCTTTCAGATTTTACAATATTTTACAACTCTTTTATCCATGTAAGGCTAATAAAATCATCTTAAATTGTAAAACAGAAGTGGAATTGTGAAACAGAAGTGACTTTTACACTTGACCAAAAAAATAAAAGGTTTTGCTGTTGGAAGGAGACTATAACTTTGGCCCAATGCCCAATATATGTTGATACAGATGGTATAACTCCCTTACCTTGCAAAGTATCCACCAAGGTCAAGGTCTTCTCTGTATTCCTATCAACAGTGGCAATCCATGCCCTCCCCACAGGCATTCTGAAGAGCTCTATAGTCCTGAGTGATCCTCATAGCACTCTCCACACTGCCAGTCCACCTGCTTCTTTGTTCTTTGACTAAATTGGAGGGAATCTCAGCAGATGTGTGGCACCTGTACTGTGTAGCTCAATTCCTTGGAGTCACCTCGTTGGGTAGGACAGGGGATGCTGACTAAGCAGGCCAAGCATGACTAGTGCCAGGGCAGAGCAACACTGCTTTCCTTCTGGGCAGTAGGGTCAGCCCCTCCCTTGGAGCCTCCTGCTCCTTTCCTCTCTCCTCCTCAATGCCCTGACCAGTAACACACAGTCAGGAAAGGCCAATGGCAATGCTGAAGGGCAGCAATGAAAGGCTCCTTTAGGAAAAGCAGGGTGATGGATCACAGAGTGTTTAGAGCAAAGAAAGGAGGAGGCATCCTTGCAAGAGCTGACTGCATGCTGAGGACATCCTGTGAATGTGAGTGGCACGGCTGAAAGTCCTGTGGTCATCTCGTGTTGTCACCTCATGTGGTCACATGTTCATTCTGGTCTTGTGTAGGTCCTCTGCCTGAGACACCTTCATTGCAGAGATGCTCTGGAGCAATGCAGAGAAGTACAGAACTGTGGGAATCTAGAACCCATTGTGAACTTCCTTCCTTTATTTGTGCTAGAGCAGGAGTGCTTCTGGGCCATCATACCTGTTCCTATTTTATGCAGGAATGGAAAGCCTTAGAAGAAGGTATTTCTTGCAGTCTACTGTAATAACTAGAGGTATTTCCCAGCTACTACTGCAGCATAAACTTACATGTATAATGTTTCCCCACCACCAAATTTGCAGATTCTTTCCTGAAGATATATTTTTTAAGATAAATGTTTATTTAACATTAGTAACAAGCCTGGACATGTCTATTTATTATAAGTCTAGTAAAATGTACCCTTCTTATTGATGAGGCATTAAATGTCAAGTTTATCTTGGATGACCCTTTTAAATGTAAGCAACTAATAAATAAATGTGTCTTTTTTTGTTGATATAGGTCACTTAATAGTATAGTTTATCAAAAGTCAGTCATTTAATGGTATGCTTGAATCTGTGTGTGGTTTGCTTTCTTTTTTCTCTTTTGATACTTCTGGTATTAGCTCAATTTCAGAGTTCCTACAAATTTACTGTAAAAGATCTGTTTGACAATGAGAGAAGAAGTTGCCAGCCATACCAATTATAGTGATTTTGTGGTGTGGGACTTGAGGCCACTGGGAACTAAAGATCTATGCCAGAAAAAAAAAAAAAAAGGCTTTTCTAGGCATCTATGTTTCTTTCACAATTGTATTCACATATCCAATTCAAGCTATAGCTCAGTAGTATGTTATCTAAAGAAAGAGATTAGGTTCACATTAGGACTTTTCTGACTACTTGATATTAAGCAGGGATATAGAAGATGTTTTGTTTTGTTGGGTTTTTTTGCCTAGAAAAGTAACATCTGGAACAAATAGAGTCTTTAACTGATTATCATTAACACAATTGTGTTGTGTTCTCAAAAAGCTATTAAAAAGTGTTAACATGGTTACATCATGAACTTCAGCTGGTTCTTATAACACAAGATCAACTAATGCCAGATATGTACACATATGGATATTTAAAATACTGTATTGTAAGACAAGATTCTGAGAACATTTTCATTAATACTAGGATTACTTACCAGTTCAAGCAGTTGTTTTGAGGACAGATTTCACTACCCATATAACTCTGAGCAGCATTTAAGCTCACATGTAAACATGCTAACTGTTCTGTGGGTAGTAAGGAAGCCAGCAACCACTATGAATGAAGAGAAAATACTTTCTTGCCTTTTTTTCAAACCATTCTCTCTCACCTGTTATTCAAACAATGCCTTTTAAAAAGTGGCACACATGACCAAACAATCAAATAGAGATTTCATTAGATTTGATTATGTCAGAATGTTAAAAGTATCTCTCTGTATAAAGCCCAAGTGGACCTTGACAGCTCTTTTCTCACTATGCACAGCTTGATGTACCAGAGCAAGACAGGAAGGAAAATAAAAACCAGCCATCTGCAGCTACAAGGATAATATAATATAGGGGACCTAGTACCTGTCATTAAAACACCTGCTTTTGGCATCTGTTTATGCCTTCACACCTTTGGGAGAATAAAAGTGTTGGTTTAGCCATTGTTTTTAGGAGACAAACCTCCTTGACAGAGCTTCCCAGCTGTATCATGAGCACACCCTGATCAGTTTGTCCCATATAGCAGTGAGATAGCCAAAGGCTATGTGTTGGCTGAGCTATGAAAGCATTCCATGTGTTTGGAATGAAGACTGCTCTAGACTCCTCAGCTCACCTGAGAGCCAAGAAAACCCAGTAGTAGTTAGCAAATACAAGGAATTAGTACTCAATGCTTCTGGATCACATTGGATTTTTTGATGTGCAAGGTCATGAAATAGTTGCTTCCAGGAAGATGGGAGACACATAAAAATCCAGGAGGTTGTTTATCAGGCAAACTTTAGCCAGGGAGTCTCCTGTGACTACATAAAGACAGTGAAACTGAGAAGGACTTCTGAGTTCCCCAGATGAGATATGCATTTTAACTCTCCAGGCAAGACTTGATCATGTCGTGAGACCTTCCCTTCTGTGATATCCAAAAAAGGTGGTGACTGGGTTGTCTGCCCAGTGAAGTGTGGGCACAGCCCCCAAACTCAATATTGCTGGTAAGTATGGCACTGAAAAAAATACTGGTTGTCCAGTCTTTGGGCACTACATGCCATGTGCACCCACAGAGAAGCAATAACAATTTTATTGAATTGTAATGAGATACCATTTTCATGGCAAAAGGAGTAAACTGTGAAGAAAAAAGTGAGTTCCATGCTCAAAGACCAATAAATTATATGCTTGCTATTCAGAAGGATGTTTTGGAAGCCTGGAAAGAGGTCTCGGAGATGCCAAATATGTTCTTTCAGGTAGCTTTGAGTCCATAATTTTTGTCCTATTACTTACTGAGCTACAGGGTATTTCCAAAAACATTCCATTTTCATTCAGGAAAGATGCTGAATGCACAGTGGAGGCTGATTAAAGAGTTCAGGTGCAACTGTATCTTATTCCTATCATATCCCACGCTTCATTTTTCAACCATAAAATCCCATTATTTAATATAGAGTGAAAGGGATGTTATTTTTATGCAGTTTTTATTTTTATGGATTCTTTTGATGGAAGAATTACTGTCAAAATAGGTAAATGTTTTTCCAGTAATGGACAGTAAGTTTACACATATTGCAATATGACTAGAATCATATATAGCTATCACAACAAAAAGTAGACAGAAAAGCACATAACATACTCTTTGTTTCCCTGTAAACAGTGTTTATGAAATAAGAGTAGAAGAAAATGATAAAAAATTATCAGTAAATATTAGAATGAAAGAAACAAATTTAATGCACCTATCAGTATAATGTCATCTTCTGTAAAGAGTATCAAAAATATTTCTAGAATTTTAAAAAACCAACTGATTCCAAGCCAATATGTTCCAAGCTTGCTAAAGTCCATGGTTCAACTATTAGCACTGAATTTTAGGGCTTCTAATACTAGATAAAAATATTCCAAGCATACATGACACAAAGCTTCAAACAAAACTCAGTGTGCCTGTTAAAATTTGCTGGAGTTTTACAGGCTAATTCTGTACCTGCAGTCTTTATGCCAGCTCACATAAAAATTGCCTTCACCCCTACACTGTTATGAAGAATGAAATACTATGTCTCCTTCTGCAACCAGCACAAAACCACATCAACACTGAATTCTGCTCTGCCTTATTAGCTGAAATGTGATCTTGTGTTCACAGCTGATCTGGCTCAGACTTGTGATCCTGAATGACCTTGCCCCATACAGATCCCCTACAATGACTATAGCCACATAAAAAAGGTCTGTTAAAATATGAATCACTCACCAAAAGACAGAAAAGTATAAAATTTTCCAAATAAATATAAGCATTGCAAAATATAGGTGGATACTTTGCTTGCATGTGCCCTTTCTTATATGTCAAAAGGAAAAAGGAATAAAAATAGAAGCTTATAAAGAATGAGAAACTTTAAAATCAAATACTAAGCAAAGATTTTTGCTCCACTGATAAAATCTGCTACACAGCCTGCTAGGCTTTTTAAATCTCAGTGTTTTGAAACATTGATGATGTGTGATGATCTCAAAACTGCACCAATATTCAGTTCTTTACCATAATGCTAATGCTCTTGCCCATAAAAAAAGGTTTCAAAAAGCAACAATTTTTTAAGGAAGCAATAATAATCTTTGATGTAGAAAATATCCTATGTAAGAATAAAAAAGCAAGAAAAACAAAGATTTAGGAAACTGGAACAGGAGAGCTGTAAAGTAGACATAGAAACAGGAAAGTCCTGTTTAAACAGATAACACAGAATACAAAGTAAATGTGCTCTCCCTTCTCTTAATCTTTTGTGAGGAAAGCTAAAATTCCAAACAATGAATGAAAATAGCTTAAGATTTATTTATCTTCATCATTTAAACTTCTAGCCCATGATACTCCTCACAGGACTTGCCCTTCTTTAACAAAGTTAAAACATGTGTTCTTACTTTCTTCTTTCTTTTATCATATTAGAAAACCTTTATCTTCATGCTTTTTTTACTTTGTTGGGTTTTTATAAATCTAAAATTCTACATGACACTGAAGGAAGAGAGGTGGAACGATCACAGAAAGCACGCATAGGATTCAAAATGATCTTGCCAATCTTTAAAGTTGGTTACCACCTACTAGCACCAAAAGAGGTCCACTTTGCACTGCAGGTGCTCATTACCACTGAAAAGCACCCCAGCCAGTAACCTTGCCAGAAAGGGGTATTTTCTACACAAATTCAGGTTCAGAGCCTCAAAAAATTGTCATGCTCATGAGTCCCTTTGTAGAACCAGGACCTTATTCTATAAACCAGTCATGTGTCCTTATTTAGACTAAGGATAAGTAATAAATTCTTCCCTTACACCCTAAGTAATGCATTAGCTAGGCACTGGTGTCTGCCACTTCTTGGGATGCACTTCCTTTTCCAGTTACACTTCACTGTCTTTAGAGATATTACTCCTTTCTTAATTAAGTTTAAATAACAGCCTTGCTTTTTTAAGCGGCATAGTGATGAAGAATAAACTTTTATCATACCTGATTGTACTTGTATTGTACAACAATCATTCCAGAAAAAGTTTTGTGAAGTAGGTCTTTGACAAGAACTCTTGTGAATGGTGCAATAGAAAAAAATAAGAAAAATAAGTAAAAGGAAGCATCTGTTGGGAATTCTTCCAGCTGTGCTTAACACATTTGGAAGATGACAGAGACATAATATGTGCAAGGCTAACACAGTAGCTTGTCACTTCCTATAAACATACAGAGGTGTTCTTTCAGCCATGATAACGTTTTCCAAAAAATACATAATATGGCTTGCTCTGCTTTCCCTCTGAGTCTCAAAGTACCTAAAGTAACTCTTATTCCTATCTCACAGAGAAAAACATTCAGCTGGTTGGAGAAATTACTCAAGTGGCTCACATCATTCAAAGGTAAAATTATAATAAGAGCCAAGTTAATGTAACCATATTTAAGATCTGTTAGAGATCAAAGGTGCATTTTTGTTTGTTTTAATTCATTTACATGCAGGATGCCCTGAAGCCCAGAACCACAAGTTTGCAAAATTGGTCTCAATGGCCTAAGCTGCCATCGCCTTTCAAAAACCTAAAACCACATCCAATGACAAAATAACATTATCAAAGCACAGCAGATAAAAATAAAGGGTGTAAAATACATCAAGCTTACTAAGCAGATATTGCTCAGAACCACAAAATCCATGCACAGGTTAAGATCAATCTGCCATAGTTCAAGGTACTTCATATTTTAAGATGAAAATAGGGAAAGGAAATCAGAATTGGTTATTTGATCAGACAACTCTGTTCAAAATGACAGTGAAGTCTGTTACAGAGAAGCACTCATGAATCAGAGTCAATATAACTCTTATTTGGAGCATCTTTGTCCTTCTGTGGGCTCTTTTTAGTACATAAATTATTCAGTAGTTTCTCGATGAAAGCATAGTTGACCAAAATCTAAGAACCAGAATTTGATTAGGTTGTTTATGGGTCTGGGTTATTTTTTTTTCCATTAATGGTTTGTTCAAAATAAACCAGAGTATCACTATATCAGTAAGCCAAACTAGAGGTGACTGATTTATCTGTAACTTCTATTTGAAGAAAATATACAGAAAAATGTCAGTGACAGAACTCAGTATTTGAACATGCAGAATATTGGCTTCAGTCCACAAAACACTGTATAAATTTAATGGGATAAGCCCCTTCTGAATAGTAAATCATGAGAGTGAAGAGAAATGAGCCCAGAAGAAATAGTCCTAAGACATACAATAAGCACCAGATTAATTGATAATTAAATAAATAAATTTTAAATGGTCAAAGCAGATGTTCTTTTTTTTTTTTTGTTTAGAGACATCTTATTTCATCTCCAATTAGAGTTTGCTTTTAAGTAGAATAAGGAGTAGTTTCTGAAGTGTCTAAGCAATGCAAGTACTCTTCAGGCCAAGACACAATAAATGGGCATTTTTGTCATTTTCTTATGTCCATTTGTATGGACATACACAACCTGCTTGTAATAAAATTTACAGTTTTCAGTTCTCTTTACAGTTTTTCCTAAGTCAGCAATTTAAAAAAAAAACCCACATAGTCATTGGCATTCATTGTCTAACTCACAGAAAAAGCAAAATACCATTAAACATATGTGTTAGACCCTATTCTATAAAAACCCATGAGCACAGATTTAGCCTTGATGCTAATGGTGACTCAGGAAAAAATTAATATGTCTACATTCCACCTAAATGTGGAAGAAACAGTCTAGGAAATTAAGGGAATATCTAAGGTTATACATTCTTCTTTCTGTGACAGAGGCACTTAAATGAATCACAGAAATCACCCTTCAGACACAAAATGTTAATGGTTGTCCATGCCAATTCCCACTTGTTTTACTTTCTTTCTATGAATGCAAGGATAGAGCTTATGCAGTCATATGTCCTAAATTTCTCTCTTTCCTAATTCTGACTTTTTGCTGCTTTTAGGAATAAGAAAGTAAGCAAATTTTTTGAGCAAAGATGACCTATTCAGGAATTAATATTGGGAAAGTGAGAGCAAGGCTACAAACAGCTAAAACTGGGAATTTCCAGTTTAATGGAAAATGCTGGTATTTTGATTATTCTGAATCAGAACAAACTATTTCAAAATTTCCCACAAAGCAGAAATTAAAAAAAAAACTTTAAAAAATGCTTTCAAAAATGTTGAAACACATTTTCTTTGAGCTTTTAAGGTTTTTTTAATATTATTTTCTTATATTGTATTTTTGTTTTACAGTCATAACCGTAGCTCATCTCATGACACAATTAATGTGTAACTTCCGTAATGTAGTATAATTTTTTAAAATTTGATTGTTCAAACTGTGAATAATTTTTTTTTCAATTATAACCAAGAGTTGATGTATATTTTATTTGAGTAGGAAAACAAGATCAATATTTGGCTTTCTATTACTCTCAGCAAGTTTGTTTCTGAAACCAAAGAAAACCCTGTGTTAATATAAAGATATCAGAAGAGTAGCTACTTTAATTAATGCTGTACATTAAAATTTTGAAGTAATTTTAGCTTTTTCATCACAGCGTTTTCACCATACACCATCAGTTTACAAGTCCATGGATTAATTTTGAACTTTCACTAACATCATTTTTACCACTGCTACCTATAAGCCATAATTCTGGACTTTCTCACACATCCAACCTGCTCTTGAAACACTCATGTTTTTAGTGATCAGCAAATACAAAGGATTTCAACTTATGTGATCCTCCCTAAAACTTAATCAAGAAGCTTGAACTCTCTCTGTTTTGTCCAAATTAAAAACTGTTTTTCATGGCACTGCTTTCTCCTTGGTGTCTCTTCAATACTGACAAAGCAATGACAGCTCAGTCTGCATGTCCTCATCCTTCCCATCAAATTTGTTACTTGTATTTCATCTAGGGATGGTGCTTCTTGGGTCACCATTATAAAAGGTGTTTGAGGCTTATTTTTTTTTTTAAAAAAAGTTCTTTAACTCAAATCAATTAGCAAAATGATTTTTTTTTTTACTTCCAACTTTTAATTTGATTAAAGAAATTTTCCACCACATACTTGACTACACAGAATTCCATATTAATAAAATACTCTCCTTCACCTATTCCTCCAAAGACAAATTTGTCTCTGCCATTTTATATCATGAAGAACAGCTGTTTGCCAGCCACTGTGTTTATTTGCCTTCTTCTATCCTCTCCTAAACCATGCCCTATCACCCTCTCAGTGATATCTGTTACAGTGCTAGTATCTGTTACAGTGGTTCTTTCTACTAGAGTGGCTCTCTCTTGGTTTTCTAGAAGAATACTTGCAATCCCAGTGTAAAAAACCCAAGCAGCTACAAATAATTGCATTTGGTAAGAGAGATCTAACAGAGAATAATGCAAGACAAAGGCACTGGTTCAGGTGTTTTTAGGCATTGTGGCAATGTTCCTACCTTTTAAGAAAGGATTTAGGTAGGGAAAACATATTAATTAGGATAATTGCCTATTTTTGTATTTGCTGTCTTCTATAAAACAGAGTTGCCCCTGGAAAAAGTGACATATGAGATCTATAGCATTAGAGCATGTTAGTGAAATCATTGGAGTATTAAAGAATAAAATATGAGGGTCAGGACACATAAATACACACAAATACCTGATTCCATCTCTCACACATTTGATGTATCTTTATGGCTACTATAATACTAAAGGTTATACTTAAGAAGACAAACAAGGATATATATGCTATTGCCCTTTAATGTAGAATAGTTAAACATATTCCAGTTAGAAAATTGTACATATTTTCTAAATGCTTTGAAAACTGCCATAAATTCTGTAGTTTACAGGTGCATTTTATTTAAGGGAATGTATACAACTGCATAAGCATGCAGTCATACAATACTTTATTCTAAGTGGCTAAAGAAGTTATTATATTTAACAAGGGAGAAATGAACCAATCTCCAATAGTTAACTGACTGCTCTACTGACTAGAATACTATCACCAGCATAGAAGCTATATTTAGCAAACTAGTGATCCCCAGATCAGTAAGACCTAAGGGATTTTTAATTTTCTGTTAAAAAAAAAAAGGTCTTTGTGAAGAAAAGCACTGCACTAAGTGTAAAAATCCCTAATGGAAGCCTTTCTTGAATCTCTTCTGTTTTCCTGCCTTTTCACAATATCACTTTAAAACAAGAACCAAGAGAAAGAAGTGAAGTGGGACAGAACCTTAGGCTGGTCAGGAGCTTTGAGAATGGCTCTGTGCAGAGAACCAGCATGACCAGTGTTTAGAGACACTCTGATTTTCTGACTACCCTGACAGCCCACAGATTTTCTGACTACCCTGACCCCCTGACTACTGCTTGCTGCTCTCATGACCAAGAGAGGCCTGCTGAAACCTAGGAAAAAGCAATCAGTGAGGAATGAGAAGAGTGTTTGAAGCCCAGGCATCAGGGAGGTTATGGAGGAGTGTATTCCTTCTCCTATTTAGGAAGGAAAAGGCAGAAGTGTGTGCACCCATCTGTAGTGCTGCAAAAAGAAAAAAAAAAAAAAAAAAAAGGTAAAGATTATCAGAATCAGAGTTTACTAATTTGTCTTCCCACATTCTTCTCTAAGGCTAGTGGAATAACTGATACATGTCCTGCAAGTTGCAGCAGGCTTCTTCAAGGTATGTGCAGAATGGTGCCACCACTCAGTGACCTCTGAAATGCAGACGGGAGAATAAAAAGAGCAGAATATTAAAACACAGCACCTGCAGTACAAATGTCTATCAGAATACCTGAAATATTAGTATTATCTGAACTAAGCAAACTTACCTCCAAGCCCCCTGTGCTTCTGCCATTATGGTACATTAGAAGAAATCCCTCCCAAACATTAATCAGCTTAGCTAACCATACACTGTTTAAAACTACACAGAGCAGAGTATTAGCCATTCATAGAGTATACAAATAACTAAATGTGTCCTTTCTGCCTGGCAAGCACCCTATAGTTCAAGGTGGATCTGAAAACTGACAACAGATCTGGGCCAACATGATCTCAATTGTTATTTTCAATAAAAAAGTACAGCTAGCACCTCAGCATGCAACCCTCACTTAGTGGAAGCAGACAGGGACAAAATGCAATGTTCTGAAAGAGCTTTTATGGAAATCATGCACTGCTTGTGACATGTGTTTGGTCTCTGGAGCTGCAGCCTTGTCTCTGGAGCTGCAGCCTCTAAAAGCCCTCTACTTTCAAATGCCATCTTCCAAACTCAAAGGGTAACAAGTATAAACTGTGTCTATAAAACAACATCACAACTTCATTCTCAATAGCTAAGTATTGAAATGCAAGCATACATTATAAATAGAAAAACAGCTGGCTTGGAGCACATTGCAAGCCACTAACACAGTTGAGGGATTTGAATGACATCATAACCCGTGAGAGCATGTTGCTGGCCAGCTGGTGTTATTTATAATATACTCATAATTGAGGAAAAATAAAAAGGCAGAAGTTAGGTATTGCAGAACTAATAAAGTTGAATTCTCTTTTTCCCAGTGTCATTTAAATTGTTATCAAGAGAAATTCAAAGATTACTACTAAAAAAGGGGGGGGGGGTGTTTAATCACTTTATAATTATAACAGCAGATTTAAGGTAAATGTCATGGAAGACCCCCAAAGTGGGCTACTCGTGTTGCTACATTCATAGCACAGAAAATTCTAGGAAATTACATTATTTCTCCTGTGTGGTTGTTGAAAGATCACAAAGCTATTTTGCCCTATTTACAAGTCCTCAGCAATTATGTTATTTTGAGCAAATTACAAACTGCTGTTTTAGGGTTAATCACAGAGAGAGTTGGAGGTTTTAATTGGTAGTCAGCATATAGGCGTGCCAAGTTTAATAACGTAAAGACACATTAAGGGAAAAGTAGATAACTGCCTGCCTGCCTTTTCACACTGCAGAAATAAAATACCTATGCTGCTATGCATAAATAAAATGTATGTGTGTGTATATATATACACAAAGGTATGCATATATACAAACATTACCCATATGTATTTAAGTTTTCATAGATTTGAAATGCAGACACACATAAATACAAACGCACACACAGCTACCTGAAAGTTAACTAGAATACATTTTCTTATTTTTCATGGCAGCACAAGCTCTTTTTGTCTGCTAACCCCTCAGTCACTAATTCACATTCTTTTAAAGGGAAAAAAATATGCTTCTGTGCTCTAGTTTTAAAATGCAAAGGTATGATGTTATTTGTCACCATGCCCAAAAAAGTCCTTACTCGGTAACTTTGCCAGAAGAGGGAGAGAGAGAGAGGCAAATGCTCCCCCAGCTGTTTCCTGTCTACAGTGTCTGTGTAATGTAGATAAATGTGAGGATTTTCTCTAAATCCCTCTTCTGTTTGCTAAATCTCACTGTCACTGCTAAAATCAGAGCAGATAGAGCCTGCGCAATGGAATAAAGTCCTCAATATTGAAATGTGACATTGCTCTCAACATCTCACATCTCTCTGGATTTCTTTTTTCTCATCATTACTGCTAACAAATTCATTTCCAGACTTTGCACTTTCAAGAAGCAATGGAAAAAATCAACAGTCTTTCAACACAATTAGTTAAGTGCTGCTTGTGTGATTTCTTGAAGGTAAATCTTTATTACTATTTCAAATAATTTTTTAGTTTTATTTTGCTGTGTATTGTCTGCTGCTGGCTTGAGGAGTATTGTGCACTTTTCAATAACATTATTTTAGAACTGAGAATTATTTATAAATTGCTGAACATGCAATTTTATGTGATCTGGAAAATGGCTGTAT
Source organism: Serinus canaria (assembly GCF_022539315.1). Classification (NCBI taxonomy): domain Eukaryota; kingdom Metazoa; phylum Chordata; class Aves; order Passeriformes; family Fringillidae; genus Serinus; species Serinus canaria. The sequence goes on along the minus strand of NC_066314.1, from coordinate 62,214,993 downwards.
GTAATAGTTGCAATTACATAGATAACTGTAAGGGTAAACTATTGCAAATACATGTCTTAAATTTCACTTCTATTCAGAGAACTTTGTAATATTTCAGTTATGTCATTATTAAAAGGTCCACTTACATCATTGTCTATATTGTTAATGAATGCTTCTGAAAACAAGAACTTTTAGCTATTTTCTGCAGGTGCAGGGTTTTAGAGGAAAAAAGGTACTATTCACATGTTAAGTTTCTGCAGTTTTATTATACACAATTATAGAGAAAATGTTCATGCTTTCACAAGGAAACTTTTAAGGGATGTTGTCACTGCAGCAATTTTCTGGCAGCATCGTGGCATTTACTTGGTTTTTGCTTTCATAAATTAAAAGTAAATGAGAAGTTCAGTTTGTTTTCTACATTAGAAACCAGCTGCGACTCTTGCTGACCTTGCATATTTGTACAGCTTAAGCAATTGTACATAAAGAAAATGGAAATTCCTTTACATGTTCATCTCCAAGTTTTCCCTTCTAGGGAGGGCTTTCTCAGGAAAGTTTGCATGTGAAGTTTGATGTTATGACCCTATAATTTCTGCATAATAATGTAAACTGTCTGAAGGTAAATTTGACTTCAGTAGGTGCATTGACCTCTGTTTCTGTCGATTGGCTCTAGTCCAACTTTCCATTATCTGCAAATTTATATCCTTCGAGAACTTTTTTCCCCTTAGTATTCTGCAAGGATATTTATGGAGTTGAAAGAATTATCTTATTTTAATTGCTTAGGGCCTAATATATTTTTTTAGTTGATCTTACACTTAAAACACACTTATCTCATTCCTTAATGACCTAATTATAGATCTGTAATTGCAGGGGATGAAATCATTCCCTTAATGTATAAATGGGCATCCTTTCCAATATACTTGAAAGAAGAAGGGTTGGGGATTTTTTTAAGTATTGAGCAAGGCACTAAGAGACATAAAAGTAATGTGCTAGTTCCTCAGATGTGCATCCTGCAAGCTTCCTTGGAATCAATGGAACATATTGATTTAGGTTAGCATGTAGCTCAGATTCTTTGCTCAAAGTTAACAGTATTTAAGCCTTGATCCACTCTAGAGTATATATGCTTTATTTATATAACAATTACTATTGAATACTGATATTTCATAATAATTGCACATTTCTTCTATGGCTTGATAATCAGGCCCAACCCCTCTGGAATAAAATGTAATTTTGAATATATAACTCTTGATTTCTTGCTGTAGCATATAGTCTCCAAAAAAACATTGCCTCCTGCACGATACTTATAATTCTTGCAGATGTTCTTACATGTTACTGAAATGACCAAGTATGTGAAGAATTCTTATGCACAACTTGTGTCAAGTGATAATTTGTTAAATGAAGGGGACTTACATAGAAGAATTAAGAAATGACTGAGATGCAGAGTGTTCATATATGACATTCCTTTGTAGTGCTACTATTCTGGACTACTAAAAAAGGAATGTAGCAAAAGCTGGCTATTTTACTGAAAAAAAGAGGAAATTCCAGCTGTGAAAATATGGTCAGTCATTCTATGCAACTAAAAGAAGTGCTTAACCAGGCTCATCTTGAACCTGTATTCAATTTCCTAACGTAATTAGATGCTTCAGTAAACCCCACCCACACGTCAATGCGTTTTCTTTTAAGCTCTCAACTTTCTAGTCAGATTGGGGATAATGTAAGTACTCTGCTTGATTGTAGAGAACCTGAAGCAATATTGGATTACAACTTTGTATTTTCCTAAGAATATTCCCTCAGATATAAAGGAGTACTTTGGTTTTGTAACAGGCATGTTGAATCAATTAATGTTATGTTTAATTAAAATGATGAAGTAAAGTTAAAGTTTTAAACTATGTTTTGGAATTTGCTTTAATGAAACGGTACTTAATTTATCAAATAATTGATTGACCCCTAGAAACATGTGAGCCTGTTTTCTTTTCTGCAAAGTTTTTACTTGTTTGAAAGTTCTTGACTGTTGTTAAATTTGGAGATAAAGTTAGAAATTCTCTGTGGTTTATACTGTGCAGCCTTTTTTGGCTTCCACTAAAGGAAAAACAGTAGATAATCTGTTTTGTCGTAGTTCAGTGCTGATATTTATCTGAAAACGCAAGCCAGCTGAGAAGTCTTGAAAAATAAAAAATTGTTAAATGTCTAAAATTTATGTTTATTTCTGGACCAAATGTTATACGAGAACAAATTGTTAAATACATAATGTTCTTGTATTTGTAATGTCTTTCAGCTTTCTGAGGCAGTGTGCTAAACAGCTTTCTGCTTTACCTCCTCAGAACTGGGAACCATCTTAAACTGCAGGTGCATCACATTTATCTTATAAATTCAAAAATATGGCAAAGGAATAAAGAAATTGTTGTTAAGATATGGAATCATTACAGGAAATAGTGCTTCATGTTATCATCATTCATTTACAATCTGATCTTTCTCCATCTGCCATTGAAGTCATGACCATGCATTCGAGCTTGTTGGGGTTTGCATGGCAAAGTTGGCTAAAGACACTTGTGAATGGGAAAATAATTATTCTTTTTTTATGTGATATATCATGGGATTTAAAATTGCTCATTATTTTCACAGTGGAAATAAGAGACTCATCCAGCAAGGCACTAAGATCACTTGCCAAGAAAATAAGAATTCTTAAAAATTATTGACTAAAAAAGACTCAATATCCCATTGGATCAGATCCCAATTGATCAGAAAATAGATAACTTCATCTTTTTTTCAAAAGTTCAGTGAAGAAATATTCAAGATTAAATGGTCCCTGAAACCCTGAAAGAAACTTTAGGGAAGATGAATCACTTTACTTTCAATTACTTTGCACTAGACTGCTAACACAAAGCAGTTTTAAGCCAAGTTTAACTGTATGTGGAAGACAGATTTGTAAATTTTTACCTGACTGCAATGCTGATGTTAACCTTGAAAGAGAATGAAATTAAATGCAGATTTACACCTTTCAAAACTATCATTCTTGGCAAGTGATCTAAACAAGTTCAAAATATGCATTAAGCACATTACTCAGTGTCCTGCTACTATACATAAATAGCTTTTCTTAATATTAAAAGAAAAAGCTTTCTTCTTTGCATGTTGGGTAGGAAATTAGGTGGACATAAAGGGATACAAAAAAATGGATAAATGGATTGGTGCAATTTTACACCCATTGAGAACTGGCCTTTCTTCAGTCCTAAGTACAGGAAGATAGTTTGTAACCAAATGTAAATGAAAAAAGAATTATCACCTCTGTATAAACCTCATGGCCACAGCTGCCTCTGAGGGGATAATGAAGGTCAGTGAAATATAGCTGCTTACAACAAGTAAAACCAGAAATCTTTAATGGTTTAAAACTCACACTCCTGTTAATTTCTCAGATGTTTGCCTGCTAGGAACAGGGAACTGTAAGAGTCACTGAATGTGGTCTTCTGCTGCAGAAGATCCCACATCAACTCCTTTCCTGTAACTTTGGGAAGTTGAACCTTGCAACATTTTTGGTTTGTCCTGGGGTTTTCCTTTCTAAGGTGGCTGGAGAACTGTGGAGTACTAATAATGAACTATTTTTCTATTGGGCCAAGTTTCCTTGCAGCAAGTTTAGAGCCATTTATTCTTGTGACAATGTTGATTTCAGTTTAAATAGCCCTTCTCCATCATATGCCACCCCCATTTCCCATAGTACGTTGGCAGGCACCTGTCATATTCCCTCTTAGCTTATCTGGTCTGAGACAAACCAATGCAAGGTTGTTTTCTTTATTTATATTATTCCAGCTTCCCTTTGTCTGTCTATTCCACTCTTCCACCTTTTGCTTTCCAAAAGCAAATATAAGTCATAGATATTACAGGGTTCCCTAACTAGATGTGATTGTGAGTATTCACCAGAATAAATAATCAGTTTCCAAAATACATAGACTAGAACAAGTATGCAGTTGCAAAATCATGGGGAGACATTTCCTGATACCATGCTTCTTGTCCAAGAAATCACAGTACCTATTTATTCTAATTCACAAGGGTGCAGGGGTCATTTTTTGAAAGACTCTTTGAGGAAATTCTGACACTGCTTCTGCTTCCTTGGCAGGTGAAGATGCACACTGTGTCCTACATCCATTTCTTCTACCTTGGCCTGTGTTTGCTTACCTTAACCAGTTCTGTTGCTGCTGGCCCAGAAACACTCTGTGGTGCTGAGCTGGTTGATGCTCTTCAGTTCGTGTGTGGAGACAGAGGCTTTTACTTCAGTAAGTCCCCCCTTTCTTTCATTTAACTGCTAAACACTTTCATGTAATCCACTGGAGTCTGCAACTGCTGGAAATGAGCTTAGCTATGATCATCCAGGCTGCCAACTAGGACTGGTATCCCATACCTAGAAGATGCTCAAGCCTTCAGCTACCATAAAGCCTCAGTGAAGAATAATGTTGTGCCTTTGTAAACCTCTCTGACTTTCTGTTAAATTTTTATCTCCAGACTTGCTATTGTTTTTCATCACTTTCCAGCTGTCACTATTTCACCTGCTGTGTTCCTGCTTTTCAGTGACCTGTCACTGAAATTAAATGAATAAGAGCACATACTAAACCCAAGACACTCATGAGGCAGAACTACATGTACCTGTTATGTCAGACTACTGGTAAACACTTTAAGTACACACTTTTTCATATTAAAAACACACTAAGCTTCAACATCTGGTTTAAAAAAAATGAAGAGCTGGAAGGCAGCAAGCAGAAGGTTACTGCATCCAAGTATCCACATGCTTCATCATTTAAGTACAGGTGGAGGAAAATTCATGCATGGTGAGATAATAAAGACTAACACCAGCACAGGCAACAGATAAAATTAACTCTAAAATAGTGAGGATCAAGAAATATTCAACTTTTATGTAATAGAAATCTATTTCTGATTTTCAGCTATTTGCCACTTAAAAAACAAAGTTAATGAAACTTTTAGTAAGGAATATATTCATTCTGAATACATTCATTAATACATTTTTTCAAAATATGATGATAGAATTTGTGCTCCTATAGCCTCTGAAGCTAGCATTTACTTTTAGTAACAATATGTGCTTCTCTGATATCCTTGATATTCCTTCATGACTGAAACTTCTTGTCTTCTATGCTACCATTTGTGGTTTTCTGATCATACCCCCTCTATTCCTATTTATTTCTCTTCATGGAGTCACTGCTTTCAATGTTTTCTCCTTGTAATAAAAACAAATTCAGATTTTTGCACTTCTAAATTAAAGAAAATTCTAATCTCCTCAACATATAAATTGTAGAGATTTTCACTATCTTCTTGGCACATTATATTAAAGTTCATTTTGGAACCTTAGTTTTACATATGCAAAGTAATCCACTATTCACAAAAGAACCCTTCTTTTGTGTATTTAACACCTCAACTCCTGTGAGTAGGCACCTACTCCAGGGTGCTGTTTAACTTAGTATTCTGGTGGTAAACACAGTCTTAAAAGTACTGGAATCTCTCATTCAGGAATATACATTTTCCTACAAAGTCATCAGGTGTTCATTTATGCACCAAAGTCTGTTGCATTTATTAGCAGAAGAGTTAGGGATAATTTGAGTGTCCTACAAATGTTTTATTGCTGGAGTGCATGTAAAGACTGTCATCTCCCCCTCCTGTTTCTGCACCAGAAAACAATGAGACAATACATCCTTAGAACAGCAGAGCAATTGTTCTTTTACTGTGTACGTTTCTCAGGTATTTTTCTACCAGCAAAATGCTTGCTGCTGGTTCAGAGACCTCTCATGCTTGCTTTCCACAAGAGCAGCTGTTACTGCCCAGCAATCAGACCTACTGTTAGGTGTACTTTGTGATCCTCAAGGTAAGAGGTCATGTGAAATGCTAATCATTAGCAATAACTCTCTTTGCTTTCAATCTCAGTTATTCTAACGTTTCACAATCTGTTTCAAACCTCTACCCTAAGCTAGGTCATCCTTAATTTAAAATACTGTGATGGTTTCCAATGTTACAAAGGAGATCTTTACCTTTGCAATCTTGACCTTTACCTGCTGTCACTTTAGACTTTCTCTCTAGTCTTTGTTGTTTTCTGACATTCTGAGTTTTCACTAAAAATAATTTAACGACACCATAAGTGTTGACCTTGTTTTCTATGGAAAACTGTGGAAGGTTTTACTTAGGAATGACCACCCTGTTTTAGGAGTCCTGCACAGTTGCAATCAATAGCCTGCCCTTGCATCACTCAACAGTAATGTCATGAAGCTGACATTACTGTGGCCCCTTGGATGACAAGTAATGTGTGTGTTCTACCTGGCTACTTCTTATTTATCAGGAAGAAACTTAAACTGTTTTAACTCTCTCCCTCTTATTTGTTAGAGTTCAATCTAAAATACAGAGCTAGAGAAAAGTAATCCCAATAACATTGGTAAAACAAATTGAGATACTCATATCAAATGTACTTCAGAATGCAGCATACTATTAGAAGTTAAAAATGTTGCCTAATTTCTTGGGACTTTTTAAGAATGCCATATCATTTGCAGAGGTAAAAACTCAATGAAATTTTTCTTTTGTTTTAAAGAGTATGTCAATAAAAGCAGTATTTTAAGGCTTCTTTTCTCATACTCTGGTTCCTTTAAATAAAGTATAATCAATGTAGTATTTGCCTTTAACTTGCACAGGAAATAGCTGTGAGGATTTTTTTTTCTTCCATCATTCTGTATTTCACTAGAGACCCCAAATATAAAGAATACCTTTTGGCTGAGGTGGAATTCCTGGTTCAGAGTCAAGGTCAAAGCTTCTGACTATTCCTTGGGAGTTGTGGGTGAAAGTGAAGTTAGAAATAATTGTATCACTTTCTGTTGAAACTCTGTACTTCCCAGACACAAGGCTGTATCTATGGCTAGGACTGGAAGACAAAAATTTCCTTTATATAGTCTACTCTGCCCAACTTTCCAGCTAAAAAAGGAAATTCTACAGCTTCTGAGGAGATGCCCCAGCTGCTTAGCACACACAAGGAAGAAGTACTGACTTCAAGAGAAAGTAAATTGTGATTTCTACCACTCTCTTTTGTCTTGATAGACTGACAAGGAGCACTTTTCAAAGCTTTTTAGGGGAAAACACAGCACAAATCCCCAAACTGAGCATCTGCTTTTTTTCCTTGGTCACATTTAACTCCAACCAGCACTGGCTACTCCTCAGACAGCTTTTTGTCTCCTATGATTTACCAGAGAAAAGCAGATTGTTGCCACCTTTGATCAAAGGATATCTCTCTAGGAGGACTTCTGCCCCTCAGGTTCATGTGTGCTAGGTTTCCTTAGGAGAAGGTGACAGAGAACCTGGCCACAACTATAAAAGTGGCTTCACTTAAACACAGCTTTACTCAATGTTTCTCCAAACTCAAAACCTCTGGATTCAACAGTCATGAAGTCAAGTGGGATGGCTTTGACATTCACTTAAATTTTAATGTCCAGAAAGGTCTACCATGGTATGCTCATTACAAAACAACGCTGAGAGGAGAGAATGTTGGAAAAAATTAAAAGAGAAATTACAGGAAGCTTACAAAATTGAAAGCCTAAGAGGGACATTTTTATTGGAATAGTCTAGTCTTATCACAGAAATTTTCTTCATAGATTACTCTAAAAAAAAATTATTCATAAATGTTGAATTTGCTGAACAATCATTCATTCTTGCTCATGCTGTTTTCTCAGGGCTATTACTACCATGAGATCTAGTAGTTTGTTCCAAGGAGAAAATACTTTATTCTTTTTTATCTTCTCCATTGAAAATACACCTTTTCCTTTACAACAAATACAGAGCAATCTTGCTAATAATACACAAGTGCCAAAAAACAAAGAGATTTCTTAATTCCATAGCCATTTTCAGTCTTCTAATTTCTAAAGCCCAAGTTAGATGGATATACTTATTTGAAACCATGACAGTCAACTTCATTAATTAAAACTCCACCTTTTTTTTCTGCTAAAACCACTGCTTTAGTCTTATGGTGGATCTTCTGAACCACCCCTTGCATAAAAAAGAAAAGAGCTGAATTTAGGTACCTGAGACACTGGAGCTCCTCTGATATTCTTCAGAGAACGGCGACTGACCTAGCACATGCTTCCATGTGTAAAACAGTGAATCCCATAAAAAATGGGCTTTTCTGGCATCCAGCTTAATGTTCCCTGTGTCAACTGCTTTGAGGAGAATTACTGCAGATTTTTACTACATTTTTTTTTGTCCACTAAGACAATCAAAATTGTGTGCTGTCCTTGGGAAAATCCCCAGCTGTGCACAACGTATGACTATTAGTTTATAATCATCAGAAAATCAGGATAAGCCTATGAACATAATTTTGGGTGATGAGAGCTGTCATGAGATCCCATTGCTTTGTAGAACTAAGGTATATGGGGAGGAATTGCTGCCTTAGAAAAGAGGAAACAAGTAGGAGAGCAATAGGCAATTATGTTTTGCTTCTCCCATTTCCCTCTAGTTAAGAGCTTCTTGTTTACTTCAGGAAGTCTGCTTTTAAGATGTTATTAAAGTTTCTAGGCCTGTCAAACCTATCAGCATAATTACAAGAGATGGCATGGCACTCAGTTCTTTAAGTACTCCATACCTGTAGGAGCTATGAGTCATTAGCTCCTCTCTGCATCCCTGATTGAAAGGAATGTTAATGTTAGAAGCCCAGCAGAGGCATGCTGAAAAGCTGCCATGGACACACACAGACTCTGGTGTCACTGACAGTCTTACAAATCTTTGCAAACATATGCTGGTCATCTTGGCTGTGTTCACACAGCAAGATCTGAGAGTGTTTTCAAGTTCCTTGGTCTGGCTACATGCCCCATTCATGTCCAAATATTGTATCTATGGAAGATTTGAGTGTATTCCTCTAACTATCCCTAGGTTTCCTACCTCTTACAAGAAAGCTAACCTGGAAAGGAGCTCAGGTGTGCTTTATCCAGATCTGCAGGGTCAGTGCTCAGGAACCAGAACTATAGGCACACCTACTGATAGATCTGTATAAGAAAGAAAACAGTTCTGGCTTCTGGAATGATATCACTGTATAGTCAAAGAGCTGACACAAGTTTGGTGTGTGCTCTGTTGCCCTTGGTAGTAAACATTGAGGAAGATCTCTGAAAATAAGCCAGTCTTTGAAAGAATTTTCTCATTTTTTACCACATTAAGAAAGGGTAAGGAGTTTTTCATAAAGATTAGCCTTAGTTTAGTGAGGTTAATCTCCTTAAGTTACCTTCTTAATAACAGAGAGAGAGGTTCTGTCTTCTTTCTCAATGGATTGCAAAGTCTAGGAGGAGATAGCCTCTGATAGACACTAAATTTAGTCCCTGCAAACAGGTCTCTACAGCTAGTTTCTCAGGTCTCCAAGGATTTTATAATTTTTCAAACTTTTCCTTAAGAGGGAATGCACTAATGATGAAAATTTTAAAGAAGTGACTGGAAACAAATCATTGATCAAAATTTCAAGAAGAAACCTCTCTGTAAAAAGTGCCTATTATCAAAACCAAATAAGTACATTTTCTCCAGAAATTCAATTTATATATGTCCTTTTTAGAGGGTAGATGTTAGTTGCTAATGCTTTTTATGATGTTTACCTTTTTTTATGCACTAGACCAAGCTTCAAATTTGGTCTCAAATAACAGAAAGCTGTTACTTGACATTTGATTCCCTAACTGCTAGATGTGTATTTAATACACTGTTTAGTCTCATGTTGGATAAAGTCACTCAAAGAAGCGTTTGGCACGATCAACATTAATTCTTGGCATAGCTGCCCCTCTTACTTTTCCACTGAATCTTAAATACTGAGAAAAACCCTTCCCTGACTTCAGCTCCTGGCACATGCTCTGTGAAATCAGCCAAAACCTTTGCATATGGACCTCCTTGTTTGTTCTGGTATCAATAAAGCATTTGTGATCCTCAATCAACAGCTGCAGGAGTCACAGAGCAAATCGTTCCGTCCAGCAGAACCACACACAAAAGGTTAAAGAAAACCTTTTGCATTTACTACCTGTGCATGGAGGGCATTCCATGCACAGTGCTCATTCCAAAGGCAGGAATTCACAGAGCCATTTCTCTAGGGTTTATTCAGCACTTTAGCTCTTAGGCACGTTTCAAACCCTTTCACATCACTGAAAATCAAATAGAGACTTGAAGTCACCTCGGAGCTTTGCTAACAAAGGATGGATCTGGGCTTGCTTATTAAACCATATCCAAGCTTAATTGTCCAAAAATATGACAACAAATGCAAGAAATAACCAACAGTTAGTAATTTCTCAGTCCAGAAATCAAGACAAGTACCACAAATGTATACTTAGTGAAGAAATTATGCTAAATTTATCTCTGGTAATAACCACAGGAACTTCAATGTCGAGAGGAAGGAAAAGCCATTAATGCCTACTTTCTATGTGGTGCATTCAGTGCAAAACCATTATGAAAGATAAAGCCCCAATGCTGGGTCCAACATTTAAGTAATGATGGCCATATTTCAAGTTTGCATCAGTAAATGGGGTTCTGAGAAAAAAATTCTAACACATCCACAGTCTTTGGAGGGGCATACTATATAATGACTTGTGGGTGAGTCCAGCTGGAGGAAAGTTACTTAAATACTTACAAAAATCCAGCCCTAGTCTGAGATACTTTCTGTGTTTTCTGATTGAATCCCATATGCAGAGAAATTTTATGTTTTCAATGTCCTTACTCTTACTAGGCAGAGCAGAATGCATTTGCTTATCTCATGTTAAATCCTTTAATAGTGAAAACTTGAATGGCTTCCTTTTATCAAAGAAACTTTCTAGGGCTCATGTGTCTCTTGCCTCTTTTTTTTTCCTTGAGTCTACAGCATATTTAAATATTTCCCAAACCTTTTCTGAAATTCAGCTGTGATCCCAGTCTTCCCATTTATGTAATATATCTCTTCTAGAGCAAGAGGATGCTTCCAGACAGCAGGGCCTTCTGCTTCCTTATGTGCCCATAAAAGTGTGGAAGTAGGGAAAAAGTGTCCTGTTAAAACACTTCCTTTGGGAAATTATGACTTACACAAACCTATATGACTTATACAAAATTATATGATTTTTTTATACAGAACTATTTGTTTATATTGTTTGTGTCTTTGTGTATTGTGCAGAAATTTACACAAGGCTGAGTATGCAGAAAAAAGAAGGGTTTGGCTCAGACCATTCTTATTCAATCCAGCTCAGTGGACTGTTTTCTTTCTGAAAATAAATATTCTAGGAACACTATTTCTATCTCCAAAAAAGTAAACACTTAATACCCCCAAATCTTATAAACAGTAGGTTCTAAGTAAAACAAATCCAACTGAAAATTGGTTTGACTTCAAAAGAAGGTTCATTAACAGCCATATCCTTCTAAGGCAATGGATGAAATCTTAAATTACACACACAAACTCTGTATTCTAAAGAAAATTATAAAATGTATGGTTTATGCAAAGGTATAAAATGTCTAAGTGTCATGGAGAATATTGTAGGGAAGATGTCATTCTGCTTGTGGATGTGAAAAAGATGAGTACATTCCTAATTATCTTTGAAGGCTGTTCCAGACCACACATAATAAATCCAATTTACAAGAGGGATGTTTTTCGGACTTCCATTACCTATACTGAAGGTTTCTTTTAAGTCAGCCCCGTGAAAATTACTGGATATGAACTTCTACTCTTATAATTAAAGCTTTACAGCTTCTTTTTGTAAGTCTTCATTGATTACTTCAGATTGCATAAAAGCTAATAAGGACAATTATTTTTGGTTAACATAGCAGGTTTAAATTGAACACGCTTCTTAAACTTCTGTGGATAAATAATAATATTGTTGCAATAATTTGTTTCTATATCCCCCAAATTCCTGAATTACTAGTCAACAGGTCTTCCATGAAAAAAACTTAGTTTTTCCTACGTATTTCAAGTTTTAGGTTTCTTTCCATTAAAGTTTCCAGCCTTTTACAGACATATTTAGTTTGGCAGGAAGAATCTGGTGACTCATAGACTGTAGAAATTTGAGAGCAAGCTACTGAAAATGTATCTAATTTCTTCTTGTGTAATTTGGGAGCAAGCTACTGATAGTATGTCTAATTTTCCTAGTTTAATCAAATGTATTATTGGCAAATACATGTCCTGAATAAAAGCCATGTTTATTTCTGAAATATATAGCTAAGATTAAATGCAAAAACACCATATATATTTGCTTTTAGAACACTTCTTGGGTGTTTTTTCTAATTGTTTCTGGCATTTTTCTCCAAATCAATGGGCACTGAATGAAAAACAGAGGCACTAGTTGAGACAATTTGCATTACAATCCTACTTATATTTTGGAATTCAGTAATGTAAAAGCATTACTTATGATGGTTTTTGGTGGTGGTTTTTTGGGGTTTTGGTCATATTTTCAAGAGAGGATAGAGGTGTAGGAAGCATAGGTGATGTTATTATACCTCCATGATTTATATACAGAAAAATAGATGTATTCAGAGAGATTTCATCTATATTTTATGTTATTGACTGTACTGTTCCTTTCATGTCTTTTCAGACAAAAGACTTCTAAATTCAGACCTGCCTAGACATAAAACATTTAATGTATGTGAACATTTAATTTGTTCACTACAGAATGAACTTGCTGAATGATTTACACTGAAGAGATTGTGACCTGAAATAAGGAAATTCTGGTTCAGATTCAGTCCATCTATTTTTGGTCACTTAAATGAAGATTCTGAGTTAGGAGTCTACTCAAGCTCATCCTGCAGTCACTGAGAGGACTAAAAAACTTTCAGAGCTCTCATTAAGTTATGAATTTTCTCTAGGACACACTTTTCTTTCTCCACTAAATTAGGCAAGGGAGCTGTAGCAATTGTACTCCTATGCTCGTTAAATCTGTTGAGTAAGGACCTTCCATTGGGAGCCTAAATTTTGGTAGAAATAATCTGTTTAAAACCATACAATGAACTTCCATGCAGAGGTAAGAATGCACTCATACAGATCCCATTTTAGATCAAAGCAAATCCAAGCTTAATTTAGCTGCTATGGTATAGTGCAGTTAAGCAAAGACCCAGAAAGTGCCTTATGCAGGTAACACCAGTTAGAGCTGCTCCTCTAGCACTTAAAAACTCCCAGGCTTTAGTCTGACTAAGTGTGAATCCTGTTGGAGAAAGCACTCCAGTTGGACAGAGTAAAAGTGCAAGGGAAAAGCTTAACTATCTTTTCCTTCTTGATAGAACAGATAGAATATACTCTTACGTATTATAGCAAGTAAAACTCCTTGGTGTTTCATTCCTGCAAAACAAGGTGAACTTTTCCATGCATAAGTAATGAAGCAGTTTTTTACACTGCTGTTCAGACAAGATCGTTTCTATTCCTATGAGTATTCATTTCCCAACAGTTTTAAAGATATTGAGAAAACACTAATAATTACAACCTACAGAGTCAGGTAATATCAGATGTCATTAAAGAAGGATTTTCTCTGTTAGAGGGCAGTGCCTTCTATCATGGTATCATCATGGAGAAAGACACAGAATGATGCTCAAATACAGTTTGGAGATACTCAGGCAATGAAACATTCAAAGTCAGGTTGGATGGGGCTCTGAGAAACCTGATCTAGTTGAAGATGTTCTTGCTAATTGCAGGGGGCTGGATTACGTGAGCTTTAAAGGTCTCTTTCAACCCAAACTATTCTATCACTTGGAAGATTTAAAACATAGCTACTGCTGACCTAATGAGCTCACCTCTAAAAGCAGTAATGTGTCTGAGCTAAGAAAGAATCCCACTGAGGCAGTAAACCATTCAGTGAGTTGAAACAACACAAAGCATCTCTACCTTCCTCACTCCAGTACCCCTCTTCATCCAAGGCAATATAGAAAAGCACAGAACCACTTCAAAGACATTGGCATTTCATGATCTTCTCAAAAGTGATCCCTTTGCAGGGAGCAGTAGTTACAGTAGTTAAAATTGCCAAAACATCTCTGGGCACAGGAACTGTTCTTTAGGTTGTTTGGACATTGATAGTCCTTTTTCAGTACACGTATTTTTTTGAAGCAGAGTAAAAAACAAGCACGAAAATCAAGAAAGAATTATTTATACTTGCTATGAATAAATATGTATATGACTTAGCTTATTTCAGGGTGTTCTTAGTATTGTGCATTGTACTATTCCCAGCTAGTTTGGCTTGAGGAAAATGGGGTAGAAATGATGCTGTCACTTCACATTTCCTTCTGCATTTAAAAGACATAAAGGGTGTTCTCATATGAGGAACAAAAATTATTTCATATGCTTAAAGAATTCCACCACTATTTCAGGAATCACAAACACTAGATTTACTATAGCTATTCCAAGATAAAAACATTTTAAAAGGTAGAATGGTCAAGAAAACCTGTTGAATTAAGAAAAATAAATAAATAAAAAAGGAAGACATTTTGCAGAATTTCACCCTTTTCTTTTTGAAAAAAAATAGAATGAAATTCTACAACTGCAGCTACAATGGCATTAAGTCAACTCCCCTAATTTTTCTTTCATAGTCATTTCATTTTAGTTTTTGAAAGCAATAGGACTTGATGCAATAAAGTACAACTATTTCCTGTTATCACTAAAATGAAGACTAATAAAATGAGCAGAATTCGTAAGTGGTGATATTCTTACTGTCTGCTGTTCTTTTCAAATAGAAGTTTATACTCTGATATGAAACAGACGAAATTCAGATCTGTGAAAAAGGACAAAACTTCTTTAATAAATAAGACTTTCTCTGCCCCCATCAAGAATCAAATAACCTGCAACAGATTCTGAATGCAAAATGATTATATTTGAATTATGAAACAGGTGGAAATATCTTGCTTATTTCTTATTTTAGGACCTAATATTTTTAAGGTGTATTTCTACTTTTTCATGTGGCAAAGAGAAAATGTCAAGGAAAATCTGATATGTAGTATAATAAAGAAGGGACAAAGCCAATGCCAGAGAAGGAGAAAATAGTAATGTTAATAAGCAAGGCTGGCCCTGTCCAGAAGTTCCTTCATAATCCAAAATTATGATTCCATGGATACTCACTCATGGTTATCTGTTAACTTCAAATGGCTTTAGTTCAGTTCATTGACGATAGTATGGTTAGTCTGAGGAATTCTATTTCATGAGCTCTCTGTGCTAGGCTCACTAAAGAAAACATTGATCATCGATTTTCCTAGGTCTTTTGGCCATAAGTGTCATTACACCACAAATATTTTCCCTTGACTGGATTCCCATTGCTTTCCTACTAGTCACCTGTTTTTCCTAAGCACTACCCGCTGAACTTCTAATATTTTTCTTTCTGTGTATAAATACAGCAAATAAAGGCTCTTTTGAGCAATCAATAGATACTGTTTGTTCCCGATTTGAAAAGGATACATGCACATCAAAAAACTCCCCTTTTTTAACATTATTCAGACCATCCTGAAAGGTTTGTAGTGTAATTTTTAAGATCTACCATTCAGTTCTTCATAGGATCATAGAATGTGCTGAGTTGGAACAACACCTTCAGGATCATTGAATCCAACTCCTGACCCTGCAGAGGACACTCCAAGAGTCACACCATGTGCCTGAGAGCACTGTCCAAATACTTAAACTCTGTCAGGCAGGGTGCTGTGCCCACTTCTCTGGGGAGCCTGTTACAGTGCCCAATCACCCACTGGATGAAGAATCTTTCCCTAATATCTATCCAGAACCTCCCTTTACTCATCTTGACGTTGTTTCCTCAAGTCCTGTCGCTGGTCACTATGGAGAAGGGATCAGTGCCTGCCCCTCCTCTTCCCCTCACAAGGGCATTGTAGGGAAATGAGGTCTCCTGTCAGGCTTCTCCTCTCCAGGCTGAGCAAAGTGCCCTCAGCCATTCCTCATACAGCTTCCCCAAGGCCCTTCGCCATCCCCATGGCCTACTCTGAACACTCTCTAAGAGCTTCATGTCTGTTTTACATTGTGGCACCCAAAAGTGCCCCAGCACTGGAGGAGAGGCCACCCCAGCCCAGAGCAGAGCAGGACAATCCCTCTCTTGCCCTGTTGGCCATGCTATGCCTAATGCCCCCAGGACAGGACTGGCCCTCCTGGCTGCCAGGGCACTGCTGGCTCATGTTGAACTTGCCATTGACCAGGACCCCCAGCTCCCTCTCTCCTCTCCAGCCTCTCTCAGTCTGTTCACACAACCAGGGTTGTCCCATCCCAGGTACGCACTCCAGCACTGACTTGTTAAGCTTCATGTAGCTGATGATTGCCCATCTCTGTAATTTGTCCAAATTCACACATAATTGTTTGCAAAAATGCCTAAATTAGTCTCGATTTTGTGGCAGCAAGATGGCTATGTGTAAAAGATTGAAAACTAACTTTTGAGTAATAGAGTGTAACTCTATTTTCAAAAAGCAGCAGGAGTCTCATGAATAGCCAGTGAGATTTTTGAAGATCCTAAAGGCATATGAGTCAGGTTTTTAGGTATTGAAGAGGCAGAGGGACACTTAGGAGATTTTTCAAAAGCAGTTATGTATCTAATTTCCACTAAAATCAATGATAGGTGAATCTAGGCAGGTTTTTTTGGTTTTGGTGGGTTTTTTTGGTTTGGTTTGGTTTTTGTTTGATTTGGCTTTTTTATCCTTCCAGGAATATGCCTGTGTTTTTAGTTACCTCAGCATCTTTGGAAATACAAGTCAGGGTCCTTAGTTACTTGTATAAGTTTTGCTTACGGACCTTATTGACTACTTGTGAAAAAGTTATCACTATTAAAAGCTCTTCAAAATGAGAATTGGCATAATGACTTGGCTTCCCCTCTGACGTTAAACACACTAATACGCTTAGTATGAAATCTTCTTATTTCTAGCATAAATATGTGAGGCATCAGATGAAAGCTAATAATTTCCCAAGCAGGCTAAAAATAATGATGGCTGAATTTGAATAAATATTCTAAGAGGCATTCTGAAACAGACAGTGGATAATAAGTACTGTAAATTCTACCTTTCTATTAACCTCATTTGCAAGATGCCAAAGCCTAAACACGCACCACAAACAATACTGGATGAAAACCAAACATGAGAAAAATTATAATCACTGCAGAAAGTCGGAGACAATGCATATCTTATCATTTTATTTGTCTTCTAACCAGGAAAATTTAATTTAAATTCTCACAAAATTCTTTAGGATGTCTTACTTGTGGCTTAGACCTTGTCTCCACTGAAATGAGACTGACTGCACCTAAATTTACTGCAATAATTCAAAGTACATTGTAATATAAGGAATAAGTATTATTTAAAAATATTACTTTATGTAACAACAAATAATACAGGAATATGTAAATTAAACTCACTTGTAAGCATGCTGCAATGCAAACAGAGTTTAATGGAAGAACCAGTGACTGAAGATGTGTCTAGGAATTCCTTAAAATCAGAGAATATTAGTCTTAATTTTGGTCACAGGCCTATGAATTTCACAGTATTATGCACAGCCTGTCATTAAATGACTAAAGCATTTAACAAAAAAATTGTATCCATAGTTATGCAGAACACACACTTCTTGAGAGAAGGAAAAGAATCAGTGTCTTCATTATGTAATAAGTGGTCTCATGCCTTATTGACTTCCAAGATCCAAACATTACAGACAATACTTTCCTCATAAACTCCTTTTAAGTGCTCAGCATAGAAGTGTTTGATTGCAACCTTCAGACAAATACATTGTACACTACATTATCCCAGGAAATCATCTACTCCTCCTAATACGTCTAAGGACTTTTTTGCCCTAGTGACTGCATATCCATCTGGAGATGGAAAAACTTTGATTTCCTAAAGAATTTTTGTACTTCTGCTAGAACTTTGCAGGTTCAAAATAGAATACAAATGTCAATGAATTTACCCTAGCGATAGAGTGAAGTAGTACTTTCCCTTTATACAGGGAACAATGAAGGATAAAGGCAAAACCAAATCTGCAAGTGTGCCCCTGCCTTGAAAGCAGCTTCAGCATATACTCTATCCTACCTGAACTAACAAAGCACTTTTGCCAAAAGATCTGGAAAAAAAAGCAACATAATCCTCCTCTGGTTTTGTTAAATCTAAACACCTTTTCAAAGGCCCATTAACTTCCTTCTACTTTCATTGGAGTACAGAAATTGCCTCATTCCTGTGAGCTGCAGAAATTCCAGAGCACCTCATGTGAAGGACAGCAGCAATGCTCTGACCAAGAGCAAGATTTGCTGCCAAGTGTGGGATGACAAACAGAAGTTAATGCAAAAATGTTTAAAGTTTTAAATTATTGAAATCTCTTAGTCAAGAGATCTGTTTTTTAGATGAACAAGTTAAAAGCAATTAAGAGAAAACATAAAATAATTAAATTTCCTTTTCAGCTAATGAAGGACCCCATGAAAGGTGGAGCAGAAAACCTCTAAATCTCTTTACTAAAAGTTCATCAAGTACTGTAGTTGTGTTAAAACTTCTCAGAATTCACAGAATTGTTAGGGTTGGACAGGACCTCTGGAAATGATGTAATCCAAGCCCCCTGCCAAGGCAAGGTCACCTAGAGCAGGTGACACAGGAACGAGTCCAGATGGGTTTGGAATGTCTCCAAAGAGGGAGATTCCACAACCTCCCTAGGCAGACTGTTCCTGTGCTCTGCTATGCTCAATGGAAAGAAGCTCTTCCTCACGTTGAGATGGAACTTCTTGTGTTTCAGTTTATGGCCTTTGCTCCTCATCCTGTCACTGGCCACCAGTGAAAAGACTCTGGAACTGACCTCTTGGAACTGACCTCTGAGGTATTCTATGATTAGATTAATGAGACTCCCTCTCAGTCTTCTCTAGAATAAATAGACCCAGTTCCCCCAAAGTGTCTCATAAGAGAGATGCTCCAGATCCTGCATCATCTTTGTCACCCTCCACTGCCCCCTCTCCAGTAGCTCCTGGTCTCTCTTGTGCTGAGAACCCCAGAATCAGACCCAGCGCTCCAAATGTGCCTCACCAGGGCCGAGCAGAGGGGGAAGATCTGCTCCTCAACCTGCTGGCCACGCTCTTCCCAAGGTACCCCAGGATACCATCGGCCCTCACTGCCAGCTCAGAGTTTCTTTCTAAACCTTCAGCAATTTCCTGTCTTCTGTAGTGACATGAATTAGTCATCCACACAGGTAGTCAGTTGAAACTACCAACTGACTACCTGTGTGGATGACTAATTCATGTCATCCATTCAAGTGATTTTATGATGTGAGTGTTTAGCACAGACCACCAATGCATTTCTCAACAGCCACCATAAAAATTCAGTGTTTTTCACAGACCAAGCCTTGTTTGAACAGTAATCTACTAAATAAAAAGCCACTTGGTATGTCACCTGATTTCCTTCCAACTTTTTCCATTCTGCATCACTATATTGTACACAACACTTGGAAGACTGGTGGTTCTGAGCAATCTAAACAGATAAATATGATTTTTTTTTGTCAAGTGAACTGGCCTCAATTTGACTTTTTTTTTTCCCCTCCAGACAAAGAAATTGATAAGTTATAGTTGCCAAAATGCCAGTATAGATTGATAATATCTTGCTAAAGTATTAATTTTAGTGTTTCCCTATAGTCTCAGAAGATGGAGAGATGGCTTGGAAAACTAAAACTTAATTTGTATGAAAAGTAGATTGGTTTTTTTTCTGGAACAGCTACAATCACAGAAAACTGAAACATGCAGCTGAAATCTGAAAGTCCCATCATTCCTCATTTTGAGCCAGTACTAAAAATTCACCTTTCCTTTCAACTGCCTCTACCTCTAAAGTTTGTATTATATCCTCGTGCTAAGTTAAAAGCACAGTTGTAATGCTGTTGTAAAGGTCTGCTTTGAATTCTTTCTAGACACATTCAAGCTATACTAATTTAGCTGATGGCTGCTTGATTTCAGTGTAGCCAGTGAGAAAGCAAACAATCCAATGACCCCAAGTTCACTGAGATTGCTGGAAAATGAAAACAAGGGTTTTGGAAGGCCAGTGCTTCAACACATAAAGAAATATATTGAATACTTCAAAAGATATAAAATTCTTAGAACTGTTGGACAGGCTTCTGTGTGGGAACTTTCCTGTCCAAGTGGCATTGCTAAATACCATGGCACCAATCAGAGGGCTGACATCATATTGTTGTGTAACTCATAACCATAGCAATGTCACTTCTTAAAATGCATTATATGTGCATTCAGCTTCTTAAAATCTCAGCTGTGTCAGCTATTAAATAAAGTACAGTTCAGGAGATCTATTTTGAAATATGAGCTCTTTGTATTTTGTATAAAGGAAACAGAAAATATAAAGCTTGTTAAGCCAGTGTTAAAAGTAGAAGTTTGGATTCAGACAACAGACACAGACGAGGTTTCATCACCAATCTAATTCACAGTTATATAGTCTAGTAAGACAGCTAATAGTGATAATATTAATGGACAGCAATACACTTTGGCTTTTACATTACAAATGGGCCAAAATGCACCAAAATATATGCAGTCAATTAAAAAAAAAAAAAAAAAAAAAAGAAAAAAAAAAGAAAAAAAAAACCCCATAGCATACCCAAATTGCTGAGTAAATGGTCCAGGTACCAGCCCAAGTGAGTTTAATACGGGTTTGGTCCAACAACTACAAGCAATGGAGAAAAACATGTAACAGAAATTGGGAATGTAATCCTCCTCTCCTTTATTTCAACCCTAAGTGGCCTTCCAGAGAAACATTATCTTCTCGCTGGAACAACAGAAATTGCCTCATTCCTGTGAGCTGCAGAAATTCCAGAGTAGCTGCTCTGCAGGGCAACAGCAAAGCCCTGACCAAGAATAGTCCTTCTTGCCAAGTGGCTGGTGATAAACAGAGCTCAGCACTGCCAGGTACTAGTAAAGGGAATGACACGTACCCCTTGCCTCTGGTGACATGTGGTATGGAGTAGCTGGTGTTATCTATTATCTGTCCTTTTGGAATATCAGCATGTTGGAACTATAAACCAGAGGAACTAATGTCAGTTTGATTGTGCCTTTCTGTGACCACAGTCAGCAGCAGTGGTGTGATGTAGCCTTTGCCCTCCTGATAATCCATCAAGGAAAACACCAGCACTGTGTTTATGACGCATAAAAATATGAAATAAAAGCTCACTGTGCCCCTTAGGCTGGCCTGTTTTCAGTGAGATTTGAGGCTATTCATTCAGAAGATAAGGGATGATGTGTTCCATGCAACATCATCATCTCAGGTAGTCAATATTACAGCTTCTTTGGCAGAGATAAAAATACCTGAATTTCTCTAGTAACCAGACCACCATCTTGCCTTTCAACACCAGGTAATCATAAATGCTTCTTCCAGTGCACAAGACTTCTGGACACAGATTACTTACAGAATCAAACCCACAGTCACTTGACTGATATGTTGCATAAGATGATCTTGTTCCTAGCCAATTTCTTAAATGTACAGAAAATTTAATTATAAATTTTGCAATCATGAAAAAGAAATTATGAGATGTTAAAATGTAGGAGTCCAGCAGTATGCAGTTGTGACCAGCACAGTCCCTTTCTGTGACTTTCAGTCCCTTTCTGGATTCTTTCTGTGCATTCCAAGAATCCAGAAATTAGACTTTCTAACATGAGAAGCCTAATTGGTGTAAACCATCTTCCATATTTCAGAGAACAGACAAAGTGTTTCTTTAGATAAAAAATAGATAAGAGTAAGCAGGTGGGAGGGCTAGGACTATTTCTGGCTATGGGACTAACTGGTTTGCATAACCTTGAACCAACTAATTTTATCTGTATTTGTCTAGCTTTCACCACGTGTGAAAATGAGGCAATGATGTTTATTCACCTTTTAAAGCTGCTTTTGAAATCCCCTGAGTCAGGTAACTATTCAGGTCCAACAAAACACTACTTTTTAGAAGCTCACCCACATATAACCTAAATACTGCAAGGGTTAAAGTTTTAAGCTAAGTGTCACATTGCAGCACTGATGATAAATTATAGGTAATATCCTATCAAACTTAGGAAGACAGTTCAGTAAATACAAAAAAAAATAGGTCTGTTTACATAAGGGATACAAATTGGCTACTACTTTCAGTCTAGAAGTTAATATATGCCATATTACTGCAGAGAATCCTGCAAACCCTTTTAAAACAATGTTATAACAGTTTACATAAAACTTAATGGCAAGTTAAGTAGATCACCCCAGCAGGCCCTCTGCTTACTGCAGGAATATGGCGCAGAGTTCATAGGTTACTTGAGACTCATTCTCCCAGCCAAACGAGTCAAACAATAACACTTTTAGGCACCGAAACACTTTTCCTCAGTTTTCAGCAGAAGCAGATGTGGGACTGACTGCACAATGGACAAAAAGAATACTTTGAAAAGAAAATGACACCAAAAACATAAACTCAGTTTGCAGTTTATCCTTAATCATCTTTACCTTTCACCTTGATGCTAACTTTCTAATATTACCCTCCTCATTTGAAGATCAGTGCAAAGCTTCAATAACTTGAAGGAAGCTCAGTTTTTCATGTTTGCATCAGATTTCTCTTCTAAACAAATTGGTGCAGTGTTTCAATCTTCATTTTACTTTGGGGTGTAAGTTCTGAGTCATCATCATTTAATTTTCTCCAAGCCTCCAGCTTGTGTTTTCTGTTTTTCTTCCTGGATGTGTCATAACAACTAAATTGTACCATCCCAGTAAAATGGTGAAGCCTAGCACACATCTGCCAGCAACAAAATACTGAGCTCTCACTCTAATTCCCCCACACATCCCACTTTTCACATTTCCTTTGCATCCTCTCAATAAAGTGGTAGAGCCTGGTAAGCAATTTCTTTTATTTTCCACAACATTCTGCCAATAAATCAAAAGAACTACCTCAGAGAAGAGCACACTTGCCTTGCATGCTATTTTCCTAGTCCCATTTCTATCAATATTCCCACGAGATTAATTTTCCCAAGTCAGTGACTTCCCTGTAGTAAGGATATCTGTTGGTTCTGGGTCAATGCTGATGAGCTGTGAAGCCATTATTTTTCAGAATTGCTAAATAATTTTGACTTGGAAAAATCACATGAGAAAATTTTTACTGTTTCAAATTTAACAGAAACTCTTTTCAAAAGTTTCCAGTATTCTTAATGTAGAAACAAAAGGAAAAAAAGTCTTAGTCTGAGATTTGAGGTATCCATCATGAATTTAAAGGAGTCAATACTCTAGTAGATTTCTTTTAAAAACTTCCATTATACAACAGAATTGCATCAGGGAGAAAAGAAGGTGAGAATTAGCAATAAGAGAAAGGTGTTACAAAAAAGGCAGAAAAACCTCATCTAGAAAGAGGTGACAGCAATGAATCAGAACAAAATGTAATTTAAGACAGAGGAGCCTTTAAAAGTTGCTAACAAAGTTCTGTGTTTGGCAGCTACCTTACCTGAACTAGGACTTTGACTCCTTTGAGGGTGAATCATGTTTGAACCAGGTTTCAAGGACAGTTCTGCTCTCACAAACGAGCAGCACATGCAACCTTGTCACATTTTCCTTCCCAGGTCTGGGTTGGGCAGTGACTCCCCTGTAGTAGCCATTGCACATCAGTGGACAGATACACAAATATCGATTTTGCAGCTCTGGTTGGTGCAGACTGTGAAGCATCTCTACAGAAACACCCACACCAACCCACCTGACCACAGAGCAGCCACACCTTGTTTAACTCCTGTACTAGTAGATTCCAAGAAAAAATATTTTTAAGAGAAACCTCACGTCAATGTTCAGATGGGGAAATGTCAATATCAGACAGCAGGTTCACCTATGGCAACAGTAACAAACGACAGAAGCCACTCTAAACAGCAGGAAAGTTGCTAGATGATAATTCCTTGAAATTATCATGAGGGAAGAATAACAAGAAAAACCAAATTAATCACCAGGGGGGTTGGAACCAGATGATCTTTAAGGTCTCCTCCAACCTAAACCATGATTCCTTTTTGCCTCTTCCCCAAATTCCACCTTCACGTGGTCATTCAGTAAAACAGGCCCACACTTCAGGGAGGAGGGGGTTACATTTTAACAGGGGCAAAATCATATAGCTTCCAATCTTAATGTCAGAAATGACTCAATGGTTTTAGCTGCACCTTTTTCTTTCCAACTCCTCTACAAGAAGAAAACAAAACACCTCATGAACCTATAGAATGTGCACAATTCACAAAACCTGAAATCCAGACAAGTTAAGGTTTGGTTAAGTTATAACAGGGTTAAGGCAGAGATTAAAATTAGCAAATGTCAGGCAATCTGGAGATTAGGTGTCATTACAATTAGTGCCAATATTACCATGCCAAACAGTCAGAATTTATGTGTACGATTACCAAACTTTGTGTTCTGTTGCTCAGATGATGATAGTGGATATTTAGTTTGCTTTTGCAGAAGTATTTAATTCTCAAACACTTATATGCACTTTGTGCAGTAAATCAGGAGGAATTGCTCTTTAGGGATTGGGCTGCCCCCCACTGACTCCAGTTTGAGCTATAGCAGATGCCATATAGCCCATCCAGAAAAGCTAACTCTTCATCTTTCTTTTCTCCATCCACTAAATACAACTTAATATAATTGTGCCAGAGCAATGAGACAATAATGAATGAATTGTCCATGAAGAACTCTGGAGCGTTTTCAGCAATTTCTGTAAGGAAATGAGGCAAAATTAATCTGAGCTAGATGCAGGATATGGTACAATAATATCTGTTTTCTTTTGATTAAAAGGAAAGAACAAGTGTTCTGTCACTGATACTTTCTCTTAATCCAGTATGGTGTCTAATGTGAAAATACAAAATGTGAAATAATAAATTTAAAATGTCTGTTCTATTAGAAAACAAGTACTCAATAACTACTACCAATTTCAACACAAAAAATTTGACAATATTGAGTTTTTAAAGACTACATCTTTTGCAATTTTACAGCCTATCACTTTGGAAGACCTTGTGGATATTTGCCAGATGTGATACAGTGGTAGAGGAACTCCACAGCAAAAAGCTTATTTATCCTTAGATCACCTCACTCTTTTCCTCTCCAACCAAAGAAATGATTTCTGAATTTCCTAATGATCTCACAAGATAAACATTGAAAACTAGTAGAGCTAGAAATTACTATATTAAAAGGAGCATTATATTCTTTAAATCTAGTGCTAAGAACATAAACCTTTTCTAAGTCCTACTTATCGGTGCAGTGACGTCATCTTGGAGTAGGAGAAAGATAATCTTCCTTGTTGCTGCTTTATTGAAGAATGGCAAGGAGTCCTGACAAATGTGCTGCCCATTGTGCAGGGATGTTTAAATGCAACCAGCACTGAACAGTCTTTTACATAGGATGGAACACATTGTGCATATTAAAACCCATGTGCTGCTTTCTTTATTTCTGGCATCCTTTCTCCCTACAACACAGGAATATGTTCCAAGTGTTTTTTTTCAGTGCTCTGTCTCTGCTCTTTGCCTTTTCCAGTGCTGCTTCTCTGCTCTTTGCCTTCATTTCACCAGCTGTCACTCCAGTGACATTTCCCAAGCATGAAGCTGACATAGAGCAGGGCAGAGCTTGAGTGCAGAAGCTGTGGAAAACAGTAGCAGTATTTTAAAATATCAACACAACTCAGTGTTTTGGGAACAATTTCCGATATTGTTACTTGAATAGATGCTGTTTTCTACACAGCCACTCACACTGAAGAGAATTCAGTTATTTTAGAAAATGAAAAGCTTACTGAACCATAGCACACTGATGTTTTGTCAGTAAATTTCAGGTTTTTCTGCCATAACACTTCATTTAAATTAGACATTAAGAAAGCCGAATCTGGTTAATACTAAGAAATTTCTGTACAGAAAATTAAGAAAAATATTAATATTGTGACAAAGAGGACAGATAACAGAGGAGAGGACAGATATTTGAGAAGTGTTTTGCTTCCTGATTTTCACATCTTCACTACCAACTTAGTTTTCAAATTTCAGAGCTGCATTTACAAGCCAAAATGACCTGACATTCTAGTCTAAAAAAAAGGTCAAGAATAGTTATCACATGGGGCTGCCTTCTTCCAACAGTTAAGCTTTCTTCTAATTTTCTAGTTATTTTCTTTTATCTGATCTACTGTAGTCCAAAATACAAATACTGACAGGAAAGACTACTGCAACATGCAGAGTTAGTACAAGCAATTTCCTCAACCTGCAAAAACACCAGTTCCCAGTATCGAAATTAAATTAATTCCTCCACTCCAAATGCACAAAGACAAGTCCAAATTATTTTCAATAGTCTCCAGCTATCTTACCTAATTTTAGGAAACATTCAAGGTAAGATTTGCAGTTTATCAGCTGGCTTGATGATGACATTTATGATTCTCATGAGTACCTTTAGGCTGAAAAGTGAACAAATCTTAACTTCTCTTTGCTCAGAAATAGTTCTGTAGTGTTTCTGTTCTTCCCACCTTATGTGGTAGGAAGGAGAGAAAATTACCACAGGCCAATCTGACACTGCTCAGGAGGTGCCAGAGTTACAGCATGCAGAAGCAATTTCTGTGAGGGGAAGACACAGGAGCCTGTTATGTCCTGAAATGCAGGAAAACCCTTGCACTGCAGCATGTTTCCATGGCTCTGGCTTGTAGATGCTGCCACACTGCTAAGCAAGTGTGAAGGGGCCCTCTAGTGTGAATAAGAAATGGACCTACAACCCATAATTTGTACACAAAAACACAGGAGAACAGCACCTATGAATAATGTCACTGCCAGTCTTCAGGCATTTCAACAGGACACACTGCCCAGGAGATTCAACAATTAAAAAGCCTCCTAGATCTCAACTCTGAAGTCAAAAACAAACAAACAAACAAATATGTCATAATATATGGCTGACCATAAAGACAGTCTTAATTGAAAAAAAAATCCAAAAACTTGAGAATAATGTAGAAATAAACTGCAGCCCTTGTCAGATAAATATTTTGTTTAAATTTTTCAATAGACTGTGACCTTAAGAACAATTAATATGAACAATTAAAATGACAGAAAGCCTTTTTTAAACCCTATGTACTAGGGTAAAATTAATCAGTTATCACAGAATAATTCAAATCTTCTAGAGACATAGCCAGTTTGCACAATCATATAACCATACCCAGGAGATTCTAGTGCTCAGATCTATTTGCAAGCAGTGATATGGCAAAAGATCACAGCCATGCAAGTAGAGGAAGACAGACAAAGACATGAAGATATTCCTTCCCACACAGGTCCATAATGTGCAGCTATTTCTGTATAAAAAAGTTTTTGGTTTATGCTTTTTATCACTAAGATTAGGGGAAAAAACCAGCAAGGATCTTGTTTATTTTATTGTCCCCAATTCTAAAGGAGACATACATTAAATATATCTGCTTTAAAGCAATACTGTTATGAAGCTGCACAGAAAAAGCCATATGCAATAATTTATTTTTTGTGGGTTTTGTCTTTAGAGTGATCACAGTTGATTGCATAGCAGTTTTATGATGCTGAATGGAAAGTCAAACCAACTATGAAGTTTAAATTGATAGCAATGTATTTAATGCCCTGCTGTCTAACTGCTAGAGGGATAAACAAAGAACACCTAGAATTCTGGAATGAGTTTAGGAAATTCATTAGAAAAGTTTTGAAGTGGTATAAGAAGAAGTCAAGAAAGAACACATGAGAGACATAACCAATTAACAGATGATGAGAAATTGCAAATAATTAAGCCAAATCACCAGAGATTCGGTTTAGGTAATCATTTGAAAACAAAGAAGAGAAAATTCAGACCAGTTTTAGACAAGAAGCATTGTGGAAGTGACTTCATTGTACTTCCATTTAGGATTTTATCCTGGATGCAGACATGAAACTTTTCTGAATTTCACAGATGGGGGAAATGAGTGAACAGCCATGTTCACTAAACTTGCTGTACTTCTCACTTCTGGAGAGGCTGCACAGCCTCCTTGGGTTATTTTGGCACCTCCTTTTCTGGCAAGCAATGAGGAGTTTAGAGGAATTTAGAAGAAAAAAAAACAAAGGAAAAAATTAATCCAACTTTCCCAAACCACAAAAAATTCAATTTAATTTGGGATACATTTTGCCCAAATTTTCAGTGAGAGCAGTGGTCATATTTTATCCAAAAACTCACTCTCAATGGAAAGAACCCTAAAAGGTTTTGCTACAGAAGACCTGAAAGAAAGAAACATTGTATGCTGGCATCTATATACTCACTAAAACTGTATAAATAATAATAGTGCAGGAGGTTGCAGGTATTTTTTCATTTTTTCAATGACATTTGAGTGGATAATGACAAAGTTGATTTGGATATGTTATTAAATAAAAATCAACTGCACATCTAATACCTGAAAAATTTTTTAATCTCACCTGGACATTCTCCAATTCCTTCCTTGTACCCAACCAGATAGAAGTAGTAAAGAGGAAAAAAATTTCAAGAATGTTGGTGTTTAGGTGGCTTTCCTGTGTGGAAACTTTGTTTTCTATGCCATTTGATTCAGTTTATGTATATCTGTACCAGATTTAATTGTAGGAGTAACTACAATTAACTACTTTAGGCTAGCTATCTGGAAATATTTATGATTTTATTAATTCAAATTCTGGGTACCAACAGGGTATGCCTGAACATCATTTTCCTTCATACATCTTAACTCTTAATTGGAATTCTTAATTGGGTTCTTAATCTCAAATACAGCTAAATAACTTGTAACCTCAGAACTAAATATCTAAAGCTTCACAACAAAGATATTCATACTGATGTCTACGTCCAAGACAAAACTGAATCTCTGCTTTCAGGTGATCAAAAGATTTCTTCAAAGTCCTCCAAGCTTTGAGATTTATTAGCGTGTAAAGGAATAAAAAATGAGTGAAAGGTGTTGAAAACCTGAGAATTAAAAAGGGCTGTGATTTTTAATAACCAACAAGAGATCCTTTAGAAATGCATTTTATAGGAATTACTTGGTTCTACTTTCTCATTTGCTCTGACACTGTGTAAGCCCCCCACTGGCCAATGATGCCTAAGACAACGTTTTTTCTACAATAGTTTTTTTTAAATAACCACCATAGATCCTGAGCAGGGCTAGGCTCAGACTGACAAAGTGGATGACATGATGTGAAAAACACTGGCCCAGCACTAGGAAAAATGATTTTGCAGACAAAGTACATTTAACAGGATTTACAGAGTCACCATTAAGCTTACACATTATGGCACCTATAAGAGAAATTCTAAACTCTACACACTTATAAGAATACTTATTCATCTTACTGCTTTTCTGCTGTACTGGAGTCACTTGCTTAAATAATTATGGTTGTTGTGGATCAAAAAAAGTCAGTGAGTACCTAAAATGTAAAGGCCAGATCAACATTGCTGCAGCCCTTTTAAAATTTATAGTATTCCCATATGACCCAGAGAAATCTAGTGAGGAAAAAGGACAACAGGATTGCAAAATAAGAGAAGTCATTCAAAAACATCTTTAACTGATGTAAAACTTTCAATCATTAATCAAACTTCAGTTGGAAAGAAAATAATAAAAGAAAGGAATAATTCTGGTTACTTATAAGAACTTCTCTTTTAATGGAAATTAGCTCTCAAAACCTATGAACTTCCCTGAGAAGACCACTGAAATTTAACAAGTGAGAACAGAAAAATAATTTATTCAAAAACTACATTCCCTTTTAGGAAGCGTGACCACAGAAGTCATTGTCAGCCCCCTAAAAGAAGGATTGCATCCTCTTGGTTTCATAAAAGAGCTTTACTGCTTACAAGCACTTCTATTTTCAAGGACCCTACAGAAACTGTAGTTTTGGTACTTAAGGTTTTATACTGGAACTGATTTCTGCCTGCACTATACCAGTGTTCCGCTATAATCCCCCTGCATGCCTTCAGCAATAACAGGGTGAGCTGAAAGACAAGGAGAGCAAGAGTAGTTTAATCTCTTATTCAGCACTGACTTCTTTTTCTTTATGTTCCTTTCACTAAAATTGATTTTCCTAGCTTCTACTTGCAAAACTAAATCACTAAAGGATGGAGCTACAACTGGTAGTGTGAGTGAAAGATGAACCAAAAGTAATCGTATTTTAGCTAGTTTTAGTTCTGGTTTTGTTTCCAGCCACAATGGACTGTCCCTTTCTCATCCCAATGACCTCATCCTCACTCCCTAATGACTATGTACTCCTCTGGAAAGTTTCACTTTTATCTCCTTTGACAAATTTAACAGGAGCATCATGACCTCAAATGAATGTTTCACTTCAAGATTATATTTTTACACGTCCAACTGACTCAAAAATATGGTTAAAGAAAGACAGGTATATAGTTAAAGCCTGGTGCTTATGTTGATGTAGGTTCAGTTCCTGGCAGTGACACAGCCTTCTCTTGTGCAAATAATTGATAGTTAGATTCCATAAATATCAATCAAATTAAGTCCTTATCTTTCTCTGCAAAGAGCTCTTGTAATTTAGGATACAGTACTGTTTAGCATCACGGAAGATAAAAGAATCTGTCTAAATCTTTCTGTCTTAATTTCCCTTCTGAATGTAGTGGTTAATTTGTACTTTCTAATCAGGAATCTTGCAAGTCAGTCTTCACAGGTAAAAACATCCCAACATGGAAAAAAGTAGCTGACAATAAAAAAATTAGTTTTTTGGGAAATGCTTCACATCTGAAGTGTTGGCTGTAAGAAAACTACATGCTGGACTTTCACCAAAAGCATTAAGTCATCTGACCATGCTTAAAGTAACTTCTGGAGTAATTCATGTTGTTGTACAGAAAAGTTCAGTAACTGAAAGTCTAAAGAAGATTCAGGACTTCATAGGTACAAAACTGAATCTTGTTCATTCCTTAGGCTCTGTTGCTGCATCATTGCACAAGGTTGGATGCTTCTCCCTGGCAAAGCCCCTGGCAATGGTGTGAGATCTTACTAGACAGAGCCCAGAGCCCATTAGGGCAAACCCACACCAAGTTAATGGTGTCAGTCAGGAGTGAGCCAGGTCCTTACTGACCTTACCTTCTTTTCCCCTCCCTCTTTCTCTTCTATTGCCATACCTTCAGAACCATTAAGGTTGGAAAACACCTTCAAGATCATCAAGTCCAGCCTTTGACTGCATACCACCTTGCCCACTAAACCATATCACAAAGTGCCTACAGGTTTTTTGAGCACTTCCAGGGGTGGTGACTCCATCCTCCCCTGATCAGTCTGTTCTAACACTTGACCACCCTTTTAGTGAAGAAATTTTTCCTGACATCCCACCTGAACCTCCCTTGGCACCACTTGAGGCCATTTCCCCTTTTCCTATCACATTCTACTTGGAAGAAATAAAAATCGACCAACCCTCATCTCCCTACAGCCTCATTACACGTGGTTGTAGAGAGTCAGAAGGTCTCCCCTGAGTCTCCTTTTCTCCCTGCTAAACATTCCCAGCTCTCTCCCTCAGCTGGCTCCTTATCAGTCTGGTGTCCCAAACCCTTCCCCAGCTCCGTGCCCTTCTCTGGACACAACCTCAATGCCTTTCTTGTAGTGAGGGGCCCCAAACTGAGCACAGCACTCCAAATGTGACCTCACCAGAACCAGGAACAGAGGGATCATCACTGCCCTGGTCCTGCTGGCCACATCATTGCTGATAGAAGCCAGGATGTCACTGGCCTTCTTGGCCACCTGGGCCCACTGCTGGCTCATGTTCAGCTGCTGTCAACCAGTACTTGTTTCTAATAAGGAAATGAAAATTGCCTATGTCTCTGGTAGGTGACATTGGCCTGTGACCACCTACTTAATCCTCCTGTAAGGACTATTCTGTAGAAATAAAAATTAAGACTGTAATGTGTGCCAATATGTGCACTCCTGGACAATGGGAAATGTATTGGATTGGACTTGGAACAGCCATTCCCACCTTCTGCCTCTAATTAGATGATGGTGCCAAAATGCAAAAGCTGGAGTATCATGCTTGGCTTTTGCTATTTGCTTTCATTTCTCAGCCTAAAGCTGAGAAAGAGTAACTACAGAGCTAAAAATTCTGATTACAAAGTGCAAAGCAATGTACTGCATGTTATGTGGTCAGTGGCATTAACCACATATCAGTCATTCTGCTCCACACTGAACGTCAGTATCCTCTTCTTCTTACCTCCTTCAAGGAATCTCAGCACATCCATTCCCTGCAGTCTCTCTAGATGCCACTAAGACAATATTTACTTACTGAACTTTAAAGCTGGAAGGAAAAGCAAGTGTTCAATACCAGCATATTGAAAAGCCCGCTAAGGACAGTGGAAATCTTTCCACTGATTTTAGCAGGGCTTGGATCAGGTTATATGTAACTTCTGGCATGTGATTCATCAAGACATAATCCTGACTGCACTAATTTACCAGTGACTTCAGCAATGTTACAATTTCACCTGGTTATACCGTTTCATTATTAGTTTGGTAATCCAAATAAAATGCAGGAAAGTCATGAAGGATATCATGACAGTTCCTCCTTCCACCACACACAATGCTAAGCAATAATTATTTCCTGTGAGAGCATATGTAAGAAAGGGAGAGGATGTATTTTCATTATGGATGGATGTCTGTATTATCATTGCCCTCCTCAATGCACTTTTAGGGGCAATATTCAAATGTAGCAATGACCTACTGGCTTCTAATTATCTTGTCCTAAACCCTGATCAAGCTGGCTATTCTTGCAATAGTGAATTTCTCGTCAGCAAAGCATTTCCCTCGCCAAAGTATATATTTTTTGGCAGCATCTGGCACTTTCCAGCCCTGGAATCTGATGTAGGCTTGTAAATTGTGCTAGGTCTGCAAGGTTTTCACCCTCCAGAGCACTGATTTGGTGCAAAATAAAACATCATATTGTTACCCGTTCTTTTTTCAGTTGTTTTTTTTTTTTCCTCAAAAATATCTAAACACAGAAATTTCTGCTTCATATCCCAGCACAACACTCAAAACTGTAGTGCTTTCTCTTCACATATTGCAAATGGCTTGGGAATTACTGTGTGAAGCATAGAGGCTCTATCACATGCTTAATACATTTGATGGCCTCCAAAACAGCTATTCCATAGCAAGAGCAGAGTACAGCAATCCTGTGTGTGAGAAGAAAATGTTACAAGTGCTGTACTTTGGAAATAAGTTAAGGGGAAGACAAGAACTCCTTCCCAATGCTACAATGAAGAGGAAAAAAGTTTCAGAAGGATATTTCTATAAGCAAAAACTCATTTAACTCTGGGACAGACTAAATAAACACAGTCACACAAATTACAGATTAAGATCTTCTGGAAAAAAGCTACACTTGTCTCACTGACTTTAAAGAAGTTAAATAGTTATTTTACTCTGCATTTGAAATATCAAAGAGCTATCTTCTTTTCAAAAGATGAAGCTCATAAATCTCACTTATTCAGGAAAAACACTCTGTGAAGTCCTGATAGAGTTCTCTTATAAATCAATACTGAGAGTCCATGTTTTCCAAGTCTTACTTGCTAGGATTTCAGAGCAAAGAGCAAACATCTTATTGCATTGGACTCAGTAGTTAATACAATCTAGAATTCCACAAAGCAGTAGCTGTAGTGCAATATCTCAATATTCACAAATGCAGATGCTTTCATAAAGATTTTACTTGTGCATACTGATAAAGCTTATCCTCTATTCTCATGCATATTAAATTAGATTTCAGAGCTAGGGCATCCATTCATTGAGCATTTATAAATGCTAATATATGCTCATTTTGATGAATACAAACAAAAATCAGTCTAAGCATAATAATTTTTTGCATTAACAAAACATTGAAGGAAAATGGAAACTAAATATTAAATATTGTCACTTCAAAATGCTTGCAACTTATTTACATGAAAATCAGATTGCCTACTTTGCACATTTAAACCTTGAGGTATTCCTGGTAGGGGACTTTACAACAATCCCCAAGATTTATTTGCTTGTTTGTTTATTTGCTTGTTTGTTTGTTTTAACACTTCATAGAAGTATCAAAACCCAGGCATTTCCTGCTGATTGAACATTGACTCATAATTTTACAAATACAGATGAGAAATTCCAGAGTACTCTCAAGAAGTATTACCAATATAACACTAATCCATG
Organism: Serinus canaria; assembly: GCF_022539315.1. Taxonomy (NCBI): domain Eukaryota; kingdom Metazoa; phylum Chordata; class Aves; order Passeriformes; family Fringillidae; genus Serinus; species Serinus canaria. The sequence continues at coordinate 62,181,011 of NC_066314.1, read as the reverse complement.
TGTTCAAGATTACAAGGAGATGAAAAGTGATATCAACAGTCTCTTATTTTGCATATGAAGGCATTTATAATGCAAAAATAGACAGTACTAGACTAAGATACAGAATTTAGTCAAAGAGGTACAGAGATACATAATTAAACAGCACACTGGCTGGCATGTTCTTTAGAACAATTTGCCATATTTAATTGTTAAATTGAAAATGAAAGCAAATAGGTTTGTACTCCACCAGGAGTGCAAACATTCTGTGATTTAGGACAAATAATTTTTAATTTCATTCATTTTCCTTGAGTTCAGTTTCCTAGAAGAAGCTGTGCATGTATGCTAAGACTAGGTCAATTAGATTTATCCATAGCTGATGAAAGAACACTGTTTCCTTCAGAAGACAAGAATGAATTTAATTTTATGCAAAGCAGTCAATACAGAAAAAATTCACTCTCAATACACACCTGCCTGTTGATTCCACTGTCTTAAACTAGATCCCCAATTTTCAGAGACCAAAGATGAGCAAGATGAATCTCAAGCTCAGCATCCCTAGCCTTCTGTGCCACCATAAGACACACAGCACATTCAACTCAAAACCTTTCCAACCACCAGCTCCCAATCTGGACCTAGCACACAGGAGGTTCTTGTTCAATTACTGTGCTGTAATACAGCAACACAAACTCTCAACATGTTGTTCAGGCCACAGAAAAATCTTGTCTCACTGACCTGCTGCCTTACAGGATGCTCCCATACCTCCTGATGCTGTAAACTGCTATCAATGCTTCCAAATTGCACCTGACCCTAACGTTTTGATGGAAACATTTTGAGTTTCTTGCTGCAAGACTACAGCACTATAATAGGTCAATGGTCTTTCACCATACTTTAAAAGCTGCAGCTGAAGATTGACTCTAATACTAGATTAGGACTAAGTGCACTGTTTTTCAGATTTATGATATATTTCTGAATTACAGTCTGCAGGGCACTCGAGTTCTACTGTTTGGCTAAAAAGACACAACAGCAAATATAAAGAGTCACATAAAAGTTCCAGAACACATAAACCCCCTTTCCTAGAGTCCTAGATTAGATTAGTTTTGCATTTATCCTGGGCTATTTCTCATGTAATTGCTGATAATAATACTACAACAGCAGATTATGGTTCTACACAGATTGCCTAGATAACCTGGCATTTGAAACTTCTGCAGTCCACCTACACCAGCTCTTCTCACATAGAAACCAGTGGTAGAGCAGATCCAGTGGCAGCAACAGGAAGATATTTTGGAGGGATGAGGAGGAGCAGAAAGAAACCAAGTGTAAACAAGTCCTGCTGAATTACTTCAGTAACTTTGCATCATTTAAAGGGAAGTGCTGTTAGAGAAGAAGCCAGCTGTTTAACTATTGGAATCCTATACCTTGGACTGCTTTCAGGAGACATCACTGTGACTGGACTTGATATCTTCTTGTCATGCACTGAAGGAGACATCCACAGATTTGATAAAGCAGATTAAATAAGAGCCAAATATTCTATTAAGCAAACTTTGACCTACATGATATGAAATCCTTTTGATCTAGCCACTGACAAAAAAGGAAAGAAACCTCCAAGGAAATCAGTGTACATCAGCAAAAAGGAATGCCTAGGACTGTTGTATGTCCACAGGCAGCACTTTGAAGGTTGAGTAAATAGAAGGGACTTTTGATAACAGCTGGAAGGCAGCACTCAAATTATGTCAGAAAGATGAGAAAGAACTATGTGGGTTCCCAGTGTAGCGACACAGAAGGTGCAGTCCATACTGAAGGTAATACTATTACAACAAACATAAGGAGGAGAAATTACATTAAAAGTGCAGAACCACCTGCCATTTATTTACCAGGATGGAGTCCTGTCTAGAAAGCAACTGAAGTGCTCAGTTATATCAGCCCCTATGCAGGAGAGCAGTCAGGCATGTGCTCACTGTCTAATATGTGATTTAATCCAACACACCACGTAGGAGCTTGAACATTTGCCTAGATCTAAGTGCATACTTTGTTAACTTGATGAACTGGGACCATCTGACCCTGCAGTCCTGCCAGAACAGATGGGCTCAACAGTGATAACATCTGTAGAAGTGGTGGTATCTCCCTGTAATTCTTTATCTCATCTTTCCCTGTGATAGCATCTTTGTAGACTGCAACACTTGAGAGGTCAGCAGCAATTTAAAATCTATTGCCTAAAAATTACTTTAGTCATCAGACACTTCTCATTTATGATTGTGGATCATGATTACTGAAAAGAAGTATTTTTTCTGCTAATTTGCTCTCTCTGTTGTACAGCACTTTAGGCGATATCACTTTCTACATCACACAAATTTTAAGTATACTTGATTGCTTTGGTCTTTTGAAAGCCTTGGGAAAATATTTATTGGAATAAAAAATTCCAACTTCTCAATACTAATGTTATCTTTATATAAAGGATGAGCATTTATTATGCCATGAGATGCACAAATATTTAAGCCTGCAAATAAGTTAATGTCATGTTTCATCATCATTGATGTGATAGAGATTCTATTCCCATCTTGTTACATTTCCCAAACAAGGTCTTAGAAGAGATATCAGACATTATATAATCCATAAAATTATTATTCTGTAAGAAAAATACATAGATGTCTTTGGTCTGGCTACTCTAAAAATGATTTTGAAGTAGTCTGAGATTTTCACTAGAAAGATTCCAGGGTTCAGGATTTTATTAACTATTTATGCATATTTATGGTGGTGTGGAAAAATGTTGCTACTGATTACTAAATAAAGCAGGCAGTAGGAATAGGCTAGTAAAGGTACTTATCAACTTTATAATTGATTAAATTAAGACATTGAAGGGTAAAATAACTTGAGCAGAAGCTTTAAGGGTTTACTTACTTGTGAAAAAATGACAGACTGATAAAAGAAAGGGAAGGTTAACTAATCAGTTCTTGTACCTACAGTTCAGCTGGATCTGGCACCTGCATATCTAGGGACAGAATTTGCCCTTCCATGTTTTAAATGGGAACAAGACCAAATGTGGCACACCTCTAGGTATACTGCAAAGTCATGATACTCTACACTTTATCAGGAGCACTCAATTTTAGAATTATTAGGCTGAAACAACCAGATTGGCAGATTTCAGGAAACATCTCCAGGGAAAAGCTTGTATTTCAGATTATAATTCAGTGAGGGAAAATAATTTGGGGAAAAAAAAAAAAAAAAAAAAGAAAAACCCACCAAACCAAACTCCACATCTTAGTATTTGTAGTTCTTTTCAGTGATACATATAAAACAACACACACAGATAGATACAAACCAAAATATTACTGTAATCTACTCCAGGCTTGCTGTAATGTTTAGTCTTATGAAACAAATAATTTAGCAGGCAATGTACAATATAGAGGCCTCCAGTGGATTGCAATATACTAAGTAAGCATGTTTTTCTTTTTGTTTAATTTATAGTCCCTGGAGGAAAAAAAAAAGGCATTTTAAAACCCTGTTTCCTGGTTTACAAAGCTCATAGGGATAGTTAGTTCTTAACTGGCTGAGTTGCTGGCTAAAATGTGAGACTCACTGTACCACCAGAGGTCTTTTCATTTGCTAACATTCTAAGGCCTCAAGGGTTCTTCATCAGTGGACACATATTTAAATCACAGGGAACAGTAAAATGTAGTGCTGTCTTTTCAAATTGACAACTGCAGGACAAACATAGGGATTTCAACCTAGACTTTGCTGTATAAGCATTGGGGGTAATAAGTTCCCAAAGAGAAACTGAATATTCATCTTTTTTGATGTCCTAAACCTTTACTTAACTTGAGTAATTCTTCAAATGTAAACTACTGCCAAACTCTTTGAAATAACAGATTTTTGGTCTCAGTGATATAACTGAGAAGGAGAAGAGAAAAAAAAAAGGCAAGAAAAGAAATTGGTAGAGCTGACTGAATTGAGTTACTTCATATTTTGGCTCTTGGCACACTTGCCTTTTTTTCCATATTTTTCATTTTTTAACAAAAGTGGATCATTCTGTAAATGGAAACATTTAATGCTGAAAATGTCAAAACAAAACACTTAATCTTTTCAGAATTTTACTGTCTAAAATCAAATTCTATCAGAATTTTAAAATAGATGTAACAAGTAAGCAACTACTTACTTTTTGTGAATTTACTGTTCCTTCATTTCTAGTTAGTCATAAAAGGGTAACTGCACATCCGACTTGGTCATGTACAAACAATCCCAGGAAATAATGGGTCTTTAATCTCTCTGTAGGACAGCAGAACATTTAGCAGTTACAAAGGAAATCATAAACCACAGGAGGAAAAAAGACAAAATATAAATGTGTAAGAGTTGTATGAATGAAAATGTTGGCCTTTACTGCAGCTGAGTGAAAAATGCAAAATATTTGCTAATTAAGTGTTTTCCATAGATAGCTGGTACAAATGCAAAGCACAGGAAAGCTATGCAATATCAGTCCCATCTCTCATCTTGTGCAAATCTATGGAAAATAAAAATCTTCCACTTTTATCTGTTCCAACAACCTTCCTATTTCATTGCTGACTTTGTTACTTTGATTCCCGCTTCCTACTTTAGAGATGGCAGACCTTACAGCCTGTGCAGTGGTACACAGTATTTCCCCTTTGGAAAACACTTTGCACACAGTACCTCGGTGTAGCCTTTTTTGTTAGGAAATACTTGCCTAAAACACAGTTGTGATCCATGGTTTTTACACACCAGCTAAAAACAAGAGCTGGCTCAACAATCATTTTTCATACAGAAGCTAAAAGGTAAATTTCCTTTGTAAGGTGTCCAGATGTAAGATTTCAGCTTCCTTCCTCTCCATTTTTGAGGTAATGCAGTTCAGTAAAATATTTTAATAATACTTTTCTAAGAAGGCATAGATTTGCTCAAATGCTTTAATAACAACCACACAAAGAGATCAAAGCTGTCCATTTCCAGGAATATCTGGAAAGGAATATTCAAAGGCAGCCTCTACAATGGCCATTGGTGATTCAGTTAACATAATACACCTCAGTAATATGACTGCTCCTGAGACCTTTGCATTTCCTTTCTAACCCAAAAACTTCCCCTTTGTGTTTTGAACAGGCAAGCCCACGGGGTATGGATCCAGCAGTAGACGCTTACACCACAAGGGAATAGTGGATGAATGCTGCTTCCAGAGCTGTGACCTGAGGAGGCTGGAGATGTATTGTGCTCCAATAAAACCGCCCAAATCCGCGCGGTCCGTACGCGCCCAGCGCCACACCGACATGCCAAAAGCACAAAAGGTAGGTCAGGCTGGCAAAAATTCCCAACCAGCAACCAAACCAGACCAACAAAGAAAAGAGCCAACCAAAAAAAACCCTATGTATTTTAGGGAAGGAAAATTCTATCAAGCATACCGTTCACATTCTCTGAAAAAATCCCTTCACCCAGGATTTTTCTCCTGGGAAGCTGAGAAGCCTCAGAGAAAAGGAAAACAATTCTTATCTCATTTGCTTCTCCTCTGTTTTGCTCCTTTGGAATGTGTTTAGAGATTGTTTACCACAGGTGATTGTTTCATTGGATTCTGGTGTGAGCTGTTTGACTCTTTGGCCAATCAGGGCCAAGCTGCATCAAGACTCTGGAGAGAGTCATGAGTTTTCATTATTAGCTTTTTAGCATTTAGTAAGTTTTCTGTTTTCTTTAGTATAGTATAGTATTCTTTAATATAATAGAGTATTTTAAAATAATAAATTAGCCTTCTGAGAACATGGAGTCAGATTCATCATTCCTGCCTTCATCGGGACATTTCCCAGCAAATTCAATAATCAAGGCTGGTAACATACTAAACAATTGGTGTGTTCTGCCTGCTAGATTAAGTGGAACTTTGGAAAACAGTTGCCAAGGTGGGAAATAAGTGGGAAGTGGTGTGTTTCCTCTCATCTCTTAGAATACTGAATAAAACATGGAATTTCTAAACCAGTAGTTGTGAGGTCTTATCCTGCCATAGGGTAGTAAGTGACAAGAATCTACATCATCAATCATAAATACCACCTAAGACTTCTTTCAAAAGAGAAACTAAACACTGAATGTTTAACAACTCATCTATCCCAAATCTCTTCACTTATCCTTCCCTTTTAGGTAGAGATAGAGTGGAAATCAGAAGGAAATCAGACATTCTGCCATTCATTTTACATTTAAATGAAAATTTTTTATCTTCATTATTTTCCCCCATTTTTTTTATTTATCAGAACTAAATTAAATGGATAGTCATTGAAATCATTGCAAACTTCATTTTAACTATTTAAAATTCAATATTTATATATTCTCCAAGCCAGTTCCAATATTGATTGGTATTATTTATAGAGTTGTGGAGTATCCAGATTTTTGTTCCTCTGATACCAGATATACTGTACATATGTATACTGTATGTATCAACACAGCCTATAGTTCAGAAAACCCATCTTAAACTAGGCTATAATGTTCATGTTCAGTTGTTAAGCTCATGTTCAATTGTCTCTCCTGTTTGAGGTCTGAACATCTGTTTTACATATTATCTGTCTTCTGCTTTAAGTCCTTCATGATTTATTTTATTACAGTTGACCCTGTCTGTCCTACACACATGTTGGCACCACTCCTGCAGTTATCTGAAAATTTTTGCTTACAAGACCTGGAACCTAAGATTTCATAGGAAGTCAGGAAACCAGTGCTGTATATTAAAATCTTTAATATCAACTTTATGAAAAGAACTATTGTAATAATTCCAGCATCCATTCTTTTCCATAAGTCAATTCATAGAATGGAATCCTTTCCCCTTCCTTCCTTAAGAGTTTTCCAAAAACCAGTGTATGTATGATCCTTCCTGGGAAGTGTCACCTTGAGACCTCAAAGGGCACACAGGACAACAAGTGAAGACTTCTTCAGGTGGAACTCAACTGCAGACAAGAAACCCTTGGTTTAGGTTTGTTCCTGTCTGGGCACACATAAACTTAAGGAAAGCTGGAGAGAAGAAAACAGGCTTGGCCAGGAATCAGTGTGCTCCTTCCCATGCTTGTTGCTAAGGAGATGAATAAAACATTGGAGTAAAGGAGACAAGATACCTGCCAGGTCTTTGATGAATCACCACACCACTTTCCTTGGAGGACTAATGAATGATGTCATCTTTAGGCAGCTGTCATCTTCCCAGTTTAAAACATAGCCAGGAGAGCACTGTCTTTTACGGACAGGAAAGACCTTGTATCTCTCTGCAGCATCAGGGGAGGAAGCACTCAGGAGGGGTACTGGAAGAAGAAAAAAAATAATAGGGAGTATGTAATTGAGAAATTGAGAGAGCATAGCTGCTAAGAAATCATCCCAGAAATTGAAAAAGGAAAAAAAAATCAAGAAGTGAAAAGGACAGTAAAAGGACAATGGGGAGCAAAAGAGAAAATAAAAGGGCGAGGGAATTAGATCAAAGAGGTCAAGAAGATAAAAATTTGCAAAACAGAATGAAGCAACATGCATCCCAAATAAAGGATGGAATTTTTAGAAAATGTGAGAGAAAATTAAATTAAAGATAAATTAATACTAAAGAAAACACCTTTAAGGAAACTGCAAATGTAAAGGACCATTTTGAACAGAATAAAAGAAATCATAAATGCTTCTCTCCATAGGAACTCTGTAATAAAATAACAAATCTGATGGGAAATACAAACAAATTTTCATTTTTATCTGTGGATGAAGTATATTAGTTTGAGGAAAAGAAAATACAGAACAGGTAGGAGAAACATTCAGATTTCTGATAGATAAAAGGAAAGTATACTGGAGGGAAGAGAAGCAGAATTCAGTATTAAAAACCAGTAAATATCCTCCTTTAAGTTTTTTCTTTCTGTTTTCTTTTTGCAGTCAGTTGTACATGCCACCATTAAGTAAGGCAACTGTTTTCAAATTTTTTTGACACACTCTCCCAGGATGAATGTATTTAGCTAGCTCATAGTGTTGATATGCCACTGATTTTAACTAATACAATAGATATGCTTAAGTCAAATTATTTTTCTGTTAAACAATGTTTCCTTCAATATGATATGATATATATGAGATCCATATCTTCTTCATAGAAAGTAATATATATATATATATATATATATACACACACCTATGATTATATATATACCACCTCTTCAAAATTTTCATATTTCGATGCAAGATGTAAGGTAGGACTAGGTGCAATATATAGGAGGCTGTTCAGTTCCTCTCAGATTTCATGGAGAATCAGTTTCTTGTGCATTTCATACATTGGATAATCTTTGTTCAGCATCTCCTCAATCTTTTTAAATGGCAAATCCAGGATTGGGGTTTTGGTTTAGTGTTTCTAGTGCTTAAACAAGTGGTCTATTTCCCCAGTTCCTTGTGCAGATGTTTCCTGCGAGGCACAATTTGGTAGATGATCTTAGTTCAGTGAAGTAGGGATCTTCCCTTATTTCCAGTTTTAGCATTTCTGCTGGAAAACAAAGTAATGGTTTCTCCCAGTTTTACACTACATTTAGAGTTTTAAAGTGAAAAACAAGAGCAAGAGGGGGAGTTTAAGTCCTGTCTTCGGTGTCACGGTACAATCTAGCTTTTCTTTTGTTTGTTTCTCTTCTGAAAAATGCTTAAAGTTTAGTCAATTATCCTTAAATGAATTAAATTTTTACAGATATTTGGAAAACTATTGAGTAGCTCTTTGAAAAACAACTGCCCTACCAAAGGAAACAGCTGAGCAATTTCTAAAAGTGTACACATGAGGGAAGATTGTGACCTTTTCAAATGAAGCAGTGTCACAGAAACAATGTCACAAAGCTCTTCTAAGTTCAAGATCATGAGGTACCTTGAAAATTACTACTGAATGTGAAGGCTGGTGAGGCTGATTTTAAAATCCAGTTAAAAAGAACCATACAATCATTTAGATAGGAAAAGAACTCTAAGAACATTGAGTCCAGCCATTAACTCAGCACTGCCAAGTCCAGCAGTAAATCCTGTCTGTAAGTGCCACATCTACATATATTTTAAATAACTGCAGGGATAATGACTCCACAACTTCCTTAGGCAGCCTTTTACAGTGCTTGACAATGTTTTCTGAGAAAAAAGTTTTCCTGCCATCCCATCTGTACCAGCCCTGGCTCAACCTGATCTTGTTCATGAACATTGTGCCATGTCATACCCTTGCAACCTGAGCAAAATGGCCAAAGAAGTGCATATCTAGAGAGAATTTTACTCTTCCCCAGATTTGCAGTCCTTTTTCTTCTTTAGGCCTCATATGTGAAAAATGCACATAAATATACCAACTAGGTATGAATAGGAGGTGGGTTTTCTCAAAAATACTTTTCATATTTTATCTAATCTTCAAAATTTTAATAATTACTGAGTGGGACTAAGAGAGAAAGGGAAAAGATACTAGTATTTTTATTTTAAGAAAATGCCATTAAGAAAACAGAAAAAGTATGGCAATATTTCTCATTAATTTTTCTAAGACTGGCAGATTCTTTTGTAATTGGCTCAGTATCAACTCAGATACATTCACAGGCCAAAATATGCACCACGGCACCAATCCTAATTTCTGTTGAAGCCACACCACGTTACCAAGCCAATGAGTGAACTTTTAGGTGTAACAGATAGAAGGACTTGGCCTTTTCAGAGAATTATTTTCTCCCATTGCTTGCTTTGCAGTCCTGTTTTTATGTCAGTGATCACACTGCCCACAGAGCTAGAAAGCTTTCAGAGACCCCAGAGAATTCATAGCTAAGGTATCATGCCTGTTACTACAAACATTAGACTTTCCGTTTATTACCAATAGAGCAAGAGAACTTTCAATGCCAATATGAGGTTTGAATGTCTGCCCTAATGGGATAAGAATGCTGCTGCTTGCTTCCCAGTACCCTTCCAGCTCAGTCAAATGACCATTACTGAGATAGTTGTTATCCAACTGCTAACAATGCCTTATCTCCAAAGATCCATGCTGAAGGTGATAGGCTAGAAGTTTGCTTTCCTGTCCTTTAGCTGACTTATAAATTGATCACAATTTGCATCTCTCATCTTAAAATTATGATTGTCTTTGTGTGGGTCTGAATATCAGCTCAGAGCAGTTTTATTTCCAATTACCTTCTTCTCAAAGACTTGAGAAACAAACCAAACTTTTCTACACCAATACAAAAGCAGGCCTGATAATCTAATTCAGGCATCCACACCCGGTTTTGGTGTCCCTGGTTTTTTTCCCCCCAGTGGTCTCAGTATTTCATACTTGAAAAGAATGTGTTGTGTGGGTAAAAGCATTTTCTAGCATGCATGCTACCACCAGTACACTTATTGGAAGTTATGTATCCAAAATGCTGATTCTGGAGAAGGAAGTGTTCTAAAAGCAAGCTGCCATCTTCCTTCAATTTCAAAGCTAGCTGTATCACGACAACTCTTTTTCCACCTGCATGTCTTTATTAAAATCTGTAAGTGAAACACTCCTGCACCCTAGTACCTGCTTTATTTGAATGATAAAACCATATTAAAGTCAGACAACAAAAGCAGGAGAGAATTTATATTTTCACGTCAGAAACATCCAGTTAATTTTAAATCTAAATAGACTTTGAAAGTCACTGCAATGCAAAATGGCTGTTGTTTCACTTTAAGGCTCTCACTGTCTATTTTATAGATCAAGAGTTTGTAATCTCTAAGAATATATGACTTTTGGCAGATAAAATGAAACATAGAACTTTTCCTACATGCTGGTAAACGCTCTTCAAGGAGGAGCACCTAGGGTCAGCACTGAAGAGAATATTTTGTTTTGTTGCTGTGTAGAAAAAAAAACCTGGGCATATGAGTAGAGAAATTCCTGTTTTCTTAGCTCATTGTAACCAATATAAGCACTTGTAGAATAAGGCAGGATCCTTCGTGTTGGCAGACTCCTGTGAAATGCTGCCATGATTATTTTAATCAGTGAAAATTTAAGGGCTCACCCAGAATGAGCTTTTCAGGGAGAAAACTCATGTATAATTTAGGAAAAAGTGAAGGCAGCAAGGGTCATTTTGGAAAAGTTGGAGGAGAAACAGGCAATGAAAAGCAAAATACATTCTTATTTAAGGATAAGCAGAATTCTGTTGACATTTCTGATTCTGTATTTGATTGATGCTATTCTACAGCAATATTAGAAAAACTGGATGAGGACCAGCCAATATCCTTCTGAACTGTTCACAGAAATAGTGACTAGATGATTAATCTAGTCTATAATGGCATGTTCCTAACAAAAACATTTCTTCATTATGACTATTTTGCTGTTAACAACTTTGGCTTGTCAGTGTGGATAAATCCTAGTTTGGCTTAATGTTTAATACTTGGTGGTGGTGTAATTAATTAAGAATTACTAGTAGGGCCTAATTTTTGTTTTACATACCTAAAATAATAATTCCTCTCATATCCATCAGAAGCCAATACAAATCCAGTGAAAATTAATAAGCTCTCTATGAGTTCAAATTTTGTGATCCTTTGAAAGTTTATGATTTGCTTTATTTTTAATTTAATTTCAGATTTTATTTTTAATAGATACTGAAGAGAAATGGAAAGGTTATATGTAGAATAGTATTTTTTATGTGAAATCACTAAAAACCCCCACAAAACTAATGCACCAAATTAGCTTCCATTTTATTTCTGTCTATTAGAAAAGCAAGAAAATGTTATTACTTTAAATTTTAGAGGCTCCTTATTTTTAGGGCATAAATAACAGCTAATGCAGTGGTAGAGCTGCATACACACATGGCTTCACCTTTTACAGAGATTTTGTTTATTTGCTTTTCTTAGGAAAAATACAGCAATTTCACTGAACTAAGTATTCTGATGAGTATTACAAATATGGGGAGTCACTTAAAAATTCTGGCTTTGGTCTGATACAGAATACACAGTCTTGGGCCTGGCTAATATTTTCTAGAGTGGCAAACAAGGAGATCAAATTGAAATGTATACACCACCCCATCACTGCTGCTGATGCTGGCCTGTGTGTGGAATGACAGGGAACTGAGGGCATTATTCAGTCCAAAGCTCCCTTGATTTGCCTGGCACATCACCCTGTCTGTTTTGAAAATACAAATTATATGGCTGCAGCTCCTACAGCAAACCCACAAATTTTTCCTCCTCAAGGTCTTATCCAACAAACCTATTATGCCATCTATACAACATGTAGTTAGCAGAGCAATTTTGAAAATACCTGGTACCAAAGCCCAAGAAATTCCATAAATCCTGCAGTTACAACTTGAAAGTTCCCTGGCCCCTCTACATCCTCCTTCTGCAAATATCTTTGGGAAAGAAAAGGGATCTTTGGTACCTGCGCTATCCCTAAGTCCATCCAGGTTCCAGCAGTAGATGTCTCCTCTGCCAAGACCAAGAATGACAACAGTCAAAGTGTTTATGTCTAGGAGAACAGGGAATTTCAGAACAGGGAACTATACAGAAGTTCTGCATAGTTAAATTCTCTGTAGATAACTGAATTATTGATTAAAAATTATCTAGCAGTTCCAGCACTCAGGACAACTGTTTTCTTACTAATATAAGTTTTGTGGTCATACAATGTATGATAATACACATCTATAATAAACTTTTCTTTCTAAACTTTCAGGAAGTGCATTTGAAGAACACAAGTAGAGGGAACACAGGAAACAGAAACTACAGAATGTAAGAACATGCCATCCACAAGAATGAAGAATGAATGTGCCATCTGCAGGATACTTTGCTGTAAATAAATTATTTGTTAAACATTGGAAGACTTAAAAAAAACCTTTGTTTTAAAAAGCTTGATGCAATTTCAACCAATGGGCATTCTCCCAGTGAACAATACAACTAAACATTCCAATATTAAGTCTTTAGAGAACAGAACATTTTAACCAGACCAGAGCTAAAAAATTCTGTGGTTGATACATTGCTGTTTGTTAACCTGTTTTAAATGTCCTGCACGAAAACTCTTAAAGTCCTGTGCCCCTCAAAAGCCTACAAATTTTGGGCCTTTGATGGATCCAATTGCACTAAATTAACCTATGAACACTGGCTGCTGGAGTCATTCATCAGCCTTGTCTAAGTGGTGGTTTTTTTTATTTGCACTTCTTTACAAGCAACAGGCTGTTTGTTTTACAGTGTCTGAAAACATTGTTTGTCTACCCCTTCATATTTGCACAGTTTGACATTCCCAGTAACAGCAGCAGTAAGGTAACATATACAGTTTTAAACATCCATTAATTCCATCTGTGGCATTTCGACAAAATATGGGTTATAGATGCATTTGTTTCAAGACAGTTTTATTCTTCCTTCTCTTGCAAACATGCAAAATTTTTTTTGCAATTTGTGAGACAAAAGATTTTTAAAAGCAGTTAAAGCATACATAGGCTCTTGAACCAGTAATGATTCTTCCAGGTAATTATTTTGTAACAGTATAGGTAACTTCTTTCTTCCTCCATATAATGCAGTATGTAAAATTTAGCATATCAACAATACACATATATCAAACAGTATGTAAAAAATCTCTGTTTTATAGTACAACGGTGCTATTTTATAGTTTGTTACATGAAAGGGTCTGGCCAAAACGGTAATAGGTAAAAGCAAATATGGAAAGACCAAGCCAAAGATTAAATGATAAATTACTTTCAAAAATATTCAGCTTAAATCAATTGAAATGGCTTCAGATTTCAACATGAAAATAACTTTACCATCTTCAAATCAAAATACTTGTTTGCTCTTAGATACTTGAAGGGTGGTGTTTTGATATCTGATTATGTGGAACTCAAACTCATGTGTAGGCCCAAAGATAATTGGAAAAATAATTTGAAAAACAAGTGACTTCAAAGAGGAGTCCCCCAGAGCCTAAATATTGCTGAAATATCAGCATTCTGTTCAATCATAAAGGGGTACTCAAGCCCCACTCCATTTAAATTCCTCCCACAATCAGATGTGGTTTACCTGACTGTGAGTTGGGGTGCATCTCTCTGTAAATCAGAAAAGCTGGTCTAATCACCAAATTACCAGTGTAGAATGAGTCCTTGAGGAGAGATTAACCATAACATCCTTACACCCTCACTTACAAGTGCCATTCCTGTGCTCTTGTGGGAGTCAGAGATGCCCAGATAATCCCTGCCATGTAACTCTGATAGGCCCTGCAGTGGTTCTTCCTTGAATAACACCTCTGCTGCAGTTTTGTAAATCAGCCCAGTGTAGACTGGCCAAGCAGTGAAGGGGATAAGCAGCCAACAGTGTCCCAAGGTGAGCATTAAACCTGTCTGTGAGAGAAGGGAAGGCAGAGGAAGAGGGAGGGAGGAGGAAGGCACTGTTCCACCCTGTCCAAGAACTCTGATGTGGTCCCATTCAACTTTTTCACCTCACCATGCTGCATGTGGTAGGCTCAGGCAAGGGATGAAGCATTTCTTGGTCAGCTCCAAAGAGGGCCTGGAAAACAGTGTATGAAGGGAGCAGTTAGGGAGGTGGCAGATTAGATCTGTAAAGGAATAATCTCCTTCTGAAGGCTGCTCAAATTTGCCTTACTTTCTACTGCAGTATCCCTTCTGGGGAAGGAAGGGTTCTAAAAGCAAAAGAGGGAGTGGATAACTATTGACTTAAACACAAGAGAAGGTTCTCTCTAGACTGCATATGTACAGGTCCTCAATAGTCCCTTGTGAAACAAGCAGGAAAGGTCATAAAAGTCTAACAAATTATTGTAGTTCCTTTTCTATTCCCATAGAAAATTTGTGGTTTGTATTTTTAACAAGTGCAATGTATTCCTATACAGCTCTTTAAACCCTCTGCTTTCTGTGAGATGGATGTCTATATGCACAATAAGCTGACATAGCAATGTAAAAGTAGAACAGTAAATGAATAAAAAGAATATGTCACAGCTCTCACTGACTGAGATAGTTATGTTCAAAAAGGAAGAAAGTAAAGAGAAACAGATGGGGAAACTAACCTAAATTATTTACCACCAATTCAATAAATAGAGTTAGCAATTCTGATATCTGTCACAGCTCCTACAGGCCTTTTTTTGGCAGGGGGGATGGAGAGGGAAGGACTTTTACTTCAGTGGCTGTAAGAATTCTGCAACGCAGTCTAAGAACAAGCCATTATTTTGATGTCACAGACAGAATACATATTTCCATTTCAAGCCCCTGACCGTTTCTGTCCCCTGTCTCTTCTGAAGTTCTAAGGGGAAGAGGGAAGAAAGGTGTGAGGGTAAGAAGCAATTTGAGATATCTGTGGCAGGAAGTTTCTTTGTAGATAACTTTTTTATTGATGTGCTTTTAACTGACTAACTATACATCATTTGGCATCAATTCCTGCAAATTAATTCAAATTTTCGGTCTTATCTTGGGATTCACACACTCACATTCATGCCACCATATTTCTCGCGTTGAAAAACCATAATTAGAAAATGTCACTCAGAGACAGCAATATTTATCACCATTTGACAACTGTCTAAACAAATTGGAACAATTCTTGAAAGCAACTAAAATAAATACTGAATAGCTGCAAACTTCAAAGGCAACACTTTGCTTTACTAGAGAATAAATGATATCACAAAATGGGAAGTAGCTCCAGCCCCACAGAGGTGAGAAATGCATGGGTGAGGAAGGCACTTTGTATAAGAAATCTACAATCATATGGCAGAGAGCACATGGTAAACCAGTTAGTTTGAAAGATAAAGGGCTGCATTAGCTTAGTAATCACAATAAATCCACTACTTAAAGAAGTTGAAGCATGAGCCAAAGCATCTCCCTCCCAAAAGTACAAAGCAGTCTGTCTTGAGAAAATTCTAATTACAGAAATTGAAAGCTTTAGCTGGATTTTTAAAAGCACTCCAGATATTTAGAAATAGGGCTCTCACCAGATGCTATTGATTCTCATAAATCACTGAAGTGGTAAACAAAAGCCAATTTCTCATCCTTCCCTATTGTGTAAGTCACATGACAGAGATCACAGATCTCTGCTTTCTAGAATAGACTTAAAATTCCAACTATTACACAGAATTTCACTGAAATGCATAATTTAAAAAGTGAATTAAGCCTCATTATTTTCAGTCAGTCCAAAAAGCATTGCAGATCTAAATCCACTTCAGATATTATCTCTCACCAAGGTAGCAAAATTTAAGTCTCATCTCCATAGTAAACAATATTAGTCATTAAGAGTTTAAATGGAAAATCAATAAATTCATTATTTTGCTCAAAATGTAGTTATAAACCCACATTTCCATGAAGGACTTGTATGAGCTTATTTACACCATTCAGCTAAGAGAGACAGAAAATCAAAGCCTGGGATGTTGCATCCAGTCCTGGTAGATACATGAAAATGGCCCCCTTTTTTTCCCAAGGCAGCTTACCCTGCTGATCCCTTTGGTAAGACTGAAGGACGAATTAGTGGCAAGCTTTGTTTACAGAAGTGAATTCCACACACAGCTAGGAGCCATGCTCAGTTGCCCCTGAGCTCCTTGTTCTCTCAGTACCAATGGTTAGAGCTGATTAATGAAGACTTCAGGCCAAGCACTGTGTCTTCTTGGCTCTCCATTCAGCAAGCAAGTGCATGATATGACAAGATCAGAAAAGTGTATTTGCATATTTGCTTTACCTGTTACTGATTTGGCCAACAATGCCAAAGTGGTGCTATTGTTTTGTTTAAGAAAGTACTTGACTAAAATATAAAAGAAAGCATAAATATTTTTTTAATGTATGAAAATGACAATTACATAGGTATGATTATTAAAATAGAAATAAAACTAGCCATAACTTTTCAACTTTTTGTCACTCAAAATACAGCAAAGTAATCTTGTATCAATGCAGGTGGGGCAGGAATAAGAGTCAAAGTACCACAAAAATTCATAGACTTTAAATGAAATTCTGAATCCTTATTCCAAGCCAGAAATTCACATGAAGAAAAGTGTTAGAAGTCAGGGAAATGAAAGCCTTGATGTGACTGAAAGCTTTTCAGATTGTGCGGGTCTATACTGTACCAGAGATTTTTAAGCCACCTCTAGTCTGAAATCAGTGTAGAGTTTGGCTTGGTCAGTGGCATGATATGATTGAGATTTTCACTGTGCACACATTTTTACTTTTACCTGATTACTTGCTTACTCATGGCACATAATTGAAAACAATGTTCTTAAAACCTACAAAAGATTCAAGCACATCTGAATTTAACAAGGAATGAAAAAAATTATTCCTATCAGGAAATTGTTGGTTTTTTTAAGTCTCACCAGTTCCAAATTGTGAGAAAAAGTTGAAATATATGGCTAAGAGTCTGTGAATTGTTTTTCTTTTATTACTTTATGTGGTCACTATGAACAACCTTATGTGCAAAATTTCACATTTCATTTTTTTGTTTTGAAATTATCCTAAGTTAAGCCCAAAAAGAGATTCTTGGAACCTATAGGCCAAAAAGAATACTTATGTTGTTCTGATGAAGGTATAATCAATATATTTTAAATGCTTTATTTTTAGTCTGAAAAGGAATAGTAATAATTTATTTGGGAGGGTCTACTTATACTGGTCCCTCTTTTTAGGATACTGGTCAGTGGAATTTAGTCTTCCAAACACCCAGCTTCTAATCAAAACCAACGTTTTTCCTTCCTCCTGCTCTGCCCAGCAAACTTAGTTAAAAGACTATTGCAACATAATTTTATTGTTTGTCTGTTTGTTTGGGAGGGTTGTTTTGCTTTGATTCACTTTGTTTTGATTCTGGGGTTAAGGGTAAAGAGGAGGAGATGAGTGATATTTTTTTCTCTTGGGTACAATCCGCATAAAATAAAGAATTTTTCTTAATGAGATTCCTAATTATCTAATTCATGTGTGGAAGTGGCATTCAGTAAAGCAGCTAGATTAAATTTGTCTTGAAAGAAGGAAAGAAAGATTTCAACACAAAGTTGTTACCCGTTCTACTCCTACACTAAACATGTTGCTTCTGACAGCATTGGAATATTCTACTGGACTATAAATGCCCAAACACACAGAATCTGATACATAGAAATCTTCTTTGACTTTTTTTTAACAAAAAGGATATTATGGGAATGCCATAAATTTGATTACACGTCATGTACTATAGAGATGCCATTGTGGCATAGGCCAAAATAGGATGGACCTCCCTGATGGTTACATTAGGAAATCTTACACTAGCTGCATAAAGGGTGTAGTGTGTATATATACACATATACAGACACATGTACATATATATGGGTATATATAGACAATGCTACAGCGTGTGCATGTCTATGTGCATGTGTGTGTGCATGTGTATATTACGCTTTCCTTTTCCTGTCAAGTAAAATTTGAAATGCTTGCTTTTTTCTCTTTAGATATTATGGATTACATTCAGTAATCCAAGTTGGAATCTAATTTTAGAAGACCATTGTGTAATATCAATGTCACAATTTAGGTCCTGTCTTTGTTTTTCATACCTAAAGAAATGACCAGATATTTAAACCATAAGACACCTCTTCATTATCATCAGGCAAATATATTTATCTGCTTAGATGCAGATATAAAATACTAACTCTGAGGGTCATGTTCTAAAAACCTTTATTAAAATTTAATCTTCTATTTCATTTTTCGCCATAAAACTTCCACCACATTTGATTTTTTTAAGTGTAAGCATCTCTTCAAAGTACAAAAAACAGGTAACATAAACAAAGCAGAATGATAATTTCTGTCATCACCTCAACTATTAATTTGTCATTTATATGTTTTTTGTGGGAATAATTCATCCCCCTCTACAGCACTCTTAACTATATCAGAAATAGAAAAAGGTTTAGCAATTTCTTATATCCCAAATTATTTATAATTCTTGAGTTCTCTTTGTTCTTCAGTAACTTTTTATTTTGCCAGCTTGGCTCACAAAAGTCATAAAAAGCACCAATGTGATAATTCTGCTGCTAAACATTCTTTCCTACAAGTATTAAACATACACCCACCTAAAATATCTACATATTCACAACTTTATTGAAGTTCTTAAGAAACAAAACAAATGCAGTTGAGAGGTTATTTTTCACACCATTTTTTAACTTAATCATAGGCATTGCATTTTATTGTATTTTCCATTGATTTGTATAATTTCATTCCTCTAAAGCAGCAACAAAATACTTGCAGAACAAAAAGGACTCTATCCTGACAAATTGGGTCATGCTTCACGTACTTCAGAAAATTAAAGAAAAAGAAAAAAACTGATTAAATGAAACTCATATTTTGTAGTGAAATATTTAACTTCATAAATTTAAAAATCAAATGAATGTTCCACTCCTCCTGGTTTACTGGCATTAACCTGACTTATGGTGTGAAAAAAATCCTCACTCTAACAATGATCAAAGACAAAGGATCCAAAACCAACAGACTAAAGTGTTATCAAGAGGTAAAATGTCTTTATTTTGTGCACAGCAATGAATTCCATCTTTTTTTTTTACACTAGAATTTGAAATGTAATGATATAAATACTGCATAAGAATTATGGTTCTCTCCATTATTTCCACGTAGAGACAAGTTTGAATATAATACAGCACATGCAAGTGAGAGCACATGATACAGTGTATAACTCATATCTTTTCATTTATTACTATTTCTAAGGAATTAGTCCAGCAGAATTCTATAGAAATCCTGAGCAAATTGTAAAAAATGATTCTCAGAAGTGTATAAAGATAATAGTTGCCTGATTAATCTAAGTCTCATCAGACATGAGTCATGAAATGCTCCACTGAAAGCAGATTGGTACTTCATTATATTCTGAACAGCTTCACCTGTGGTCAGACACCTCTCATTGCTTTTGTCAGAACGTGATGGTTCTCTTTCACAGTTTCTTAATCCTTGGAGTTTTAGGGTTGAATATTAAACATGTTTATCAAGGATGTCAGGAAACAAAATCAAAGTAGAAGAAGCAGCACCACCTGCTGCTGATAATCAAATCGTGTCTAAGCTTCCTTTTCTCCCAAATTACTGCAAAGCCACCTAGAATGCTAAACAGAGATTAGCAACACTTGCTTTTCAGGACAGCCTTTTCATAAGGAGTAACTGTCCTCTCTTTCTTCAGTGTTGAACCTCAATTGGTATCCTGACTAAAACTGGGGTTTCCATGATGCAAAGCATGAATGTGGATACATGAGTTTCTGATTTCACTACTGAATAATCCTACTATTAACATTTCAAGTCTTTATAACCAAACAGTGACAAGTGTTAAGTGTTCATTTACTAGAAACCATTTAAATATCGATTAAAGTTCTAACTGGATTTATTCTTTCTTTTTTATTTTCTCGTGCTTACTCATAATACAATGTCACTACTTGATGACAAATAATATTTCATACTGTGTATGTAACATCATTGTGTTGCAGAATCCCCCAAATACCTCAACAATGTCTTTGTTGCGCTATTCTCCCCATCTAGCACTTGTAAGCTTTTCTAGTAACAACCAATAAATCAAAAAAATGGAGCTCTTGATATGTACAAATATTAAAAAAAAAAAAATCAAGAAGTTTTGCTAGTTTGCAGTTCATGTAATGCCATCTTGATCATTCTCTTCCCCTCTCTCTCTGAGCTGTCTAGAACAGTAAACTTTGCTCCATAAATAATAGTGTATTCATGCTTTTAAAGGCTTTTATATGCATTTATGGTAGGTAAAGGTTGGAAGGTAGTTGACTGATTTTCACTTTTATCTACTTTGATTTCAGTAAAGGGCTTTGTCACTCTGTATACATAAAGGCTAATGCACCCTTTGGTTTGTAGAATGTACTGAAATGTTTGAACCCTCTTGGTATCAGGTCCAAAATGTGAAGCATTACTGTTAAGAGGGTATCTTTCTAATGTATTTGTATGTATAGTTTACACCTCTGTGAGGTCTAATAAAGGATTATGGTTAATAAAAAATGTGTTGAAAATTCATCATCCATGCAGATTTTGCAGCAATTTGCATTTTTCCTTTCTCTTCCCTGACATATACATTTCAATTTTCTCAGAATACACCAAAATCAGGACATACCTTAGCAGGGTGATCAGGCTCCATTCATCCTAAAATAGAGCTGGCATGGAAAGTGGCTCAAGAGCCTTGATGAAAGGAAGTGTCAGCAGATGAAATTTTGGAACCTATAGATAAAATTGATAGAAGTGAATGACCAGGAACTGACTGTGTTCACACACAGAGAAACATGACTGAACTCTGGTTTACAGAGTCTCTCAAAAGCTCCTCACTACAATTGAGCTAAGTGCTGGCCAGTATCTGGCTTGTATCTCTATCATTTCTGTTCTGAAGAACAGAATCTGTGGGTAGGTGAATAAATAATACATGAAAAATATGGTATCTTGCAGGAAAAGGAAAATTGTTGTGAGGTAAGCTTCAGAAAGCTATTGGGAGACCTTTTTTTAAAAAAAGACAAGAACTTAGTCAAGGAAAAAAGGTGACCTGGTATTTAGTAAATGTTTGTAAATTAGGTCCCTCATCCAAAGTTCTTTAAACACTCAACTGCCATGGAAAGAGAGGCAAGTTCTTCATACCTGCACACTGCTAATTAAAAAGCAGAAGAGGGGCATCAGCAGGAATGCCCAGCTGATAGTGGAGTGACACCATATGTGAAACCTTGATGCAATCTGTTCCAACACCCTCAGTGTTCAACCTTTCCCTAAAGGAGCAGGAGAAGGGTGGACAGTAAGAACACAGTTTATAGGTGATATTAAGGCAATCAGACTGATCAGGCATGATGATGGTAAATCTATGCAAACTGTTCCCAGTTGTCAACTTGTCGTTCAATGTGCATTTCCACAGCTCATGGAGCTCTCAGATGGGTGCACTATTTGCCTTTTTAAGCCACTAAACTCACACACTTTCCTTAATCTTTCCAATATGATTGAGAACAGCCTCACAACACCACAGTCCAGCTCCCTTTCCACCCTCCTATGTATCGCACGTGGTCCCAAACACTTGTGTGTCTCCATTTGGCTGAAGTGCTTCATAATTACATCTACTTTAGTTGTGGGAAATGCTTCTCTCTGCCAGTGAACTCTGGTGCTGGCAGGCCTGAGGACAGCCTTTCCACGGCAAAAAACTGACCAAAAAATGCTTCTGGTCCTGGAAGTCCCAAAGTAGTGAATCAGTGGAGGGTAGGAGTTTCACTGCATGTTGACTTGTTCTAGTATTTTTCCCTAGCTATTGATTTAGGCTAAAGGGCAAAACAGTTTCCTGGACTGGTTACCCCATTTTCCTTCTACTCTGACTCCTTGTGTTTTTATCTTGCAGCCATAGTAGACATTCCAGATTCCAAATGCAAAATCTCTAAGGCTACAATCCTTGAAGTGATACCCTTCATACAAAATTCTCTGTATTTAAACATTTACAGACAATAATGCTTAAAACCATACTGTTTTATCCTAATACAGAGCAATTTAGGGACATTTTGGTTTAAAAATAATTACTCAGCAATATTCAACACATTTTCATTCTTACATTCTCATGACAAGATTCAATCAACAGAGATCACAAATAGAGAGTTTGGCAATGCAGCCAAAGAAAAGTGTAAAAACCCATTTTTTTTAATCTTAATCACAGGATTTTTTAAGTTGTTAATCATATGTATTGCATTACCACAGGTTTTTAATCTTACATGAACAGCTTGTTAATAAATACAACTGGATGATAGGCTATGCTAACACACACAAAATAAGAACACAGATTGAAGAAATCTGTACAAAAAATTACTAACAGTTGAGAAAAATAAAAAACAACTTCTGTGTTCAGCCTCTTTCGTCAGTTGTGTGCTTCCTCAGACACAGAGAATTTAATCTATAAGAATTTTGATCTAGGAGTTGCTCCATATTAATCAAACCTGGATGGTGACTTACTTGGAAATCATCTTATCTATTATCCCAAATAAATTAACAGGTTTTGGAAACAAGTTTTGGATCACAACTCAAGAAAAAGAATCAGTCTAGAAAACCATTGCTATGTGAAGGCCAGCAGGATTTGTGGAAGCTTAGTGAAAATCAGGGCTATCAACAACAGCAGCTAATAATGTCATGGAAGACGTTCTTATTTTATTAGTGCAAATTTTATACTGAATACTAGAGAGAACTAGACTGAATATATATATATATATATATATATATATATATGGACAACTTCATTAAGCTATGTGTGGTTTTATCCTATATTTTCATACAGCTTTACTTGATTAAAATACTCATTATTCTTACATTATTGCCCAAATTTTGCCTCTTACAACTTTTTAGATAAAAGTGTGTTCAAGAGATATAACAAGTAAAAATATGAAGTGGATTAGTGGTGGTTTTAAGCCAATGTTTCATCTCTGTGAAAAGGAGGTACCTCTGAGCAGTATTTTCCCAACTGAGAGGGTGACAAAGCTATTAACATTCCCCACATGTTGCTTGATGCATCAGTCGTACACAGATTTTCTCTCGGCGTTCTGCAAAGAAGTCATTTGTCATCTCTGTATTTTGACAACCAAAACACTGAGAAGAAATTGAACAGATCAGGAAGAGAAGTGTTAGTCAAACTGAGATAAAACAAAGATTAAAGCTGGATTTTCAGATTACCACTGGGCTGGTTTTGTTTGTTTGGGGAATATTTGGACTTAATCTTTAATAAAACAACCATTTCAATTAAAATGCACAGTCTTTGTATCAGACTCCAAGCTCTCCAGGACTTGCTTCTCAGCATGTGCTCTCTCCTCTAAGTAATGTTTTCACTCTTTTTGTTTGCTTTTTCCTTCTGTTCCACGTACCACCTATTCTTGCTACATGGTGACCTGATGCAACAGGAAAAGTGGCAAATGTCTTCCCAACCTCTGAAACAAAAAAACCTGATAAAGTCTACTGATTTGGGCATGCTGAGAGATGAAGGATTGAATGCCATCAGGCTAAACATGGAATGAAATCAGATCTCCCACTGATTCTGCACATACCTCAATTAGCTTAAAATTTGCCAGGGGAAGAGGGATAGCCACAATGCCAGAATTTTTGGGGTGCCCAATGCTACACCAATGCCCTCAGCCTCTCATGGCACACAAAATAATTATAATCACTTTAAGATTTTTTGGGTTCAAAAGCAGATAGAGCAGGGAAAACCAGTTGTTTCCACCATAAACAGACCACAGGAAAACTGCCATTTTTTTTTCATTTTTTTTTCTAGGCTTTAGTATTTCAGATACATTTTTCCTTAATTATTTAAGTTTCTTCCACATTTATAATTTTTATTCTAAATCAAATTACAGAAAATCAGACTCTTACCTGTGTTTGAATTCATATGGTTTTTATTAAAACTACCTGCCTGCAGAATCCCCACCAGAATTGGTATTCATACTGTGCAAGGGGGAGAGTTTTATTCATTTCACATTCTTCAAAGCCTCGCTTTCCAAACAATGCTTTATATCATTGCTTTTCCTGCAGATCTTCATCTGGATATTGTTATCGCTGTTGGTACTTCCCATTTTCAAATATTTTTTGTACACATAACTTCTAGAGCCAGATCAGTCAGTAAATTTCTTGGTAATTTAACATGCTGAAAACAATCCTGCACTGCTTCATGCACATTCTGTTGTTGTTTAGTAATCAATAAATAAGCAATTCACTTCAGACAAAACACTTCAAGAAGCCTTTTATGCAAATAAATCTTACTATCAAACATATTTCCTGCTGCTCATGTTTTGTTTAAACAGCATTTATCTTTTTTTACCCATGTTTTAAACTTCATTCAAATATTGTATGTTCTCTGCCATGCCAGCCAGAACCACTGCACCAGTTAATATTAAAACATGCCTTCCTATACTTAATATCACTTTTTGCCCTACCTATCTTACCATCCATTCTGTTCTGAACCCCAAAATCAAGATAATTTAAGGCTGAACTTGCAGCATGCTAACTGCATCGAAGGCCTCCAGTGAGTAAAGGAATTTCCCCAGCACCTTACAAACTTAGATCTCACATTCAAATATGGACACTTCTACTGCCCTCAGAGGTAACCTCTGACATCCAGTGGTTTTAAACTTTCCAAGTTTACAGCTTGTGCTTTTATGCCCAGTAGAATGCCAGAGTCCAGCAAGTCCGGCTGTAAACACTTCTGTAATTTTGAGGATAAAGTCAATCTTCTTTTTAACCATTCTATTCTGAGACAGACTGAAACTTTCCTGGGCACTAAATAAGGAAAATATCTGGTTTCAATGATTTGTCTTCTAGTCTTTCTGCATTTCTATTTCCTTTCTAAAAGGAAACAGACTGGTTCTTTAAATTTACTTATTCGAAGTTCCAGTTGCAGTAACAGAATTACCAGGATGAAATGCCATCCAAGTCTTGGGCCAAGATTGAGTAAGTTATTTTAATCAGTACATAAATATATACCATAAGTAGGTCCATTAAAAAAAAAAAAATCTTTCTCAATAATGAAATTGATATTGATACAGTTATTAAAACTCTTACTCCAGAAATATTTTCCCTGTAAGTTTATTAATATAGATATATTATATTTTTCCTTTATGAACTCATTATATGCCTCTTGCTACTTCAACAGAAGGCGTTGCAATGAGTTTTTATTCTTTTTAATTTCGCTCTCTTCTTTTTCTTTCACTGACATTCTTCAACAATTTTTAATACATGGTATATTTCAACTGCATTTCATTTAAGGATTTTAAATTACTATATGTCTTTCAGATAAATTACAAATTATAAACTTCAGGCTTCCTATATTTCATACAGCTCAAACTTCTTCCCCTGCCAGAGTAAAGCTCCCTTGACTAGATTTTGTTTGGCTAGTTTCCATTTATGCTGTCTTACTTTTCTCCTTTCCTTTACTTTCTTCTACTCCTTTGTCCAGTAAAAAAAAAAAACAAAAACCAAGTCAACATATTTTTTCTTTGATTTTTGAAGGAGCATTCTCAAAGAGTAAGGTTATTCACCGACTCCTAGCAACATGAAGATTTTTAATTTCCTTACACCTTCTGTTTTCTTTATGCAAGCAGATCTTTACTTTTCAGGTAATATTGTAATATTGTGTCAGCTCCTGGCCCTGCACAGGACAGCACCAAGAATCACAACATGTGCCTGACAGCATTGAACAATTGCTTTTTAACTCCAATGACCACTGCCCTGGGGAGCCTGTTCCAGGGCCCAACCACCCTCTGGGTGATGAACCTTTGCTGATATCCAGCCTAATCCCCTCTTGGCACAACTTCATGGAGTTCCCTCAGGCCCAGAGAGAAGAGATCAGTGCCTGTCCCTCCTCTTCCCCTCCTGAGGAAGCTGTAGACTGTAAGAAAAGAACATTCTGTAAATGTGTGATTGAATTTTCATCTGAAAGTAATTTTCCAGTACCTTGACAAACCTTTGCTTCAGAAAATGAGAATTATCATATATCCTGTCCTAAAACTATCCTTGCTGGCATTATCTTTAGCATTCATCAGTACTGGAAGCACTTCCCTTTCTGCTCTCTGCTCCTTTTTCAACTGTTGTGCTCTGTGAGAACAAGTTTCTTCATACAAAAAGTATCAGCACTAAACATTCTTTCCCATCCCCCAGATTCTAATAATTATTCATCCAGAGAATCTCATAAAATATTTTTCACACTGTATGCCTTCTTGTGTGAGAGTAAACCTAGGCCATGAGAAAGAAACTTAGAAAGCACTGCAAAGAAGAGACTATTTCTTTAGGCTTCCAAGCAGCAAATACACACAGTAACTTATTTACTTAAAGCTGAAAATTTCCAAAGAATATTTTAAAAACCGCCTTCATTATAGCTTTTACATTCCCAAATGTGATAAATGAATCACACTGTTTTTATTTCATTATGGATTGGACAGAATAACTTCCCAATATCAGTCAGCACAACAGTGTCAGATACAGGTAAATTGTCCTTGGGACCTTGATTAAAAAAATCAGAATTAATCCATGACAACACTGTGCTTTTCTAGTATCTTGTGATTTCTTCCTTCTTGTTATAACAGTTTCTTAAACTCGCTCAAGCTTTAGAAAAAGCAAGAATCCTTAGATGCATGCAGCACATGCTTGTGCAGATGAGAGATTCTCCAGCTGCACAAAAAGCTGACCTAATGTGCAATATACAATTTGAAAATGGTTATCAATCTATCAGTGCAACAAACAAATGCAAATTTTATTTGGAATGTCTCTTCTATTCTAAAAAATTTTTCATTATTTGGCTAAAAAGAATCCACGATCATTTATTGTAGCATGCAATACAGTGGATTCTTTCCTATGCAGTTTGTCCCCTTACCCAGAAATGTCTGTTATTTGTTGAATTTTAGAATGTTCTTACAATTACAGATACTGCTCAGGAAGAGAATAAATCTGTGAAATTTTAACCTAAAAAGTTTCATGGAGCTGAAAGGACAAATGCAAAAATGTAAAAGCTAAAACATAATAGTAAATATATGACAATATATGACAAAAGCCCCTCTAATACTCTCAGTTTAGAAATGTGTTGTGTGGTACCTCAGATTACTGAAGCCTGAACACATTATCAAGGTGATATGCCATATAATTTGAACATAACAAAAAAGTTGACAGTAACTAGTACAGATAATTATGTTATGAGATCATGGAGGAATAATTCTTTTTACTTCTGGAACATACCACAGTGTTTTTCAGAAGAAAAATAGGCAGAATTATCTTCTTTTTGCATCAAACAAAAGTAAAAGAATGAATTCTAGCTAATTTGCTAAAAATCAGATAATTCACAACAAAAACAAGAGCAGCACTCAAGAATTCCAGGACTGGTTTTATATTCACTGTTACAACCAAATACTTTGCTGCAGCCATTCTATTATTCTAGTCAGAAAACAGAGCATCAAGTGTAGGATAGACCTTATGAGAAAAGAATTGACACCAAGGGGAAGTGCTGTCAGGCACTTATACAAGCACTTATACAATGTCCTTATCCAGTTACAAAGAGATTATCTATATTTATATATAATGGGATAATGCCAATTCACTCATTTAAATCTGTTGCTTATGTCTTTAGGTTTGCCTTTGTCACCATTAATCACTGTTTTAAACTCTTTATTTGCCAAAGAAATTAATCTGTATGCTAAAACACACTCATAAAACTCAACCCAGGCTTTTCAGAGTAAATTCTAAAAAAATTAAGCTGTTGCATTCATTTGAACATAGTGTTAGATATACATATAAGATATGTGTATATATATATATATATATATATATATATATATATATATAATATATTTATCTCACTTATAATGCTGTACAAGTTAAGTATGAAAGTCTCAACCATTGGAATCTACAAGACTGCAATTTCGGAAGGTGAAGGAAGCTGTTATTCTAACATCAGGCTAGAAATTATACTGAAACCCCTTAATACTATCCTCAGATATCAGAGTCTTTCTGAACAGGCCTGTAAACTAAAACAAATACAGTTTTCTACAACCATTGCCAATACTTACCATGCACTAGTTTCAACTGCAATCTGAACTATATACCCATCAATAACAAGTTTATTTTTATTATTATTCTGTCAAAACAGAGTTTCATTGGTTTCCTGAAAAAACATAGTCATTCAGCTGCCAAGAGAAATAGTAAGGGGATTTTGTCTCTCTCTAATAATCACTTGAGAGATCTATGTCTAGATGGGATCAAAACAGGAACTTAAATCATGAAAGTAATCAAGTGATATTGAATTAGGAGAAATCAGCAATGGCTACATGTTTCTCAACCCTTTCTTTGTCAGTAGGGCTGCACAACAGAGATTATGCTGTCAAAATGGCAAAAACTTCAAAAGGGACAAAAAACCTGAGATAGTCCAAGAAAATAAACCAATACTTTTTGAATTGCTAAAGAGACCCCTCTTCTGACCACCATCTGGCCAGTAAGATTTAACAATCTCAAGGGAAGCAAGATCCTTAGACAAGCTGGCTGTAACAAGTACACTCTAATTTACCAGCTAATTAAAGTTTTCAACTTCAATTAAAAAAGAGAATTCTTAAATAAAATCATATCATGAATACAATTCCTTCAGTCTCTGGAGAATAAAACTTTACTCATATAAGAAGAAAGATTAACAGGCAATTCAAAAAGGACTTTTCAAAATCAAATGGAGGCAATCAAAATTTGAATATTCATTAATATTCCTAATGACATTCACAGAGTGTTTTTATGCTTAATCAAATGAGATTTGGGCAGGTTTTGAATACAGAAAAGTCAATATACTAAATTCACATAATTATTTGTCATTCTCTCTGCTCAGAAGAGGACCAAGATTTTGCTAATTTTAAAGGCCTAGTAAAGACACCTCTGTTTCCATACTGGGTCAAGAAGAAAGCAGTAAGAATATGGAAGCATATCATTGTTGATAGGAGAGAAACATTCACAGAATCATGAAATGCTTTGGGTTGGGACTTTACAAATCATTTAGTCCCAACCACCCTGCCATAGGCAAGGACACCTTCCATTACACCAGGATGCTCAAAGCCCCATCAAGTCTGGCCTTGAACACTTTCAAGGACAAGGCATCTCCACAGCTTCTTTGGGCAACCTGTGCCAGTGCCTCACCACCCTCACAGGAAAGAACTTCTTCCTAAAACCAAATCTAAATCCCTCTTTCATTTTAAGGTGATTCATCTCACCTTAAATTCAAGATCTGAAGAAGATCAAATTTATAACTAAGAAATTATAGTCCCAGTTTTCAGATGACTGCCAACTTATACTTGGAAAATATGCTATGGAACATTTCAAGAATTTAAACTTGTCCTTGTAACAAAATCTTTTGATACAGAAGATCAAGTGTGTATGTTTTATGTATTAGCAAAGCAGCATTCTGAGGAGTAAACACTTCTTTCAAACTCCTTGTTTCATTGTTCTAGAGGATGCAGAAGAGTTCATCAAGGGCAGAAATTTGGAAAAAGAATGCCAGCTGACCCCGT
This sequence comes from Serinus canaria, assembly GCF_022539315.1. Lineage (NCBI taxonomy): Eukaryota > Metazoa > Chordata > Aves > Passeriformes > Fringillidae > Serinus > Serinus canaria. The sequence goes on along the minus strand of NC_066314.1, from coordinate 62,151,172 downwards.
TGCAGCTTTGTGATAAAACACCTAAATTTGGTTATCTATACAAACAAATACATGCACCTATCTCCATAGAATTTTAGATATCATGAAACACTGAGCAAGTGATTTCTGATTTCTGCTAACTTTAGCTTCCAGCTTTAGCTTAGCATCTGCTTGATTCACTATAGAAAAAAAGTAAGAGGAATTCTCAAGAAATTTCTTTCTCCACTGTGGCAAATGAGTGCAAAAGAACAACTAGGTGTAACTCTGAAAACTCTAGTTTTCAGGCCTGGCTCTTAGGCAGTGGAAGAAAATGTCCACTGGAAGTGCCAAATTTATCCTGCCTTAGATATGATGAGCTATTTTAAATAACAATGCTTTATCTCCCTATTAGCACAAATTCTAGGACTGAGAAATCATAACAAGACTTCTCATACAGCAATTTAGAACACCTTATCACTCATGTAGCATCATGCTATAGATTCAAAATTACAATCCCCTAAATATGTCACATCCTAATACAAAATCACCACAGTAGAGAAAAAAATGAAGAAGGCTTTTATATTTTGCACATAAATTTCATTAAGCAAGGAGAAGTATTCTTCACCTTTAGCAAACTAAATTTACTTAACTATTTATTTCATTTCCAATGGAGCCAATTCATAGTAAAATGCACATTCAAAATAGGGGAGAAAGAATAGAAGATGGAAAGAAAATACAGGAACTTCAGAAGCATTAAGGCTTCCACTGGAATGCTGTACTCAGTTTTTGCATCAAAGTTCATAAATGGTCTTGAATGGAAAGTACCAAAGGGATGCAAAAATAACCACTGGTCTGGGAAACATGACATAGAAGAAAACATCAAAAGATTGGGTTCTCTTTCAGTCTTGGAAAAAGATGGCAGAGTAAATGAAACACATAAAAAGACTATTGCCTTCCATTAACTGCATTGTCTGACAGGCAGGTGATATCAATGAATCTATACAGCACAGATGAATTATTAAACATTTAGCAAAACATTACAGATATGCATAAACTTGAGTTGAAAATTCAAGATTATGCACATTTCTTTTTGACATCTTCTTCTGGTGTAAATTTTGAAATCCAGCATTATGCAACATAATTTACTGGAAATTAGAAATAATCTACCTATAATTTTTTTTAAAAAATGTTCCTCTAAACCGTAAATGTATGTGACAGAAATGTTTATTTTAGATCTGAAAAACAAGAAACTATTTTTCCTTTATGCAAGACCAATAGCTGAAATTTGAAGGAGGCATAGATTTCAGATTCATGCAATACCCTTTCTATGGCTATATTATTTTAGGTTCTGTCTCTGGAGCAAATTCTCAGCATAGACTCAGGGCTGTGCACATCCTGCAAAATTTTTTGCTCCCTAAAATACATTTTTTTCTTAAAAAAATGCATGGTTTTGGTGACTTATCTTTCAATAACACAAAAACCAAGGCAAGTTCCCTACCTCACCAGCAATGGAAATCCTAGGAGTTTATACACATTTATTACAGTGCCAGTGTGAAAATATTTACAGTTTGTAGGGCAGTTAATAGGGTATTTCACTGTTATATTGTTATTTACTAGAAAAAAAAAAAAGAATCTGATTTCTCCCCTTGGAATTCCACAGATGTAAAGCAGCCAAAAGAGAAAATTTTTATATAATACAGAATTAAGGAAAATCAAATGGGAAAGGAAAATCAAATATGCTGAGTGGAAACCTAAAAATTAGAAAGTTTCAGCCTGCTCTGAGCAAGAAAGAGGAGCAGTGACACCAGGGAGAAAACAGACTGAGAAACTGAAGTATAGGGAACATTTGCCAGGGATGACTGACCAGGCTATCTCTAAGGAAACTTATGCAGTGCACATTTGGTTTCTCTAAGCCTTGATTTTAACAAAGTCTTTTTTTGCTTCCTTGCTTTCAGCCCTGCCTTTTTATTCCCCTTCTAGCTCCCACCACCCCTGTTTGCTCCTTAGCTTTACTTCCCTAAAACTTCTTGCAGCAATTTTAGCCTCAGTATATTCAATGAGCTTAGTCGAGCTTAGTTAAATTTGGCACTCACCTGATGGTTTAAAGTGACAGACACAGAGCCTTAAGAAGGTTTGGAGAGAAGCTGCAGCTCCCTGACTTCAGTATAGCTGAGTATATGACAGCTCAAATGTGATGCAATTCTGACTAATGGAATAATACCACTCATATGTTATGTGCAGTAGATGACAGCAGCTCAGAATAATTCAATTATACATTTATTATATTAAAAAACTAACAGTAATTCAGCTATAAGCCCTCCCAAAAGCCCCGTCCAAAATAAAGTACGATCAGTTGAAACCCCTCGTATTAGTGGAGCCAAAGAATGATTTTGGGTTGACTGTGTGTTTGGTTCTGTTTGTTTTACTAGAAAGACATAGAGCATGACTGTTCTTGTAAAGCAAATATTTTTACAGTCCATCAACCTTGTAACAGATAAGTAAAAAAACAAGTTGGGGAAAAAAACATCTAAAATGCTTGTGCATGCATTCAGGACATTCAATTTAGAGAGAAATCAAGCTTTTCAGCTTTGATGTCTTGTTTTGAGACTAGTTAATTGAACACATAGTGGCTCTGTACAATACCAGCTACAGGCTTAGCTCCTACATATAACAACTGGTGAAGGCACTGTCAAAAGAAAATTCCTGAGTCTGTGCACAAGAATAAACTGGAAACTTATCCTTCCCAACATTATGAAAAACACACTCATGATATGGCACTGAGCTTTAGAGTGCTAACATTCCAGGGCTCATGCACCAGGCAACATTCCTGTCAGCCAATTTTACATGCCAAATGTCTTAGAGGAAATGAGATCCTGGAAGGGAGATACCAATAGAAAAATATACTAGATTTATTTCATGAAAACATGATCAAGTTCTTTTAGTACAGACAAAACTACAGACCAAATTCTGAAGGTCTTAAAGTAAACAAAAATCTCACTATAGTCAAGAAATTTACTGATTATAAATCATAGATTTTGGCTCAATATGATTGGTGCAAGACAAAACCTGTAGTATCATACAGTTAATTAAAATTTTATATGGATATCAAAACATTTTTCACAATGAGTAAGCTCATTAACACATAGGGAATGGGAAAAGAAAAGGGGAGCAAAAAGGGATTTTAGGATTTTAACCATTAACTTAAGTGGGTTTTGAATTGAAGCTGTATTTGATAAATGAAAATGTTACTTAAAAGTTAATAATAAGAGCAGATGGGACCAAAAAATAAGACAGGAAAAAAAACCCTCTATTTCCATAGCTAATCCTAAAATGGTTTGCGTTGGAAGGGACCTTAAAGATGATCTGGTTCCTGTCCAAAGGCAGGGATACCTTCCACTAAACCAGGTAGATCAGGGCCCAATCCAACCTGACCTTGAACCCCTCCAGGCATGAGACATCCACAGCTTCTCTGGACAACCTCTTCCAGTGCCTCACCATTCTCACAGTGAAGTTCTTCTTAACATCTAAATGGAATTCATGTCTCTTCACTTTCAACTCAATCTAGAAAAACAGCAAGGATGCTGTATCCCCCATCCTGAGTACTTGATTGATACCCTGATATATTTCAGAGTAAGGTGTTTTATTACTTATTTTTAAATCCTGCCATTTGTATGAAATTATTAGTATTTTAAATCATACTTCAATGGGTGGAAAAGTGTGCTACTAAAGACTTTTTTGCTGTTTTCATTTGTATAAAATTTTGCAAGAAAGAAACTCAAAGCCTTACACACATTTCTGCAGGATGGGATTCTAAGATGCTTGACCAGAGTGAGATGCCTCCAAGTAGGAAAGAATTTGAACTAGAGCAGAAAACCTAAACATTTAGCACTTGTTACTCTATGTAAGCTCCATGAAAAGAATTGTGCTGATCTGTTTTATTTGAAGTCACATTTCTTGTCCCTCACTGACCTTTACTGAAAGACAGTGCATAGAACAAAGAAAGCTTGCTGTGCTTCTTTCCAAAATGACCAGCCTCACTCATTCTAAGAGAACTATGAAAGCAAGAATTAAAAATAATTTCTAGGTCCAACAAGTTGCACAGAGATGTCATCTTACAGTATATAAGATATAGCAATTTCACTACATTCGATGGTGTTATTCAACGCTATCTGCAAAGGGTTTGCCTTAGCTAAATGAAGAATATGACAGAGCATTGAGATAATCTAACATTTCTCTGTCCCATAAGGTCTCTATTACAGTTTCTTAGCTATTTTAAGCATTAACTTTTGACCATTCTGTATCTGAACTTCCCCAAGTTTATGGTGGATTATTATTAAAAAGAGATTGCTGATTAGCTAAGACAGCAACTGCCTCTTCATGATCCATATCTTGATAGCTTTGCCATAAAAGTGGAATTCCACTCTAACATAAGAACAAATAAGCAAAGGAAATGCCAACAGCATGATGCCTTCTAAATGGGAACATCCACATCTTTTTGGGTTTTTCATCAAACTTCACAGAAATGTAGATGGGTCGCTATCAATTAAGCACAATTTGTAGGTGTTCAATATTGCAGAAGAATTACAGGTGGCTAAAATTTGCCAAGATGTCTCTTTAAAGAATATTTACTTGTGTTAGATCCATCTAAATCCCCAGAGTGAAGTGTATAAAATGTTGACATTTTATGTCAACACAAAGATTTAAAGGAACTAGTATTATTTCTGGTATCCCTAGCAAAATAAAAGGTAATTATAAAGAAGAAAACTAAAACTATCAAAATAACGGAGAATCATCAAAATAACAAGAAGAATATTCCATTGCTTCCAAGGGGATGCTTCATATTGTGATTGACATACAGATTCCCTCTGTGGATGAGCCTTTCCCAATAGTTTTTAACATCTTACTTGACCTACATTTAAAACCAACATTGCAATACTCATATTTCCGTGTTTGCAAATTAATAAAATTCTCCTGGAAGTTTCTAGTCCAATGTCCTTGAAAGCACTTTGGTGATGAAGAAAGCAGTTACCAGCTGCTGCTTCACAGATGCTGAAAAAGCATGGAACAAATGATACTGATTGTAATGATATGTTGCAAAAGCAATAGCAGTGGAGCACTTCTGTTGAAGACAGCCTTCCTGTTAAACAGAAGACCAAGCACAGACTCTTCCTCTTGTTCTGTACAATATGACTGCTACAGATTGCAAATCTCTTAAAAAGCCAACAGGGTTTCTGACTAAAATTGAAAAGAAATTAGAAATCCAGCTAAGGGCCAAACAATATGAGCTGAGACTCCAGTGTTAGTGCAAATTATATAAAGCTTTCAGTTAGCTAGTAGGACATGGGAATTGACAACATCCAAGTACAGATTTCTTAAATTTAAGTGAATTTACTAAAGTTATTTTATTTTCCTTAACTTTTGCTTGAGATTAATTTCTGCTGACAGCTACAAATCTCTTACTTACTTTTCTTGTCCTAAAAGATATTAATTTCTATTAAAACATTAAAACATAAAAATTAACATTAAAGGACATTTGATTGAAAACTGGAGGTTTTCTGCTGCCCAGAAAATGCCAACATCAAAAAAAAAAAAAAAAAAAAAAAAAAAAAAAAAAAATCAAACCACCAAACCAAAAAAGCCAGGAAAATAAAAATTCAGGTAAGAACAATATAAAAATATAAATACCAATCAATAATTAATTACACAATATTTCAGTTTTTCAGTAAAGAAAAAAGTGTTCTTACAGACTGTTTGTTGGCCCAGACTAAAAAGATAATTTGAAATGGTGAAGAATGAAGTCATCCTAAAACCTTAGAGGAAATACAAGATGTTAGCCACCTTAGGAGAACCAAGTAATTTAATCTCTTTGTCAAATTTAAGGCACTTGGAAATACTAACACTGACAATAACACTTAACATATTTTAAAAAACATTATTTTCACTAACTCTTTTTGTGAAGCCTTTCAAAATTTATTAAATTTGTACAACAAAGATAAACATGCAAAGGGTTACTACCTAAGTGACAGTTCTCTGAAGAAATATATAACAAACTGGGAATGATGACTTGTTAACAAACACAGATATAACTTATATTCTGTAAAAAGGAAAATGAAGTTTTGGAATTGAGTGGGTAGGTAAATTGTTTTATAGAAGAGAAATTAACTTTCCATGGTGAGAGACCATGACAAAGTTTATACCTTTTCTGAACAGTCAAGGACCATTGGCTAAACTACAAAGGAACACATTTAATAACAAAATGGGAAGGAAAAAAGTGGGAATAAGTGAACACTTACTTCAGACATATTTAAATACCAAGAACAAAATTATGTCACCAAAGGGCATGTAAAGAATTTATCTGCCTATCTCTTGGGCTCCTGGAACCCTAATACAAACTACAATTGGAATTTTTCATTTCTGAATGTATAGTTAATGCAGTTGATATTGCACAAACCTGATGGAATCAGCTGCAAGAGTGAGCAACATCCTCACTAGGTCTAACCTATTCAAGAGGAATCAATCTGATAAGAAGGGAAGAGCAACATTTTCTGTAAAAAAAAAACAAAACATTTTTAAGATTAGTGACAAACCTGACAGGTTGTCTTTTTGGAGCTTATTGGAGTCCAAGATGCAGTTATTGTAGTAGTTGAATGACAAATCAAGAAAAGAACTCCTCAACCTTGTTCAGCTGAGTTATGCCACAGCTGGGGCAGTTTCAATCTCTTAATTCACTGACTCTGACAACAGGTAATGATCAGGGTGAACCTTTGGGCTGAAACTCTACTCTTTATCCCTGAAAGAAACATCAGCTCTCTGTGCTGTCTGTGCCTGGTTTTGGATAGGTCAAAATGAACCTCCCAAAATTAGAACCTCCCAAAATTAGATCAGTTTGGTGGTTCTGCAGCTATTTTTCCATTATCACTAAGGCCAAAGGTGCTGCCAGAGTTTATAAAGACCTTGACAGATGCAGACAGAATCTGAGGCTTGATTTAAAGTCTTTTAACTTTCTTCTGCCTCTTAGTAGCAAGGACTGTACTTGGCTGTCACACTGTTCTAGATACTCTTTAAGGGGGTCACTTGACCTCTTTTCCTGACAAACTTTTTTTTTTCCATTTGCTGATTGCATATGAGATGAAATAAAACTTCAGTGACCGTAAATAATTTTGCTTTTCTCAGAAAAATTCCACCTTGGTAGCTACAAACACCCACCAGCTGAAGGGTTCCAAAGCACAAGCTCATTCTTACTGACTTAGCTGATCACAGGGGAAGTTGCTTCCTAAATTCTAAAAGGAAAATAGGCTGATTTTAAAAAATTAACTTTGTTTTTCAAACCCTCTACCTGCTTTCCATTATTTAATTGCCATTTCCATAGAATTCTTTTTAACATGTATTATAACTGCAGGTCCTGCCTCCTGGGGACCCAAATTCCCATGCTACCATCCAGAACCAGACCAGGCAGTTGAAGCAGGTGGCTCTCAGCAGAAACAAAGAACTGCTCTGACAAAGTCACACACAGCAACTCTAAAAGAAACTTCCAAAGGTAGTTTTTTTCCTTATGATGGTCAGATTTAAAATGCTTTAAAATACTTCCCCAACTGCAAGTTCCTTAGTACATTTTCAGAAAAGTCAAGATTTCAATAACAAAATTTCACTCTTTACATATATATATATATATATATATATATACACACACACACACACACACACACACACACACACCAAGATTAATTCTTACTGTATCTGGAATTGTTTGCTGCTGCAATCGATTTTTTAAATTTTAAAACATTTGCTTAGCAAAGGTTATTATGGGCAGACAAGACAGACCTCTAATGCCTGCATCCAAGATTTAAAAAAGGAGGATGTAATGAGTCAGAATTATGGAATAATGCAAGAAACTAAATCTAGTAGCTGGGTCTACATTCTAACTAGAGTTATTTGAATTATTTTGGCACAAAATATGGCTAAATATATTATTTATTATTTGTCATAACTATGCATTCATCTGGAAAAGAGATATTAATGTCTCTGGCACAAAAAATTCAAAATCTCAGACAATCCTTCCCCTACAATCTTTTTCAGTGTTTTTCCATCACACTGAAATCCACATTACTGCAAGAAAACAAATATATTATTCTACTAAGTACAAAATAGCCATACTCAGTGCAAATGTCAGCTCTTCTGACTAGCTCTTTGTGGTTAAATAGGAAAAGAGTTTAGATCGCAACAAAAAAAGTTGGGAAGAAAATACTTTAAATTACCATACTAAATAATTTTTTCATCATCAATAAATAAATAAAATGCTAATCTTTTTTGCTATCAAAATGCTACCATGACAAATAAACTTAAGTGATAAGAAGCTAAAAAACCAGTCCATGAAGAAAATTAGTTTCATCACTGAGATCAAGTAGTCTCATAGTCATAAGTCACACTTAGAACCTACAAAAAAACTGGTGTGGGTTTCTGTTTCAGCAGTTCTTCTTCTGAAAAACTCAGTATTTTAAGAATGCTTTTTTCTTTCTTAGACTTCTAGTAACTTTCTAGATTTTTGAGAGTCATCCAAACTCACCAGTACATAGCAGCAGCAAGTAGCTACAGAGACGTTCATATCCTTTCTTGTAAAAATAATATATTTAAAACTCATAGTAACTTCAGTAGGAGTAATTATTTATGCTTCCAAGTACTGTGAGTTTACTCAAGTTACAAAGACATATTTTTGGACTATACTTGAGCACTTTTAAACAAGACTTGGAGCCCAGTTTTGATCCAGTCTAAATTTAGATTTAAGTGGCTCTGGCCTACCCAAGCTACACTGATTCAAGCTGATGTAGTAAAGGTTGTGTTTTTGGGGGTTAGATCACAATTTTTTTTTCCCTATTTAACAAATTAAAAGAGCTTTTAAAATAAATCAGCACATAAGCATGTTATAAGAGATGTTAGAATAGTATAACTTCTTGTGTTTTAAGTGTCTAGGCTAAGGTAAAAGGCCTGGCATAGTCCTTATTTCATGTTCTATATGACTGCAAGCACAAGAAGTCTGGAAAAAAAAAAAATAACCATGGTAGTATTATAAACACTGGGTAGAATAACAGCTTATGAAGTTTAGAATAGAAAGAACTGAGAGGTTAAAATCAGTGTGGCGGATATCCTTTCAGTTTTTCACAAGACATGAATCTGAAATATATTCATATGTAACAGCCTTCAGTAAACAAAACTCTAGATGCAACTTTATCTAGATTCAAGATCCTGAACTATCAGCTGCTAAATCAGGTTCACATCTATTTATACTGATTATGCTAAATCAGGCTCACATCTATTTATACTGATTATTGTATATATATATATTATATATAAAATAAATATTTTATATAAGTATATATAAGTATTTTAAATATATAAGTAATATATTTATATTTCATATTCCCCATCAAGAAAAAAAACATAATATATGGGGCTGTTGCATCAATTTCAGTGTAGGATAATCAAAACTTACAACTTGGCACAAAGAATTTTTATCTGTATTTGGCCAGAGTATCGTAACTTACACAATTTACAAAAACTATATTTCCACAGGATGGACCCTAATTTTTTATTTTTCATTTTTTGCTCCCTATAAATGAAAGCACAGTCTTACACTTCTTCACTTCCAAATTAATGCTTGCTTTCTTTTAAATAATCTCATGTGAAAAACTGTAAAATGAATAGTGAATTTTAGGGAAAGACCTGTGTATATCAAAGACGAGGTCACACTTCTCACATTCCCGGTTAAGGCTGCCTAAAAAAGCAAACAGCAAGTCAGAAATGGAGGTATGCCCAGTCTCCTTAAAATGGTACCTTGCCACATAAAAGAACTCAGGGTTAACTGAGGACTAACTTTATTGAACCACCTGCCAATATTGCCTCCATGATCACAGCAGTCCATTTAGCCTATAAAGCAACAGAAAATGAAAAAGTGGACTCTGACACAGCAGCAGCAGAGGCATCATTTGATCCTGTTTACTATGGGAACACATGACAACTTTGACTTGTAAGCCAGCCCAGAAGCAGATGTGCATTTATCACCAACCTAAAGTCATATTCAAGGTATAGGGCTGAACTGTGGGGGGAAGGTCACAGTTCTGCTGCCTGTGCTGTGTCTGTTCAAGGACAGAGGAAAAGTTTCAGAACTGACTCAGTACCTTTTACCAGCACTAAATTCATATTTGGAAAAAACAACCCATAAAAAGGCAATGACTATAATATGCTAAATGAGAGGCAGTACTCTAGGCCAACTATTATTTTTGCCTTCAGGCTGCAATTCTTTATGCCACTAAGCTTCTGGTGACTCACACCACCATATTGTACCAAAAATGCTCTCAAAATGCAAATTGCTAATGACTTCTTTTAGCCCAATACAAACCTAGGAAACAAGTGCAATTCAATGCAGTATTTCCAGCAGTGCCATAAACATCTTTGCACAATAGTTTAAGCTAATGGCACTCAAAGTTTTGTCTCATGCCTAAGGCTATTGTCATACTGACAATAATCTTTGGAAAAGAGCATTAGCATTCTTTCATAAGGCACACTGCTTCACAGAGTCAACATACCTTTTAAATACTTAAATGGGTATCAGTAGAACACAACAAATGCTTTCCCTTTCTATATAGTTTTCTATTACTTTTAAGACTCAACCATTTTAGAGTATTTGCCTTATTGTGAGCAACAATTTCTGGGAAATCAGCCAGAATACCTGATACCTGTTGAATTGGGAATAAACAGGAGGAATTAAGAGATCTGTGTGCAGTTACAGGACCTTGATATTGCAATGCTCATGGAGACATGGTATGATGGCTCATACATTCACAGCAGTGAAACAGATGGAAACAGGCTCTTTACAAAGGACAAGCCATGAAGATGATGCAGTGGAGATGTCCTTTATGTGACAGAACATTTGGAATGCATGGAGGCAACTGAGAGCATTAAAGGGCAGCCCATGGGTTACATTGCATTGGATTTCTGCTCCAGGCTACCTGGCAAGGAAAAACAAGCACATGAGACCTTCTGCTGACAGCTAAAACAAGAACTCTGATCAGGGGTACTATTTTCAATCAGTGAAAAGTAAAAGATAATCCAACAAAACTAAAAAGCATGCAGATCACCTCACCCTTAGGCCACAGGCAAAAGACTAGCATCCCACTAATTTTCTACCTTCTCCCCATCATTTTCAGATCAGACAAGGTTAGGTAATGGATTCAGTTTCTATTTAGATACAATGTTAAACCACAAGTACATTTCTCAGTGAATAATCTACAGGTGAATAAATTACTTCCGTCTAGAGAGGCACATGTAAAATATGCAGTGCAAATGTGCTCTCTTCTCATCAGTTTTTGGAGCCAGACAGATATAAACCTAAGAACTGAACAGGATGGTAGGTGCCAGAGAGAAGTACTTGTTCCCCAGCCTTCTGCTAAATAATAGTGGGTTTTTTTCATATTAGTGTTAGATAGTATTACATTAATGCAATTTTTTTCTTTTGAGGGTAAAATTAAATGCCAGTGACAAGAACTACTATTCACCATCATTCTACTAAATTTCCCTGATTACATATGAAATTATTAAACTGGAATAGGAAAAGCCTGTTATAATATTGCTGGCAATACCACTGTAGTATACTACCCGTCCCAGCTACAAAAGAGCAGTTGATGAGCAGATAGATATACACTGACATTAAAAAACATTTTTAGGGACCTTGATGGCAATAAAACAGTGTAATCCTTCTAACATGGAGTGTGTTTAACACAGCACCACTGCTGCAAAAGGCAGGAATTACCAGAGTTAATCACTGGCTCTACTGTTGATAGGAGTAAGGTAGAAGTGGGGTTAAATGCTTTGTTATAAATCCACTTCACTTTTTATTCTCTAAACAGGATGAAACAAATGTGATTATTTACCATCTCATTTGCAGCAGTTCTTTGTCACCCCTTTCATAAACAGTATTTCTGCTACTGTAGTTTCTCACTTTCAGAAGCAGTTAGCACAAATACAGAAAAAAAATCTTGACAAAAATTATTTTTATGGCTGTGTTTATATGTATTTTACATGAAAGATTACACTGTAGCAAGTGTTCTAGTTCAAAAAGCGATAATTGTATATCTGTGAATGCTTCAGACAGACCTGATTTTGATTTTTACTTAGTGCTTACCTAACACATTTCACTTCTCAAAGTGACAAATGAACCCCATGAGTAAATTACACAAAATCCAGTTACCTTATTTACCTCACCCAAGCCACTGTACACATCAGGAAAGTAAAGAATATAAGAATTAAATTACATTATTTACCTCAAAGCCTCTCTTACTAGCTAAATACAGGCACAGTTCCTATTTTAAAATTTTCCATTCATAGTTTAAACTCCTACTACTGAATTACACATTGCTTTATTAGTTTAGAAGGCATAATTCTCCAAACTCATAATATTTTAAGGACTTCAGATACATTATGTGGTAGAGAAATGAATTTCAAAAGAATAAAATGCATTCTATAATTCCCTAGTGTTTCTTCTTTTCAAAATTATCCTCCCCTATCTTTTTTTAATCTTTTTTAATCAATAATTTTAAAACTATCTTAGTGTTTGTAACCTGTTTTCCTTTAACTTAAAAATAGGTATTGTACATATGGGCAACTATAAAACCCAGTGTTTCTTCAGTAGCCTAAAACTAAAACAATCTCACCTCCATTTTAACATTTTTGAAAGTGAATTTGAAATATAGTAGAATAATGACAAATTACTAGAACAGATACAGAAATTACACAGAGAATTTATAAGCTTTATTGCACATACAGAGAAAAAAAAACCAAACAAAACTGCCAGAAATTATCAGGAAACAGACTACGAAAATAAGAATGCTGTATTGAAGAGAACATCCCAATTCTAGGAATAAACAATACACAAGCAGTGGAACTTGTTACACTAATGAAAAAAATGACAATAGACATTAAGAAAGACTAGGCTGTAGAAGTGAAAGAATGGTTCATAACATCTGGAAATATAATTTTGTATGTTGTATGCCAGAAACAAAATCAAATGTAATACCTCTAGCATACCTACGTATGGCAAATGAAAAAACAGCAGAGTTCTAGTTATTACAGTTGAAATTTTAAAATATAGCCTCTCTTCACTCCAAGGAGTTTTGCTTATATACAAAAAAAATCAAATACTGGCCTGCAGTCACACTCTTAAATATGTTGTTCATGCACCCAATTGCCTTTGCAGGTACTTCTTCTGTTTACAGGATACGTTTTCCAGTGGGTGAATATGCAGCCAGTCCTGCTAAAAGAGGATTGTCAGGCAGTTAATGTGCAGCTCAGCTTCTTGCTTTAGTGCAGCCATTGGGACACTTCACCAGACAAATGGAGGGACTGCACAGACTGCAGAGGGTTGATTTCTCATTAGTTTTGTGAATATCAAGCACCACTTGATAAACTATGTGACATACTTCATGCTGACCCAAGCTTTATATGGCAAAATAGAGAAAAAAAATATTTCTGCATTTACTTTTATCTTAGGTGCTGAAATTGATTTGCAATTGAAATCTCCTTCCTAACTGGAAAATCTACAGGAAGAGAAAGAAAGTCATTTACCATAGGTGTTTATATGGACCTCTGATTAAACTTTGACTTATCTATTAAAGAAAGCATTGATATATCACTTATTCCCAGAAGCACAGGGCCATGAACTTCCTGAGTTCACTTCCATGGACTTCCAGACTTGCATTTTCAATTTAATGTCAATTTGAAAAGTGCATCTCTTTCCTAGATTCTGCAAACAAGTTATCATTAAAGATGATACAGTTCCAGCATTCTTGATTTTAATATACAGACTAACCAGAAATATTAGAATGGCACACCATTTAAAAGCAAGCTGTTGAAAAAAAAACAAGGGTTCATAAGAAAAGATCACATAAAAATTAAGGAGGAGGACAATTTTTGCAAAGGTGAAGAAGAAAGAAGCCATGGTCCTCTTTGCACCTGCAAAAATAACGTCAGATATGCAGGCACAAAATACCATTGGTAAGTACAGAGGGGTTCTGTTTGCTCAGCATGCAAGGGTCCCATCAAGAAAGGACTTAAAGATGAACAACAAAAAATTAGCAGTAATGAAAAGAACCACTCATACAAACAAAAAAAAATAGGCACTCTTCTTCAAATAGGACATTGCATATGATCAGCTTGAAAGGGAAAAAGCTACATTTACTTCACACTATAGCCTTTCCTCATCAGCAAGGTCTACAAGCTTCTCTAAGTCTCAAACTAACCTTACAAGCTCCTGACTTGGTGCTTTCACTCAGCAACAGCTGCCAGAACTGAGCCTTCCCTTTTGAAGCCCACAAGGACATGTGTTCTTGTGTCCAGAGTAGTGAATATAACCCCTTCCTACAAACCAGAGTGTTCACAATTACACTCAGCACTTAAACACTTACCTGGTATCTTGTCTTTTAGAAAAGCAGCCAGCTGTCTCCAAGATCCAGTATTGCCAGACACTCACAGGAGATGCAATATAACAAAATTGATTACTGACCTTTGACTGCATTATCTACCTTTGGACACCCTTTGTCAACACTAATGTGCTCAACCTTTGGGGATTCCAATAATTGCTGTTATTAATTTCATAAACTACATGACAATTCTCCATGTTAATTTCCCCCCAAATACTCTGACTCGAGCCTGAGCTCTATTCCATCACATGCCAACAACATTTGTTTATTAAGTCTGCAACATTTTAACATGCAAGATGAGATATTTCATTGTCTGGCTAAGCTAGAAATGTCAGGGCAAAAAATCTCAATGAGACTCATTTTTCAGTCCCAGAATACTCAAAGAACACTAATGTTATTATGTTTTTTAATACATGTACTTGTACACAGATGGTTCTACTTTAATGAAAAACTATTGCTGGTCAGTATGAGAAGTATTTTGGATTTATATTCATTTTCTACCTATGAGGTCTTTTGGCCCACTACTAAATATTCTGTCAGCTCTTTGACCAAAGAATGGAAGAAAGATGCATTCAGACCTTTTAATTCTTAGAACAATTGTTCTATAGCAGATGTATTTAGGGAATGCATTCTGTCACCCAACTTATGTATGTCATGGATTTGACTTTTGTGAGACCCTAAGACCTCAGCCTCCAACACATGAAATTTCTATATGACAGAGACCCCCAATGTTTGCAAATTATTGTAAATCTTGGCACAGACACAGAGGTTACAAAACACTGCATTTTCATTTGCAGACTTAATTCAACATTTATCATATTTTTCAAAGTAAACCATGAAATAACATCATTCACATACATTTCTTATATTTGTATTTTAAACTATCATTCACAATTACTTTTAACATTAATAGTCCCTACTATTTCTCTGCCTTTTTACTATTCTAGTTCAATACACGATGGTCAAATTCTACTGTTTCCTAGAACAGGTATATGTCTAGGTCTAATTGCAAGTTTAACTTCAGTCATCTCTTCTGGTTGACAAAATGCAAACTGATTTGACAAGCTTCATTTCTAAATTATTACAAGAAGAAAGAAGTTACTGTTTAAAATTGGAAGGAAATGTTACTCAGCTCCTCTTGATTATTAAAACAAATTTTTCATTAAGCACTACAGCTCTCACAAAAATATGTAAAGTTAATGACAATACCTAGCAAAATGTGGAGCACGATTATTTCTAATGAAAAATTATGTAAAGAACTGCAATTAAATCATCGGAAGCATGATTTTGCATAATCATCATGTGGAAAATACTGCAGGGATTATCTTATTCAATATAATCAATGTCATATGTAACTGTTTAGCTTTTGTACCCATTTTAGGATGCTGATGATAAACAATTTCCTTACCATTCTAGAAATGTTTGCCCGTTTATGAAAGAAAATTCGACAACAGGAAAAAATCTAGATGATTGCAACTGACACATTTTCCTAACATAAAAACACTGTTGGTTTTTTGGATTATCTGTGACTTCATCTACAAAAATATTCAAGAGATTATGTAATCAGAAATAACAGTGCAAGGAGAGTGCCAGAAAAGGACTAATATGTAATTGTGCTTGAGCAGCAGCTCACTATCAAAGTATCACAATAATGGTTAGAAACCTTTTTTCCTCTTTCAACTTATATATGCAAGGAGGAGGTAAATAAAACAGCTTGGCATCTAACCTGGACATTTTCATATCTTAACGCAAAGTTTTTAACATATTACCCCATGATCTTTAGAACAAAAATATTCAGTTTAGAGACAATATTACATATTATACATAAATCAGAAATAAAGTCAGATTCAGAAGTCAATTATGGCATATTCTTCATACAAAATTGCCCAGAAGCATAGAACTATACGACATTAATTAAATTCTCTTCATTTTCTTCAACTTGTTTCTATTCATGCTCAACAACTCTACAGAATGTAATGAATATGAACTTTTTGCACATTCATTAAATATAAAATAAATTTTAAAAACACTCCTCACCACTTTCCACCAATGAATATATGGCTAAATATGTGGCACTGCATTTCCCACTAACAAATATGTTTCCACAGTCAAAAGTCTCACGTTACATTTTCTGGAATGTTCTATGGCTTTATTAAATATAGTAAATAATGCAATTACATTTAAATATAAACATGATAAATATGTATTAATTAGAACCCACAAATATAAATACTGAGAAGTTGTAAATGGTTAAAACTATTTGTGCAGAAAGTGGTGATATTGCAAGACAGATTTTTTTTACTTGCAAGAAAATGTACAAGTTTATCACTTCAGGTTAAAAATACTTATACTAAATGTTAAACTCAGACATTTATTAAATGAACTAGAATAATATTCACTACAAAATATCAGAAAGAAAACCAATTCATTCTGATCACTTACAGATAATGTTATTAAACTTGTTTCTACTCACTTTTACACCCTGAAGTGTTTTTGCTGAATATTATAGATTATTTGCCAGATGAAGTAATAAATCAGGTAGACAGTGCAGGTTAAATAGGTATCTGCTGAAACAGGAGACATACATGAATGTTAAACTAATGACATACTAATGTTAAGGAAAATCTAAATTTAACAAACATATCCACTGTGGTGGAAAAGTGAATTCAGCAATTCTGGATCCCTCTTCTCACCCAGACTATCACATGGGTTTGTCCCAAGAAGAACAGTAACCAGAGCAAAGTTTATTCCTCTGAAATTCGAAGTTGTGATCTTATTTGCCCTGTTCTTTTCTTCCAGGGTCCTGAACACCATCATTTTATGGTCACTGCAGACAAAACTAAGACAATCTTCATACCCAGTTCCTAATTTTTGGCACCAAGTCCATTAGAGTGCTTTGCCTCATCAGGCCTTAAGTCAGCTTGCGTCAAGTCATCCTC
Source organism: Serinus canaria (assembly GCF_022539315.1). Lineage (NCBI taxonomy): Eukaryota > Metazoa > Chordata > Aves > Passeriformes > Fringillidae > Serinus > Serinus canaria. Next base: position 62,133,807 of record NC_066314.1, on the reverse strand, counting down.
CTGAACTCCAAATGTCTCCTGGAATGAGTGTGACTTGCTCTGTTGTCCTTCCAGTAGGAAGAAATGTATAATTTTACATAAAATCCAATCTTAAAACCTGATTGTTGCTTGCCAAAAATTGCCTAACACGTAAAGAATAAAATCAAAAATTAAAATTAATATTTGTCATTATAGATGGCAACTCTGAACCAACAGGTAGTGGTCACCAAACTTGATTGTGACTGCATATAAGTAGTATCTTAGAAATTGTAATTCAACTGAATAGAGCCTTAGCAGTTCAGAAAAATAGCTAAGAGCTGAAGATTCAATAAATACCAATATTTATGCACAAAATTTATGAAATTATTAGTAGCTCAAGTTTATACATTTTTTTACTTTGGCATGGGTAAGCAATGCATGAATGTAATCTCTGCCTCATGTTTTGGTCAAGAAAAACATTTGTCAAAAACATACATGAGATTTCAAGAGTGTAACTACATAATATATCCCTACATAGTTAAGACAGTGGTGGGATAGGTTTTTTCCCTCAATAGTCCCATTATTTTGAAGGGCTAGCTGGTTGCAGTGTGATACTGTAAACAAGTCTTCAATACATGGCAAGGAACATTCAGACCCTAAGTACAACAACACTGGCAAATCACAATAGATCCAGAAGGATCTGATATCCATGCAAAGTAGCAAGAAGTCTCATGGCTGAAGCTTTAATCCTCATTAGTTCTATTCTTTGCATACATGTAGCACTTCCATTTATAAAAATCATCATCTTGCATAGATGATCATAATCATCATAAGCACTCAGCTGCCTCATACTGGTAAAGCAGAGCATAAGGGGCAGGAACCCTTGCTCACTTAAAAATCACTCACAACTCAGTGTCCACAGCAGGCAGTGCCAGCAGAAATGAGAACAAGAGTATGATATGGGAAGTGTGCTGATAATATTTCAGATGATCAGACATGCTGTCAGCAAATGATTATTCTTTGAATGTGAGTAAATGTGGATACAACAATGAATGGCAAACAGCATCCTCTAAAACAGTGAGACAGAATAATTTCTGCTGCAAATAATACTCCTAAGTAAAACCTGGCTACTAAATGAATGACCAAGTTGAAGTCAATGTTTGGAAAAGGTCATTGCAGCACTACATTTATCAAAGAAGGTAGTTCTTGTTGATTACCTTTGGGAAAATGACACTTAATATTCAAAATATGGGGCATGTAAAACAAGTGCTAAACACAGGGATTTCCTAGTCTAACCATTTTAATTTTTTGCTTGGAAATAACTGAGTCTTGTAAAATACAAAACTGTGGCTTAGGTAAACCTTTCATGATCCTATATCAATGCAAATGATGATTGATATTTCACTGACAGCAGTGTTATCTTCCATAAAAGACATCTGATTAAAACAGCACCAGATCATAGCTAGAATAAGATAATTCAAAGCAGGTGGGTTTTGCTTCTAATTAAATAACATCTGGTGTAATTCTTTACCTTGTGGCATTGTTCTTTGTAGACCTGGATGCTCGTCTGTCCAGTGGACTGCTGCCACAGCCAGCAGTCCTGGCGCCAGTGTACATAGACTTGTTCAGAGCCTGCAGAAAGCACTGGATAACAACAATCCACCCATCTGGATTGTCAACACTAAAGAAGCAGACATCTGCCAGAGTAATTTGGCTGACTCCAACAGGTCCTCATTTATGGGAATTACCAGGCATGCTGGCATAGAGGGACGTGGTATGTCCAGAAACTTAGTTGATTTCTCCTGGACAGCTTCCATCAGAATCTCCAGTGTGACTGCCATTCTGTGCAGGAACTCTTGAGAGCTTTCATAAGTATCTGGCTGTACTTTTGAGTATCAATGGTAGCACAGTCTCTTCTGCAGACAAAGTTAATACACAGTAGAAACTGTATGATTAATAGCCTGCAATTCCTCTTCCTCAGAGTCTGTGAGACAGATGTTTCAATCATACACAAAGTTCACATACTTGGGATGAAAAAGACATGACTGGAATTGATATAACAGAAGCAGGTAGAATTTGGTTAGACTGCTAGGATAGATAATGAAGAAAATACGTTCAAAGATACAAGAGTCACTAAATTATAGCGTGACTCCTAGTCCTTTGATAACAACCACAAGCATTGCAACAATTAAGAGAACACACATATTGTACCATTCTCTACACCATTGTGCAAATACCATATGAATGGCAGGAGCAGCATCACAGAATGGTTTGGAAAGGGCCTCAAAGATTATCTGGTTCCAACCCCTTGCTGCTAAAGTAAACTGTAGAAGAGCCAAAATCACAGACTGGTATGGCAAAGCAGAGAGAGAGAGTGAGTCCTTGTAGGTTTAAAATTTTACTCCACAATAACAGAATTAAAAGATAACTGATTCTTTTTCCAGAATTCATGAGGAGGAACCCAGACCCACACCTTAGGTATGTGGCTCAGCTTACCATGTGAAAACTATACTAGAGCATTTCTGTGTGTAAACACCTCTGACTTCTGTGTTTATTTAAGGAACATCTTACAAAATAGCGTATCTCAAAAATGTACCTGACATCCAAAAAGGTGTAAAAATATTTCACGGACTCATAATGCAGCATTATTGTTCCATAACTACCAAAATTCCAAACAACTGAGGCTTATACTCTGACATAAGAAAAAAGCATTAGTAGGAACAATTCAGATGAAAATGCAATTGTTTTTAAAAGAGACTGAAATGTAAAAATAAAAATAAACAAAACCAAAAATAACCCCAAACCTAAACAAAAACATTTGACCTTTTTGGTAAAAAACTCCAGGTGAAAAACAGTAAATAACTTTGATTTTGATGAAGTGCCAATTTACTGAACAATTGCTCTGCTAAAAAAGAAATTGAGCAGAGTTGGATTCATTCTTCTATCTACACGAGAGCTGCATCTTATCACGCAAACTGACTCAGAGGATCCAGCTCAGTAAGAGAACCTGGACTGATACGTGTAGGACACAACATCATCATCAACAGGATTCATGGATAATGAATCAATTATCCATTATGGATCCATGGATAAAGGAACAATATTGATAGCAACATTCATTTACTTTACCCAGACCCCTTTGAGATAATGGCAAAAAAAAGAACTGCTGCTCTGCTCCTCTCAAATGCCAGCTGTGGTCAGTTTTACCATCACTGTGTACCAGCAAGAACATTCACTGCCCTTTAGGGGACTTAATCCACCAGTGGTTCCTGTACCATTGGAAAAGACCTGTTAAGAATCAATATTCCTAAATAAGCTTTCCTGCCTTCATGTTAGCTATGCAAAATAAATTACTCCATTTAGCACTATCAAAACCACATGAACAGTAATGGTGAAGAGTGGAAATCACAGCAATTTTAGCAGGTTTGCACTGGATAGCCAGCTTCAAAGCCTCTCATGGACGTCCTGTGCTCAAATGAAGCTCAAAATTGCAGTTGCACCTCCTGCTTTTTCCTGTATTTTTTTCTTGGCTGAAATTGTCTCATCTGCCTGCAAAGCAAAGGGGCCTAGTCTTTCTTATCTTCTTTATTGTTCTCATAAGGAAGTTTCTGTTGCTGGTTGGTTACAGAATAATTGAGTATGCCTTGTCCACAGTCAGTTCTCTCAGAAATGCAGATTTTTACATGAAAACAGAGTATTTCACTATCACCACTGTTTTTTTCTTAACTAAGAAGCTACGATGGCTTGAGCCATCTCCCTCTTTTCCCTTCATTGATTAATTGGGCATCCTTAACAGATTTACATATGGACTGCTTTGCAAAAGGTCCTTCAGAAGAAGAAACTTAGCTGTTGGGAGGCAGGGATACATTTGGGGGGGGGACTAATTTGTTCTTAAGCAGTGAATCAGTTAATTCTAAACATAGTGTATTGGCAAATCTTTCCTACAAGAACAGACTATTTTACAGAATAGAAATAATTCTAAAAAAGGACAGACAGTGACCAATATGCTTATCACTAACTTTGCTAAAAGAAACTATGCATAAATTGTTCTCTGCTGCTGCTGCACAATTCCTTAAGAAATATTCACATTTTTATGTACTTGCTTCAAATGAAATTCTGAAATGCCTTTCAAAACAAACAGCAGAAAATATTTTTAAAGTCTTCCCAACTGTGAAATTAATTTGTAACACAAACAAATCTAACATTTCATTCTATAAATACACAGACTATAATTCAACAGAGAACTGAAATGGATACCCTGGATCTTGGGCAGAAATTTGGTAAAAATTATTTAGTTTATGGGGTTTCACTCCCACCCTTTTTTTGTACATTCTCCTGACACATTTATAGAAAATGACTTTTAGATTCTCCAAATAGTTAGAGCTGTGCTCCTGCACAAATCCAGACCTGATCTCCTGTATGTAACATTGTGCCTATTTCATGCAAAGTCAATTTAATGGTTCCAGGTGACTACCAATTCAGCAGGAGGAACAACAAAACAGTGCTAGGCAAGAGTCTTAATTTCCTACAGTCAATAATGAAGTGTGCTAATTACCTCTTATCTGTCCTGTGAGCTGCTGATAACACTCTGTCCATTTTTAGCACAGAGAATCTCCACTTTAACACCTGCTTGTTTGGTTTGGTGGGAAGGGTGTGGAGCTAAAACACTGAGGTATTTAGATAGAACAATACACAAAAAGGGATTAGTATTTCCACAAATCAGACTAAAATACAGCTGTTAGGATAAAATGTACAAGATCCAAACTAAAAATGAAACAAGAAAACAAATCCCAACCACCTTTTAAAACCGGAAGTAGTGAGCCACTGGGCAAATTAACATTGACCAATTGGTT